>NC_137820.1:56168738-56386238 GCF_963921795.1 Nannobrachium achirus | reverse complement strand
CCAGCTCAGACGGAGAATTTGTGTGATGAGAAAATAGGTCTGAAAACCAATGCTGGGTGAAGGGCTCAGATTTTTTTTTTTTACTTACCAATTGCAGCAATACCATCATGCAGAAATACTCGGTTAGGCGGAAAAGTCCCGTGTTCAAAATGTCTAGGTCAGTGGCGAAATTAGACCTTATTCCCCATGGGTTTTCGGATCAAGGGGGCCCTGATCAAAGGGGCCCAGGTCTGTTGTCTTTGCGCGATTTAAGCGCAAACTACAATGAATACCCCTAATATATTGGAAATGACTAAATACATATAATATCCTAGTATGAATTTATGTAGATATGGGCGCATTGGGCGTATATTTTTGTTTAGGCCTATTAAAAACAAATGTTATTTTCACCACTAGGGGGGGCCCTTGGGTTTTTAAAACCCAAAAACCCTATCAAATTACGCTTGTGGTCTAGGTTTATTTTCTCCAAATCTTTCGAAAAACATGTCAGATCTACAAGCTTATGCTAGGTGTTTGCTGCTTGTGCCATTCTTAAATTGGCAACATATATAACATACGGCTTCATTGATTACAAATGGACATACTCAGCTAACTCAAGTAAAGTAAAAGCATGTCAAAAATGTATAGTACTTGAATAAATGCACTTGGTTACTATACTGTATGCACCACTGATGAAAACCAGCTTTAACACCCAAGGAGCCAAACTCGTTCAGTAACGAGTTAAGGCCACCAGGTGTCACCACGCCAAACTCGTCCCTGAACGAGACAACAAAGGGTTAACTGTACGTGCAGCTGCCTGCCCTCTGAATGACCCGAGTCCATACGTCACCCCGTAGCAGAGAGAGAGAGAGGGAGAGAGAGAAAATGACGGAGGCTGGTTACATTGATTTCCATTCTACTCTGAAACATAAAAAGGGCTTTATCTCTGAATGAGGTGAAAAGAACGCCAGGGAAGCAGAGATCTGATTGCTTTCACGGCGACACTTTACCGCGATGGTCGGCCGCGGTTTGGATTTTAGTTTCGCGAGCGTTTGTAAACAAAGGGATTATCTTCCTCAATCGTCAGTGGACACCCACGTGCACACGCACGAAGCTTCCGAGGCTCTTCAAAATAAAGCGTGAGTGAACGGCGGCAGCAGCAACAGCTAGAAATGTTATAAACCTGAGCAGCCCATGTGTTAAAGGCTGGTACAAACTGCAAGATATCTGCTCCGATTATGCTGTCGCCGACCATTTTTGGTGCTCGCCTACAAAACCCCTGATCTGACGCAAGTTTGGGCTTTGCTGGCCGAGGTTTTGCTCGCCGAGGTTTTGCTCGCTGTGTGTGAAAGCCTCAGCGACGACTGCGAGAAGATCATTGTGCCATTCCAGCGCTCGGCGAGAGCTTCCAGAGCATTTCTGATTATCTGGTAGGTTAGATATTAGGCTCTATCGCAGACTGGACTGCGATAAACGCTGCGAGAAGCAAGAAGCGAGTAGCGAGCATCAGTTTCAACCAGTGAGAGAAAAGCACATGGACACAAGAACAGGTAGGATCTAATGGTTGGCCTCTGGCAGAGACGTAATCCTCAGTGTATCGTTCCAACTTTCTGGTTTTAACAGAGTTTCACACAAACTCCCGGCATCGCACTGGGCGCACACACTTTAGGGCAGAGCTTATGAGAATAAAAAAGTCTGTTTATACTCACCGACATAAGTCCCGCCCTCGACCCTCTTGATGATGTCAAAGGCCTCCTGCGCGTTGCCTTCCAGGATGTCGAACCTGACGTCGTAGCTGCCGAAATTATAGGAGTTGTACGCCGGCACCGTGGTTCTCAGGAAGACGATCTCTGTTTGGAAGATAACAATTACAGATGCACGCACACGCACACGCACACACACACACACACACACACACACACACACACACACACGCACACACACACACACGCGCACACACACACACACACACACAAACCTTTTAGGGCCTTCTTAAATAATCCCTTCCATAATCACACTTGCATAGCGAGAACTGCCGAGAGAGACCGTTCCCAGTTCTTTAACTCTATTTTTTTTTTGTCCAAAGTGGAAGACAATAAAACAGGAGATGGAGGAATGTCTGTGTTTATTGTACATCAAGAGCGGGTCGTGGAGAGGTTGAGGCTTTTCGGTGCTTGTTGTTCAGCTTAAAACCTATTTAGGCCTAGAATTATTGAATGCTTTAACCAGTTTGAAAAAGTCGTGAAAATGTGTGCGAATCTTTATATGTATTTTCAAAGCAACGTTTGTAACTCAAATTTTGCTTCTGGGGGGTCGCTGGAACTAAATATTTTGAGATGCGGGTCCGTGGCCAAATAAATATCATTTTGGGGGTCCTTCACATGAAAAGGTTTGAGAACCACTGACATAGTATAAGAACAGACTAACTGAGCTCCAGTAAAAGTGAAAAGGACCTTTTCTTTGACGATGGCCGGCCAGATTGCTGACATAGAAACATACAGTAGGTTTTTCAAAAAAATCTTAGAAGGATTCAAAAGACACTTATAGAATCGGGTCAAAATTCTAATTTTCACGATTTTTCAAAAATAGCAGATCTACAAGCTCGCAGCGTGAGCTTGTATATCTGCTATTTTTCAATAGTTAAAGCATAAAATAATGACGTACCCGTTCTAAATGGGTTAAGAGAGACAGAAGGGCCCTTGAATCTCTTTTACACCACCGGTCGCGGAGCTTATGAGAAACGACACGGAGCTCAGCTCCCCATGACGTTGAGGATGAATGCGTCTGAGCCCTCATCTCGGGCCACATGCAGGCCAATAGATGCTTGTCAGTTTGTCACAGAGGGTTTTGTCTGCATGTGATTACAGGGACGCGGTTAACTTCCAACATCCAACCCAGCGTGGCAGAACATTCTCTGGTGTGGCCTCGCCTCGTCCTCGGCCAAGGATAGACAGAGTGCGGAACAAACATCATGGAATAGCTAATTTTTGGGGGTGGGCGGGGAGGGTCAGAGGTAGTCGAACGGATTCAGACAATTGGCGGAGGGGAAAATGCTATTTGATGGGACCTCAGGGATGATAGAATACTACGGCTATTGAGGGGGGGGGGAAGCTAAAACACAATGCCTGACTTGTCACATTGTCGCCGAGAAGCCACAAGTCATCGTGGTTGTCTTCCAATTTGTTGCTTCTCAAGTATTTGGACATCATATGCAGTCTATATCATCGGGTGGAAACCTCATTTTGTCCAAAACAACTGTTGTTTTCAGGATTCAAATTCAAATGACGGTTTGGAGCTTGCATATCTGCTACTTTTGATGACTTTGAGTGACGCTGTAGTGTGATCAAGTGGGGCGTTAATTCACAAAAACACACAAAAAGTGTTTGATATGGAGATACATGTTTTTTTTCCAGGCAGCAACGATATAAAACATGTGACTGTGAGCAATAAGAAATGTGAAGGCTGGGGCACACAGGGGCGGCAGGCTCCATTGTCAGCCATGCGCAAAGAGGTACGGCCATGTTTCTGTTTTCATCACAAAGAAGAACTTCAACTAGCATTGTGTTACATGTTGCTGCCAGCTGCCATCAACCAGCTACAGTTATATCGTTGCTGTCGGGCAGAAACCTCTTATGTGTCTTATAATCAATTGCATTTTTATAGCGCTTTTCTAAGCGCTCAAAGCGCTTTACAATGGTTCATTCATTCATACATTGGGAGGGGAAACGGCGAACAGTCGACGTCAGCGTCCTCACTTCCCACATTCACACACCGATGGTGGCAAGCTGACACCGACCGACTCATTGGAGGCAATGTGGGGTTCAGTGTCTTTCCCCAAGGACACTTCGACATGTGGACAGGAGGAGCCAGGATTCAAACCGCCGACTCACAGATCATTGGACAACCTGCTTTACCTCCTGAGCCACAGACGCCCCGCTGTTAACAAAAGCATCACAAGTATAGCAGATCCACAAGCTTTTGAGCATGTAGATCTGCTACTGCTATTTTTTTGTTGGGACATGTGAGGTTTCTATACCCGACAGAGACGATATCATCGCCGTTGGGCAGAAACCTCATTTCAACCCCCAGGTGGTCATACATCAAACATGAAGGGACGACAGCTATTTTAATTCGAAACCACTTCTTTTTAAATTGCTGATCTACATGTTCGCAAGTGAGATTGTATTGGCTATCTTGGAGCGGTGCTCCTGGAAGGAGCCAAGCTCCAACATCTGGCTTTGTACGTACGGTACGAAGCGTCCCGGACAAAGTCCTGAAGCATGGCCCACATCTGGCCTACATCTTGGCACAAAGTGCTTAAAGTTTGTTGTACGCCCAGGGTAACATTGTGTGTGTGTGAGCTCACCACAACTCGGCGACGGTGTTGTTAACGTCTACAATGTCTCATCCATGGAGCGCAGCTCACAGACTACTTTCACGTTGAGAACGAGGTGAGCGGGCTAGACGTGAGCGCCACAAACTTCTAGTTTATTATATATCTTCTCTTCCGGGGGTCCCTGGTGCTCACAAACACTTTCAGACGGGGGTTCCCTTTGAGAACTACTGTGCAGCAGGGACGTGCAGAGAATATTAGAGGTATAGGGGCAGGGGCTGACATTTCAAAAACATTTCTAAAAAGGCTCAAAACGCGTCACGCTGCGACACGTTGTGAGCTTGAAGGTCGGCTGTTTTCGGTGAGTGATACCACACTGAACTAGCTAAGCCTAATCAAGTCAATACTGGAGATGTGGCGTAACGGTATTGATTTCTACACAGAGAGGGCAATTATTTCAACATTAGATGCTGCATTCAAGTTCGGGAGAGTTTGAAGAAGGCAATTCTCTTGAATGCTGCCTTCAGGTATGGCATGGAAAGGAGACATTTGCATTTCTTTCACCCTAGTAAAAACCGCATTCATGGTCTGGAGAGGGCACTTTTTACAGACGGGTAAAGGGGCAGGGGCTCAAGACCCCTTTGATGTCTATGTGTGCAGGTGCCTTGTGTACAGGTGTTCGTAACGTACCCTCAGGCCGGGTGAACTCCCTGAAGGTGGGCATGGAGATGACCGTGTGGGACACAGAGTGGACGGGCTCCAGGATGCAGGCCACGTCGTTGGGCCTGCACGACTTGATGCAGCGGATGTTGTCAGAACGCTCCACTCTGCCTGGCCTGGTGGGCACACGCACACACACACACACACACACACACACACACACACACACACACACACACACGCACGCACACACACACACACACACACACACACACACACGTTACCGTGGTAACCAACAGCCCCCGCGGGCTGGAGTGAAGGGGGAAAAAAAACTAAATTTCCCATGAATGATGCCTCGCGAAAGCCACTTCCTCCGACTTCCGTTTTGGCCATTGAATTGTATTCATCCTGGCTGCAAGCAAGGAAGTTCAGATAAGGATGCAGACGCGAGTTAAGACGTTCAGGAGTGGCTGAAATCCTTGCCGGACACATGGAGGGTGGATAAAGTCAGACCTAGGCATGAAGACAATCTTAAAACTTGTACTGAGAAAAGCCTGCATTTGCACAATGCACAGCTATTAATTAATTGCTCAAAATAAACTGTAAAATAATAATAATAATAAACTTACTTTGTACTGTGCTTAAAAAAGGGAAAACTGTAACTTTAAAGAGAAAACAAAAACGTACTGAGAAAGCTATTAATTTGTCACTACTGTACTCAAAATAAAAACTAAAACTAAAACTAAAAATCGAACCTCTGTTCGAAGTGGAGCTGTGTGTGTGTGTGTGTGTGTGTGTGTGTGTGTGTGTGTGTGTGTGTGTGTGCGTGTGTGTGTATGTGTGTGTGTGTGTGTGTGTGTGTGTGTGTGTGTGTGTGTGTGTGTGTGTGTGTGTGTGTGTGTGCAACAGCGCCCCTCCCTTAACATGTGTGGTCAGAAAAGGTTACTGCAGGCTACATACAGACACGGAGACAGACAGACAGACAGACAGACCCAGGCTACATACAGACACGGAGACAGACAGACAGACAGACAGACAGACCCACACACACCGCCACGTATAGGGAGCTTGTGTTCCACACAGCTCCAAAAATTATCAGTTAAATTGTTATAGTTTGGATATGGCATGGTTGGTATTATGCTGCGTGTATAGGTGTATTATTGTAATGGATAGGTAGGCTTTGCATTTAAGAGAGCAGCACTAACGTTTGTAAGCACTTTCATACTTAAGATTATTAACTCAAGCCTGGTGGGTTTAGGAAACATGCGTTTTTTGGCACCACGGCTATGCGCCATGACACTCTCGGTGGCAAAACTAGCACCGGAAGTTCGGTGAATAACATTGTCTATGAGAGGCGGCTGGGACGGCTCAACAAAAAAAATATTCTGAACGATAAAGACCTTTATAAAATACTCAGCTCAGGAAGAAACATGTCACACATTGTTTTCTGCTGTGTTGCTTTTCGACGTGTACACTGTATAACACCATAGAGGCATTCTAAAGAGCACAAATTAAGTTTCTGAACTAGCTAGTATCGCGAGACTCTCCAACATTCCCTGTCTGGAATCCAAATCTCGCCATATCTCCGAGACAGAAACTATACTTGCCGCAGTTTAGCTGCCTCAATAACATTATTTACTGTGCACATCGAAAAGCATGCGATTGTAAAAATACCTGTGATGTGTCTTTTATATTCCTGGAGCGATTATATACCAAAGGTCGCAATCGTTCAGAATTATTGTTTTGTTCATGAGCTGTCCCAGCCGGCTCTCATACACTCCAATGTTATTAATCGAACTTCCGGTGCAAGTTTTGCC
Source organism: Nannobrachium achirus (assembly GCF_963921795.1). Classification (NCBI taxonomy): domain Eukaryota; kingdom Metazoa; phylum Chordata; class Actinopteri; order Myctophiformes; family Myctophidae; genus Nannobrachium; species Nannobrachium achirus. The sequence goes on along the minus strand of NC_137820.1, from coordinate 56,379,449 downwards.
ACCGAAAGTGTCATGGCACATAGCCGTGGTCACTGAAGTGTCTTCTCCTCGTAGTCTTCTTGGCTGCGAGCGGAAGCCGCAGCCAGGATGTAAGTAAATACAATAGGAAAAAGCCTTGGCAGTAATCTGCATTAGTTATGGCGAAACTATATGGCAGCATAAGTGTTAAGTAGGAATGGGTACCATTAGGATTTTATTGATTGAAGGTTTTGGGGGGGAATGTAAGCAATTTACCCCGAGTGAGAGGACATTATGCTCTCATAATGTCCTGAGTGCGGGTGTTATCGGACGAGGCGCAGCCGAGTCCGATAACACCCGCACTCAGGACATTATGAGAGCATAATGTCCGACCCCGAGTGGTAAATAGCTTTTCTACCACTTTTTCCCGTATACATGAAAGAAAACACATAGTTGTAACTTGCAAGGATCTTAAGTTACAATCATTATTGCCTATAAAACTTCCGCGACGACAGCAAATAGTTCCACAAACAACATCTTCTACTCACCACCAGATGACGCCAACTCCATGCAGAGAAAGATGTCTAGCATACAGCTAAGCTAACGTCAGTTAGAAGGACCGTTCCGGCCGTAAATAGAGGCTGTTCGCTTCCAGAAAGGCATAGGTTCAGAGAAAAGGGGCTTTAAAGTTGGCGGATTGCATTGGATCCAAATAAATCGGCGACGATAGTACGCACGTTAGTAAACATAGGACCGCTGCGACCTTCATTTGTTGGTTGGGGGAAAGTCCCCTGATGTACACTGAGGCGCATTGATCTCGGACACACAACTTTGCGGCAGTGGTCCTCTCATAACCTCCGGAATTTAGCCAATCAGAATCCAGTATTTGAACACGTGACTCGAAAAAGTGGTAGAACGTTTAGTTATCCCTGGGCCCTGGATGGAGATGGTCTGGATCTGGCCCTCGGTGTGTTATAGAAGGACTTTTTTTTGCCATATATGTCAAAAGTGTCATGAATCATTTTATTATGTTTTTTATTATCAATAATCTATAAATTCAAGTTACTGTTCCAAAGCACTGTGTGTGTGTGTGTGTGTGTGTGTGTGTGTGTGTGTGTGTGTGTGTGTGTGTGTGCGTGCGTGCACGTGCGTGCATGCTTGTCTGTGTGTGTGTGTGTGTGTGTGTGTGTGTGTGTGTGTGTGTGTGTGTGTGTGTATGTGTGTGTGTGTGTGTGTGCGTGCGTGTGTGTGGGTGGGCGGGGGGGGGGGTTTGAGAAGAGTTACTATGCTCTCAGGAGAATGATGCACAACCTGCACAGGAAAATATTGTGATTTGCGGATCATCCCCGGCCCTCGCATCAGATAATCTCTTCAGGACGATTTACGGCCACAGGGAGGGCTCTAAAAGACTCCTAAATTGTGAGCAACATGACCAGACAACTCCCCGTCCCGTCCTCTCCTGTCCTCTCCCCCCTGGGCAGCTCAGCTCTCATCCTAATATTTAAGGCCTTGTTTTCCTTCTCCACTGGGTCCTGAGGACGGGGTTCCCCAACAAGATTAGTTGATATATTTAATCCTAGTTTATGCTTAGGTCAGAAAATAGCTTATCCACAGCATCTAAAACGTGATCAGGGGCGTCAATTGGGTATGGCAGGGGTATGCAGCTGCCATACCCTGGGTCCAGAGGGGAAAATAATAGTTACTTTTAAATACAAATCCATGAATGTCTCTTTGTCTATCTGTTCTGGTTATTATGTTGTTAAATTACAGTAAAATAACTACAAATGCAAAATTTTACAAAATGGTCACTTTAACAAGGTAATTATATTCTCCTCATCTTGACAGAATGGACAGAATGGTATATTCAGTGGTGCTTTGGGATTTTTTTTTCCGGGCGGACGGTCATTTATTGACGTCACGTGCACGCGTGTGCACGTGCCTCTAGAGGCTATTTAGATAGAAAGGATGTCAGCAGATCTAATGGTGGGAAAACAATAGTTTTCTAGTCTTAATGACATTTGCATTGTTAGGCTACTTAAGATTTTATGTTCTACTTTCTTTTAATTCATTTAGAAAATGAAAATACTGCAGTAGGATAGAGAAACAACGTTTGCCTTGAACGAATCTCAAACACTAAATACCACAGTAATATGGAGCCATGTATGAGGACACTCACACATCGACACACATCACAGCTGGAAACCTATAGGTGTTAAAGTAGGCTATATATCCATATGAATAGAGGCTTGAGGACGCTCACACATTCACCACTAGAAACCTGTTATGCAATAGTAGCCACTGATTAAAGTATTGCTTGTAGTTATCGCGGATTCGCGGGGTGGGGGTTGTCGCGGCTCTCGCGGGGGGTATGCACGCGTTTACACGCTCGTGCACCGTTCGGTGCCGTCCGTGCGCGTGCATGTGGGGAAATATTTCCGGCCACACGGCGTCCGGTCCCGTCCGGCCCCCAAAGCACTACTGGGTATATTCCCAGGTTCCGCAGGTCAGCTGCACAGGTGCAATGCATTATTTTTAATTGTGGCATGTTTACTAACATGCCAAGTTTAGCTGCACTTGAACAACCATTCCAGGCTGCCATATCCAGCCCAAGAAACCGTAGAAATGGGGGGAAAATAGTGACAGTCATGTTGCCATACCTTAGCTTTTTCTGAACTGACGCCACTGAACGTGATCGTAAAAAGGCGAACATTACGCCAGAGAACATTATGCCTGAAATGTCCACTCTACGAGCTCAACAACGCGTCCTAACATCACATGTTGTGAGCTTGTAGATGGCATTTTTAGCACAGAAATTTGGTGTAGATAGGAGAATAAAGTATAAAGTACATACCGCTGTATATGGTATTTAGGGTATATAGCAGGGGTCTTCAACTTTTTAAGGCCAAGGACCCCTTAGTTGAGAGAGAGATGAAGCAGGGACCCCACAACCTTCATAGATTCCATTTAGTTTCATCATTTGACAGCACAATCATCAGTGTATTTTGGATTCATGTCAATTTGTGTTTTCAGATATTTAACCACTTGAGCCGTCATTATCTAATAAACTTCACATTTCACTCTGTACTCAGTCTGCTCTTTTTCCCCTCTACACCAAACCTCTTTGCCGAAGATAGCCGATCTACAAGCTCACAACGCCTCGCAGCGCGAGGCGTTGTGAGCTTGTAGATCGGCTATTTTTGGCTACAGTTCTCAGAATATGGACACTAAGGTTCAAGTTGTTAATATAAAAAGAATTGGAAGATTTGGAAGCTCCCCTGTAGTAACTCTGAGGACCCCCAGGTGTCCTGGACCCCCTGTTGAAGACCCCTGATATATAGTATTTAAGAGTGATTTCTTGGCCATTTACAACCTCGTACATCAGGAGCGCATCTCTTGAATCAGCAAAAGGAAACTGTTGATGGATGAGGGGCCGACCGTTTGAGTCTCAGCATAACGGACGGCCCAGACTCACGTCACGTAAAGACGCTGCGTTCAGTCTGGATTCAGACCCGGCCCTCTGCTCTCCAGGGGGAGACGGCCGCGCGTACGGAGGGTTATATCGGGTTATAAAAACATCTTTAAGTCCACTTAATGTGCATGGCGGACATATAGCCACACCATGAGTCATGAGACCTACATGTCTGGCTCTCCTCAATCCTCAGGGCACTTCTGGAAAGTAACAGAGTATATAGAGTATCATGTACTCAAGTAAGTCCTGTAGGCTACTGAAGTACACTTTTGAAAGGTACTTTTATTTTACTTGAGTGTTACTTTATAGTATTACTACACTACATCTCAGAGGCAACTTTAAATTAAACTTGAACTCCACTAGGATTATTTAAAAGGTTTGGTTACAAGTTACTTTGCAGATTTAGTTTATTATTATTACTATACTTAGGATATGTGCATGGCGACGCATTGTGTGCTTCTGTAGTTTTGCTATTTTCAAAACATTTGGACACATTTTTAAAACCTTTTAAAAATGTCCAGATGAGTGATTTTACTTTTGGTACATTTACTCAAGTAACCTATTTGATTTCAGGACTTTTGCTTGTAACAAGAGTATTTGAACATTACGGTACTGCTACTTTCTACTTAAGTAAAAAACATGAAAAAAGGGAGTACTCTTTCCACCAGAGCCCTCTCAGGGGACCCATAGGCATGGAAGCCATGGCTGCCCAGGGCCGGCTAGGGTTGCAGGGCTCCTTTCATAGGGAGAGAGAGGGGAGAAGCCCCTGACAGAGAGTCAAGCCACCGCTGGGTATAGGGGCTTGTAATTAGCAATTAGCGGGTGGGTCCAAGTTTTGCTTTGGCCCCGGCCAAAGCCACAAAATGTTCTTGTAGTTTATAATACCTCGGGCCTGCTGGAGCTGCAGGGAGAGGGAGGGAGAGGGAGATGGAGAGAGAGAGAGAGAGAGAGAGAGAGAGAGGGGTACTGCAAGATGGGGCAAACTCTCCGCAGGCCAGGCAGTGAATTTACGACAAGATAATGACACACACTGATATGAACAACCCCCTGCCTCCCCCTGCGCGACAAAACGCGGGGGGGAACAAGTGAAGTGCTAATTATAGCAGTGTTGATTTTGTCGGCTAAAACTATGAAGAAAAATGTTTGTCGACTGCGTTTTTTTCACTGACAAAAACTAAATAAAAACTAAATAAAAAGTAAGCTGTGATGACTAAAACTAAGACTAAATATATTGACAATTTCATCAACAAAATAAAAACTAGACTAAAACGTTAGGGAGGGACTAGTGGAGAAGAGAGTCATTTTATGTTTGGTTGCTGTCAGGTGTTGCGTGCTGAAAATAGCCGATCTACAAGCTCATGTGAGCTTGTAGATCTGCTATTTTCAGCACACAACCAAGTGTAAAATCATTCATTACGATGCCATCAAGGCCTACCAAAATACATTTCAGTTGACTAAATCAACTGTAGATTTAGTCGACTAAAATCTGACTAAAACTACAACTTTTAGGTGACTAAATTATGACTAAAACTAAAATACATTTTATTCAAAAGACTATGACTAAAACTAAATCAAAATTTGGTGTCAAAAACAACACTGAATTATAGGCAAGTCCGCAAGTGTGTGTTGTTCCTGTTTACACACGCCTGCGAACGCACGTATATGCGCACGCTCTCGCTCTCTCATCTCTCCACGTCTCACGTGGCCCGTAGAGACCCATGCAGCCCAGGAGGAGAGCGAAAAAAAACCCCAATACTTTTCAACCCCAGAAAGAAAAACAAGATTTCTTTCTTTCTTTCTTCCACTCTCTTTCTTTCTTTCTTTCTTTCTTTGGAATGGAAGTCTTCTTGGTCAAGCACATGGGGCCCTCTTTTTCATATATATATATATTTTGTAATTATTATTTATAGTCAGCACATTGATAATGCCCCAACACAAACAGCGCAGGGCATCATTCATTCTGTGCGCGGTGATGTTTGCTCCACCGCAAATTGTTCAGACCACCGGCCAGATCCCTGAGCTCCATAACTCAATGTCAAAGGGAGAGGGAGGGAGGGAGGGAGGAGGGGAGAAAGCCCTGGTGTGTGCTTCTTATTTTAAGGATATCCCCAACGGGGAACCAGGAGTGCATCCTCCTCGCGGGGCTGACAGCTCCGCTCAGGACAGACAGACAGACAGACAGACAGACAGACAGACATGCAGGAGGAAGCCTCCAGGACATCTGAATTTACAGTTTATATTCTTTAACCCATTCAGAACGGGTACACTATATTGTGTTATCATTATTTTATGCTTTAACTATTGAAAAATAGCAGATATACAAGCTCACAGCGCGGCACCGAGTGCCGCGCTGCGAGCTTGTAGATCTGCTATTTTTGAAAAGTCTTGAAATTTGAATTTTGACCCGATTCTATGTAAGTGTCTTTTGAATCCTTCTAAGACTTTTTGAAAAACCTATGTTTCTATGTCAGCAACCTGGCTCGCCGTTGTCAAAGAAAAGGTCCTTTTCACTTAAATGGAGCACAGTTATTCTGTTCTTGAGAGACTACTATGTCAGTGGTTCTCAAACCTTTTCATGTGAAGGACCCCCAAAATTATATGTATTTGGCCACGGACCCCCATCTCAAAATATCTAGTTCCAGGGACCCCCCAGAAGCAAAATTTGAGTTACAAACGTTCGCTTTGAAAATACATAATATTCAAAGATTTGCACACATTTTCACGACTTTTTCAAAAATAGCAGATCTACAAGCTCGCAGCGCGGCACTCGGTGCCACGCTGTGAGCTTGTATATCTGCTATTTTTCAATAGTTAAAGTACAAAATAATGATACACAATAATGTGTACCCGTTCTGAATGGGATAAAGGCCACAGCAGAGCCGGGGCCGGGGCCCGCAGCCGCACGCATGTCAGACCCATATTGGTTCCTATATTATTTATACAGTCGTCCCGCTGTTGTTGCAGGTTTCCCTCTTCTCCCGCTTTGCTCTGAACTGCCACTGCATCCCATCTCCTGTCACTTAACTCCTCGCCATTGGTTTTCTTTTTGGGTTCACCGTCTCTTGCCTTTCTTTGGGGGAAGGGGGAGGGGGCGGGTTTTATATCGTCCTGGCTGCGGTACGCTATAGTTAAGTGGAAACCTGTTGCATTTCACATTAAGCCCTGAAAATATGGAACAGGGGAAATAAACGGGAGCTACTGAATGAATAGTGACGGATCACGGATGCGTGCGTCAGAATCCAGATGGTATGGTATAGTTGCTGTCGGGCAGAAAACCTCCATCTCCAATCTCCATTTCACCTTTTTTTTTTTTTTGGGGGGGGGGGGGGGGGGGGGTTAGGGTTAAAGGGATAGTTCACCCCCAAAATGTCCTATCAGTTACACACCCCATGGAGACTTGAATCCATGGATATTTTTACTTGCGCCAGCAGAGTGCGCAAGTACTGCGTTTGGTGATTTTGTATGTGCCAATCTCCGCGCAGTCAATCAGGGACCAGTATTCTTGGTGACGTCATCATCAACCGCCAATGAGGGACCTGCATTCTTGATGACGTCACCATCAACAAGTGCGACGTGATAATAATAATAGGGCGCACTCTGCTGGCGCACAAGTAGGCCATACATGGCACGAGTGCACAAGAAGCAAGTTGGCACCTTGACAGAGAGCAGTCTAGTTTTGTCTTTGTCACATTCCTAAGCATGTGGCTTCCCTATGGCAGGGGTTTTCAAAGTGGGACCCTGGGGTGCCGTTACGGCAGTCCAGGGGTGCCTGCGAGATAACTTGATAATATTTAGAATTTATTTTGACACTTAACAATATATATTTGTATCATTTTAAACTTCAAGTACAAGTTATTTTTAGTCAGTTATTACCAAAATGGCTATTATCTCAACGTTTTCCTCACAACATAATCGCTAAAATATGCCATACATATAAGGTGCTGGGTAGTGAAAATAATGAATATAATGTAGGGGTGCCTCGGATGAAAAAAAAAAACTATTTATAGGGGTGCCCTGAGCCAAAATAGTTTGGGAACCCCTGCCCTATGGAGACACAAAGGAGACTCTTTGTGTCTCCTACTACCGGATACATGAGGGTCTTCATTATTATCAAACCATAAAACAAAAAAGAAATCTCCATGAATTCAAGTCTCCATGTAGCCTCGCGTAGCAGGCTTACTCATCTGCGAAGAGAAAAGCCTGGTCAACATATGAGGCAGAGATGGGTGGGGTTGAATTTTCCCGGAAGTTGTATTTTTTTCACTGGGCAATGTAAAAAGACCACACTGCATGACAGTAACGTCCGTTAAATGCAGCACTTCCGCTAGAAATCTTGGAAACAAGCGGAAGTTATATCTTGCCCAGGGTGGTTGCCTAAACAGGGGTGTCACACAAAATTCTGGGCCCTGGGTACAAGGATTCGCTGCGGGCCCCCCGTGAATGTTCTTCATAGGGGAGGGGGTTTAACCCATTTAGACTGGGAACGCATTATTATGCATTATTTTGTGCGTTAACTATTGAAAAATAGCAGATATACAAGCTCACAGTGCGGCACTTGCAAGCTTGTAGATCTGCTATTTTTGAAAATTTGTGAAAAGGGTTTTTTGAAAAACCCGATGTTTCTATGTCAGTGGTGCTCAAACTTTTTCATGTCAAGGACCACCAAAATGATATGTATTTGGCTCAGTTTCACTGACTGAAGCTCAGTCAGCAGTGGCGATCATCTGGCAGTCTGTGTGTGTGTGTGTGTGTGTGTGTGTGTGTGTGTGTGTGTGTGCGCGCTGCCAAATTGTGAGAGCCAATCAGCGACACGCCACAGAGCCATGTGAGTGAGCGAGCGTTACACCAAATGTGTTACTTGACAATTTTTTTTGTGACCTGCCTTCATGGATGGAATGGGAGGGAGGAACTGAAATCGATCAGTATAAGGAAATGTTGTTGTGTATTAGCGTGACACAAGGACGTGACTCATGGACTCACGGACGGACATGAGGTGGACGTTTTCATACCAACTGCGACCTGACGGTCAGAACAATATAACTTATATACAATGGGTATGGTAGAGTATGTTAATACAATATAACGTATACAATGGGTATGGTAGAGTATGTTAATACAATATAACTTATACAATAGAGTATGTTAATACAATATAACTTATACAACTGGGGTGGTTGTATTTGGTCTCCCTGCTCTTCTATTGAGACATTTAGATCGTGTCAAAGGTCATGTATCACCTATAGACACATGATCTGATATGAATCTTGACCTGATGGTCAAGATTCATTTATCCCCTGAGCAAGCAGGCAGGCTCTATTAGCTCAATGGTAAACATTTTTCAGCATGAGCAGGAAACCGGGTTCAAATCCGGGGTAGAAGATGAAAGTTACATATAGGGCTTTTATAAATATTGAAATAAACGTAAAGTATTAAGAAGAGCCTGTGACTAAATAATGACTACACAGGATACAAGTTTTGGAGAGGGGTTGGCCACAAACCTAACTCCATATTCTAACATTTTGTGTTTTTATTTTCTAAATTAACGGCCTACTTAACCCCTGAGATCTAGAATTATTTTATACTTGAAAAATACTATTGAAAAATAGCAGATATACAAGCTCACAGCGCGAGTGCCACACTGCGAGCTAGATCTGCTATTTTTGAAAAGTCGTGAAAATGTGTGCAAATCTTCGAGTATTTTTAAAGCGAACATTTGTAACTAAAATTTTGCTTCTGGGGGTCACTGGAACTAAATATTTTTAGATGGGGGTCCGTGGCCAGTTGTGGGGGTCCTTGACATGAAAAAGGTTTGAGCACCACTAAGGTTTTCAGAAACCTGTTAGGATTTAGGACATTTATAGAATCGGGTCAATATATTGAAATTGTCATGATTTCTCAAAAATAGCAGATCTACAAGCTCGCTGCTGAGCTTGTATAGCTGCTTTAAAAGTTAAAGCATAAAATGATGGTTAACGTGATTAAAATCGAAAGCAGCAGATCTACAAGCTCAAAACGCGGCGCAAAGACATGCGCTTTGAGCTTGCCGATCTGTTACTTTTGCTGTTTTTGAATTTGAATTCTGAAAAGTAACTGTTTTTGGACACATGAGGTTTTCACTAGTTTAGTTTTTTTGAGCGGTGGTCACAACGCTCCTATACGTGGCCGTGTGTGTGGGTCTGTCTGTCTTTCTGTTTGTCTGTTTGTCTGTCTGTCTGTCTGTCTGTCTGTCTCCGGGTATGTAGCCTGCAGTAACCTTTTCTGACCACACATGTTAAGGGAGGGGCGCTGTTGTTCAGGATAGGCCAGGCATAGGCCAGGCACACTCACACACAAGGGGCACACACACACACACACACACACACAGGGGGCACACACACACACACACACACACACCACCGCTCAGTTCACACGAGTGTGATTTTTACAATACGAACGCTTTTGGACATACAAGGTTTCCACCCGACAACAACGATAAGAACAATTGTGCATTTGGAGCGTTATGTAGCTACAGTGGTGGAAAATGTTTTACTTAAGTAAATACTATCAATACTGCATTGTAGAAACAGTCTGTAAAAGTCCGGAATTCAAAACTTACTACAAAAGTACAAAACTATTGGTATCAAAATGTACTTAAAGTAAGTAAGTAGAAACTCATCATTATGCAGAATGTCCTGTTTCACAAGTTTTCAAAGTATAACATTTCTTTTGAAAAAAGCAGATTTACCAGCTCACAATGTGTCACATTGTGAGCTTGTAGATTGGCTATGCGAATGGCCAAAACATAAGTGGCTAATGTATGTTTTAGCAATAAAACTAGCAACTAAAGTTGTCAAATAAATGCAGTGGAGTAAAAGTACAATAATTGGATCTGAGAAGTAGTGGAGTAGAAGTAAAAAGTATTGGAAATTGGAAATACTCAAGTAAAGTACAAATACCTCAAAATTGTAGTACTTAAGTAAATGTACTAAAGTTACTTTACACCACTGTGTAGCTGTCTGCATTGCTGTAGCTGTTTATGTAGCCTATAGACGACTTTTTTCTTTTGTTTCTTTTTCTATTAAAGTCTATGGGATTGTAGTAATTCAAAACTATGCAGTAAAGTTTTCATGCTTTCAACTGTTATTTGGCCCCGACTTACAAATGGTCTCGGTGCCGGCAAAGATTTATCCCCCCCACCCCACCCCCACCCCCACCCCATTTCAGTGCACCAAGAACTCCATGTGAATTGAACATGTGTTATTTCTATTTCAGAGTTTTAATAGAAAACTGCCCTTCCGACATATAAACCATAGAATACTGTAAAACTATATCATGCAATGATCATCAAATTACAGTCAATTACAGGCAGAGTGGGAGACAAGACTTCCTGGTTGATTCTGCTGCCCTAGAGGGCCACCTAGAGGCCATCTACATACCCTACAGTACAGTAAATACATTCAGTTGGACCTATATATTTGCTGAACAACAGTGAACTATTAGAACATTTGTATTTTTTTTAAAACACACAGGTTATAAAATGCTACAGCTGTGAAAAAAAAATCATCTGGACTGTCTGTGTGTGTGTGTGTGCGTGCAACTGCTTGTGTGAGTGTGCGCACACAAACAATTGTTTTCTTGGTGTTTTTGTACATTCGTAATTAAGGATGTGCTTTCAACACAACCGGTATGTCACATTTAAACGTCGCTAGACGACTTTTGCATCAAAAAGTGTTATAACATAACGTGCACTGTGATGACATACATGTCAGACTGATGTGTGTGCAAGGCCATGGGGCTCACAGTGGCATGTCAACGCATTCAATCACACTCCCGAATCGTCACATTTCGACACTTGGGTCAGGCTGCTGTCGCTTTCACGTACTGTACCACGTTGACGACAGTGTGGTTTTTGACATCAAATTTTGATTTCGTTTTAGTCATAGTCTTTTGAATAAAATGTCATTGAATTTTTGTGATAATTTAGTCACCTGAAAAGTTTTTAGTTTTAGTCAAATTTTAGTCGACTAAATATCATACGATTTTAGGCGACTAAATCTACAGTTGATTTAGTGAACTGAAATGTATTTTGGCAGGCCTTGATGGCATCGTAATGACTGATTTTACACTTGGTTGTGTGCTGAAAATAGCAGATCTACAAGCTCACAACGCGTCGCATTGCGACACATTGTGAGCTTGTAGATCTGCTATTTTCAGCGCGCAACACCTGAGAGCAACCAAAAATAAAATGACTCTCTTCTCCACTAGTCCCTCCCTAACGTTTTTATTAGTAGTTAGTAGTAGTTAGTATTAGTAGTTTATATTTAGTCTTAGTTTTAGTCATCACAGCTTAGTTTTTATTTAGTTTTCTTCAGTGAAAAAAACGCAGTCGACAACATTTTTCGTCATAGTTTTAGTCGACGAAATCAACACTGGTATGCAAATCAGATGGCGGTGGCGGGCCAGCTAGCAGCGGGCTTCACACCACTTGCCGCGGGCTGTCGCTCCATCGCTGCCTCGCTTGATGGCACCTCGTTGATCTCCACTTCTGACACCACAACCTACGTGTTTTCAATGTTTTTAATCTTGTTTTGAATTAAATACTTAAACTTTCTGTTTTGAATGTTAGTATAGTTATAGCATAGTTTTTGTTGTTGTTGCTTGTTTTCAAAGGTTTTTAAATTTAGTTCTCAATGTTTTTAATTTAGTTTTCAATTACTTTTAAGGCAACATTGCCCACATTCTGTCGTCAGTCACGTGACGACAACAACGCTACAGGGTTACCCAGTGAAACATGACGGCACCCAAGGGGTCCTGACCAAGCGTCAGTGTGTGACGAGTTGGGAGTGACAGTGTGTTTGTTGAAAATGACAGATCCATGCAGTCAGTAGGTGTGCTCTGTCTACTCCAGTGGTTCTCAAAGTGGGGGTGTTGTCCCCAGCAAAAAAATAATAATAATTCTAAGTCCGTTTTTAAACCACTTTAACCCTATCTACATTGGCCGTTTGCAAATTGCAGATCTACAAGCTCACATTTCCCGAAGAGGGAACGTGCTGTTTGTGAGCTTGTACATCTGCTATTAAAAAGACAGAGAACAAAATTGATGGGTTGCATTTGTAGTCCTAAACGGCCATGTTGAGGTGTTTCTATTTGTCTGATTGGCATAGAACTAATGTTCTAATCTACGCCAATCAGAATACCTGTGTTGGTCCTCAACATGGCTGGTGTAGGACTACAAACCCATGAATATATTGAAAAATGTGGAATCATTTTAAAAGATTACAACACAAATTAACAACACAAATCTTCTCTTATGGGGTGGTGGAAGTCCCTGGCACAAAATCAGATGGCGGTCCGCAGCCAACAAATACACATCAACTCAGGGGAGGGGGTCCTCGACACGGGCATAAAAAAGTTTGAGAAACACGGCATTGTCGTCTCTACTCTCCCAGAGGGCTGTGGGTCTCCCGCGGCGGCTCCTCCGGCTTCTCCTGCGTCACAAACAGGTACACCTTGGACAGGTAGGTGCTGTAGGCGCCGTTGCGCCGCAGCGTGAGCCGCACCCACAGCTCAAAGTCCTGCGGGCGGTCCAGGAGGCGCGCCACCGACATCACGCCGCTCGTGGGCAGGTGCTCCATCTTGAAGTGGCCGCCCTCGTTGCCCGCCACGATGGCCACCTGGATGCGGTCGCCGGGCGCGGGGTTGGTGGGGCCCATGCGGAACACCTGGGTGAACTTGGGGATGTTGGTGGGGAAGCTGAGGTAGTAGTGGGTTATTCGGAGCGGCGCCGCCAGGCACTCGCTGTCGCTAGAGTCATTGCAAAGCAAGCGCTCACATCTACTGCGAAGAGAGAGAGAGAGAGATAGGGGGGAGGGTGTGGGTGGGGGGTGGACAGGACAGGACGGGAATGGGAACGGAAATAACAAGACAACAGGCAGAGGGAGAGAGAGAGAGAGAGAAACCAGCTGTAAGTGTGGGTGCCGTGCATGGCATGCAGTGGGGTGGGGGTGCCGGTGGGTGGAGGTTAGCCCCTTATAGAACCTCACCCTCCGCTGGCAATCTGTCGTTAGCCTCAAGATGAGGTCCTATTAGCCTCTCCCCCCGTTGGGGAGGACTTCCTCAACGGCGGCGGGGATAACCCTTTTCGAGACAATGTATCCAAAGAATAAGGGTAGTTCCAAGCTCCCAGGGTATGATTTTCTAACCGCTTTCCCAACCCCAACTTATACTTTTTATGTGCCGGTGTAAGGAAAATCATATACTCTTGGAGCGTGGAACTACCCTTATTTTTTGGATACGTTGTCGCGAAAAGGAGGAAGGAGAAAGGAGGATGGAGGAATTCCTCTCCAACAGTGGGAGAGGTTCATAGGAGCTCATCTCGGAGCGAACAACAGATTGCCAGCGGAGTGTGAGGTTCTATATGGGGCTACCTGTAGGTGGAGGTGGTGATCAAACTTCTAGCAGCCATTGGGGTAAAACTCCACGATGCAGACAGGGTTGGAACCAACGGAACCCACCCTGCAGGCATGGTGTCACGGTGTGGCCTTTTCCACCAAAAGAACCTTGGTTCCAGAACCAGTGCCGGTTCAACTTTCTTGGAACCTTGGTTCGTTCTTGCGAACCGGCTTGTGTTTCCACCAGATTGAACCATGATTGAACCAGAGGAACCAAGGATTTTGTGGGTTCTTGTTGGAAAAGCACACCTCTGGTTCATCCCATAGTTGGGAGAAAGAACCAGAATGGGTTCTTTGCCGGTGGAAAAGGCCCCGGTGTGTCCTGTGAGGGATCATGCAGGAATATCCTACTGGGACAGCCATAACATACTGTACATGCATATCGTTGCTGTCGGGCAGAAACCTCTCATCTCCGTGTACTTATTATTTTTTTTACTTTCCTGTAGATCTGCTACTTTTGCTCTTTTTTAATTTGAATCCTGAAAAGTACAGTGTTTATTTCATCGACTAAAACTATGACGAAACATTTTTTGTCGACTGCGTTTTTTTTTTAACTAAATAAAAACTAAATAAAAATTAAGCTGTGCTGACAAAAACTAAGACTAAATATATTGACAATTTTGTCAACAAAATAAAAACTAGACTAAAATGTTGGGGAGGGACTGGTGGAGAAGAGTCATTTTATGTTTGGTTGCTCTCCGGTGTTGCGTGCTGAAAATAGCTGAAAAATAGCTGAAAAACAAGCTCGTAGATTGGCTATTTTCAGCACGCAACCAAGTGTAAAATCAGTCATTACGATGCCATCAAGGCCTGCCAAAATACATTTTAGTTGACAAAATCAACTGTAGATTTAATCGCCTAAAATCTTATAATATTTAGTCGACTAAAACTAGACTAACACAAAAACTTTTCAGGAGACTAAATTATGACTAAAACTAAATTACATTTTATTCAAAAGACTATGACTAAAACTAAATCAAAATTTGCTGTCAAAAACAACACTGGAAAGGTAACAGTTTTGGACACAACGAGGTTTCCACCCGACAGACACGACATGTGTGTGGGAGGTTTGTGCCAATGTAAACATGTCCAACGTATCATCATTCCTCTGCTGCCGTTCTACAATAACACAACATGCTAGAGCTGAACGCTCGCTGAGGTCATTCCAGCAGAGAGCATGCACAGCCTCCATCCACTGAGTTCGCAGTGAATTGTTATCATGGTCGCAAAATGTCACTTCATTTCTTCCGTTGGTATCCGTTGAGAAATTGGTACACGTCATCCTTTGTCGGATTTTGAAGCTCTAGATGTTTGCCGTTTTCCTTTCTTTCTTTCCGATGGAGACGGCACAAAAACAAATGTTTTACACCTGAAAACCTGTGATGTGACAATAACGTTTTTTTGTGTGATTGCGTCTGTCTGTATCGGCTATGTCGCATGGTTGATCCTTGTACTGATGTGGACATACGGTATGCATGTACACATTGTTCACATTTCTGTGTGACTATCCATTCATCAAAGGTGCACTATTGTAAGTGCTTTTATTTTGGTTAAAATAAGTATATTTTGATAGTAATCATTGCTGTATAACAATTTCAACTTATCAGGAGAGAGAACCTATACAGCATACAGAATAAACAACAAGTGACATTAGAAGTGATTAAACAAATAACTGAACAGACAAAATTGGAATAGAAATCCTTTAAAATTGAAACTGGTAAATGGGCACTCTCTCCTGATTGGATAAAATTGGTATTAGAAATGAAAATGGATTTTTACCAAGAGCTGGAGGCCTGTTACAGAACCACATTGCTACTCTATAGCAATTACTGTTAAACATTAAACCTTTTGTTTGTGTCACAAGGAAAACTTGAGAGAAATATTAGTTTCCATTATAGGACAGATTGTAAAATAACCTTTATACTTACAGAGTTTAACAACTTGAAACCCAGCATCCCTATTCACAAAAAATTGCCGATCTACAAGCTCATAACACGTCACAACCACCAGCGCCTAATTAATGGAGCCAAGGCTCCTGCATGCTACCATTGCCCGTTGCCATGCTCCGGTCTCTCAGGTCAGTTTTACCGAGTGCAAGAGGTTAAACTGAAGTGATATTGATACATTCCAAATATTATCAAGTATTCAGAGGCACCCCTGGACTCGCGTCACGGCACCCCCTTTGAGAAGCCCTGACTTATAGTACCAGTGTCCGCACGTTGTCATGTGTCTCCCACCTAGAACTGTATGTGCATGTGTGCATGTGTCTCCCACCTAGAACTGTATGCGTAAGAAAGAACTCCAGCCACTCACGTCTCTCCAGATTTGCGATAATTCTCTGGACACTCAAAGGACAGACATCTGAAACTCCCCTGCACGTTGAAGCACGTCTGGTTCTCTGAGCACGTGTGTGTTCCGATAATACACTCGTCAACATCTGGAACAGGAGAAGACAAGAGCATGCTTCAGTTCAAATCTCATGTCAGTATTACACTTAATCATGGTGGTGTAAGTGAGAGATCTGTCAGATCTCTGGCTCTGCTAAAGGACACATGCAAGGGGATACAGCATAGCGTTGCTGACGGGCAGGAACCTCTTATTTCCATATTCTAACTATTTGTGTGTTTTCTTCTAAATCTGTCTTCTAAATCAGTGGTTCTCAAGATTCTTCATGTCAAAGACCCCCAAAATTACATGTATTTGGCTGCGGACCCCCGTCTCAAAATATGTTGTTCCAGGGACCCCCCCCAGAAGCAAATATTTGAGTCACAAATGTTTGCTAATAAAAAAAAAAGATTCATTCAAAGATTTGCAAAAAAACAAAACAAAAATAAAATAGCAGATTTACAAGCTCGCAGCGCGGAACTCGGTGCCGCTTGTATAGCTTGTAGCTATTCATAATAGCTATTCATAATAGTAGCTATTCATAATCGTCTCATCTCAGTTTATAACACAAACTTTCCGAGGTCCTTCTGATGGATATTTGAATGGTTGTCAATGTTTCTAGTGTTCATAATATCACTCTGAAAGTGATCCAAACGATATTGTTCACGGCTATATACAATGTTTTAAGAAGACATTGTGAACGCTGGTCAGGCTGTGAGGTGAGCTCACCTTGGCAGTTGCGCCCGTTGGCAGCCAGGGTGTATCCGTCCACAGGACAGGTGCAGTGGAAGCTGCCCGCCGTGTTGTGGCAGCGGTACGAGCAGATGTGACCTCCGGTGGGCAGGGCGCACTCGTCGATGTCTGGCACGGGACAAAGGTTACAAAAGAAAGTCAAAAAACAGTAATGTATGTTTTGTAATAATCATCAAAATATGCAAAGTAACTAGTGACTAAAGTTTTCAAATGACTGTAGTGGAGTAAAATTACAATATTTGCCTCTGAGGTGTTAGTGGAGTAGAAGTAAAATGACACAAAATTGGAAACACTCCAGTAAAGTAAAAGTAGGCCTACCTCAAAAGTGAGTAAATGCACTTAAAGTTACTTTATACCACAGAGCAAGTAGAGCTTGTGAGAAGTTGTGACTACATGACAACTGCATTGGATCCGTGGTGATGATGATGATTACGTTTTACCTTCACAGGTCATGCCATCGTTGTCGCTGAGCTGGTAACCACGGCGACAGTAGCACTGGTAGGTCCCATAGACGTTGGCACACTCCTGACTGCACGGGTTGTTCTCACACTCATTTAGATCTGCACAGAGGAACCACTTACAGTTAATTGGATTCATTTTTTATATAATTGATTATAAAGAAATAATTGATGGTTGATCAAATATGTCGTTTTCAAAAATAGCTTAAACAGCTATTCGATTTTTTTCTTGTTGATTCCATTGATATATACAAATAACACAAGTGATAAAAAGCAAACATACTTCTCAAATATTCGATGAAAGGAAAAAGTAATGAATAGATTAATTGGTAAGAAAACCTAATTGATAGTTTGCATCTTCCACTGAAGTCCAACAGTCTGGAAAGTCTCTTTCTCAGCCACGTGGAGCCATTTAACTCATTGAATGCCCTTTTCAAGATGGCCGCCAAGTACCAGGATGCCACGTTCCTAAATTTCTAGTGCACAGATCAATTTTTAGTGCATGGATCGTGCACGCCCATGCACCGCTTGGAAATCCGTTCAGGCATTCATGAGATAGAAGCCTTCAAAGTCAGACAAAACAAACACTGCCACCTTCCTAAATTTCTAGTGCACGGATCAATTTTTAGTGCACGGATTGTGCACGCCCATGCCTAGATCATGCACCATATGTGTAGTACTTTTAACAGCTTTCAAACAAAAAAATCCGCTTGGAAATCCGTTCAGGCATTCATGAGATACAAGCCTTCAAAGTCAGACAAAACAGCCATTTTTGACATTTTGAAAGATGTGTTTGTTATGGGGCTAAACATGCAATTTCGCAATTGCGATCATGCCTAATACATTTGAGGCATTTTTAGAATTTTTTTTATAAAAAAACAATTTGAAAAAAAAAAAAAAAAGGGGGGGGGGGGGTTTTCAAAATGGCTTCCAACTCGGGAAACTCGGGCTGTGGCAGCCTGGGACTACTGTAATAACTCGGGAAACTCGGGCCTTGGCAGTCAATGAGTTAATATTAAAACCGGATTAAACCGTAATTCATCTGTACTCAAATTAGCCGACCGGAATTTTCCGTACTAGCTCATTAAAACCGAAATAAATGATAATTATCAAAAAATAAATAAAAAAATGATCGGCAGCTGTCCTCCGTCTCTTCTTCGACTGATCTAAAAGGATCATTCTCTCAACCATCTGAACCGTAAGTGCTTCTGGTAGCTTTTCGTTCCCTATAGCCAAATTCCCGTTCACTTTCATTGTAGGAGGAAGCCTTAGCATAGAATATCTCGGTGATGTTTTCGACCAGATAAAAGTTGACATGGGGGCTTCATACGGACTGGATTACATTCGTTTACCTCGATGTGCACGGATCGTGCACGCAAAGCGCATGGGGGGGGGGGGGGGGGGGGGGGAGACGACTCGGCCAAAATCCCCACTATTATGCCAATGCAGATCGAGATACTTCTGGTGAGTTTAAACCGGGGGATCGAAAGAAGAAAAAAAAAAGAACGGTGCCATCCTAGAAGGACGGGGGGCGCGTTGATGCTCATAATCATAATATTATGTCTCAGATCATAATACAATAATAGAAATTTCCGGCTAGTCCACGACAAGCCATTCTGGCCAGGCTGGGAAAGTGTTAATATTGGAGCAGTGGTTCTCAAACTTTTACATTTCAGGGACCTCCACCTCCATCACACCGTGATGACATCACATCGGTGTACTTTGCAATACAAACCCCAAAATCAATCAATGTTTTTATTTCCACACAACTCCTCTAAAGTATATATTAATGACATGGTTCAATATTGAAAATGGGTGGTTTTCCCCTTTAACTGTGACAGTGTACAAACAGAATCAATTCCATTTGGTTCCATTTGTACACATCTGTGTCAGAGTTATAGACTTGTAAAGGTCTATTTAGAACCCTCTCAAGGAACCCTGAGAGTACTTGGACCACACTTTGAGACCCACTGATGTGGAGAATATACAGTATTTAATAATACTAATAGTCTCACCATCACAGTTCCTGCCGTCACTGGCCAGTTTGAACCCTGTGGTACAGCTGCACTTGTAGGACCCAAGAGTGTTCTCACACTTATGGGCACACAGGCGTCCAGGGTAGTGCCTGCATTCATTGATATCTGAAACAATATGGTGAAACAACAAGTATATGTCAAAACTCCCATTCAGAAAGTGACCGCCTTCCTGGGGTGCCCGCTGGCCTGGTGGTCAAGGCGCATACCACATACTAGGCTATGATGCCTGCTGGCGTCGCCGGTTCGATTCCCGATCCGGACGACCTTTGCCACATGTCATTCCCCATCTCTCTCCCCATTTCCTGTTAGTCTACAGTAACTGTCCTATAAAATAAAGGCATAAAAAGCCCAAAAAACAAATCTTTAAAAAGAAAGTGACCGCCTTCCCCAAAAAATGTCAATTAAAAAAGATAACACACTAAACAAAAATAGAACAGGAAAGGGAACCTCTTTTGGCATGATATGGTTAATACAGATAGTTTTTTGGTCATGTGTGCAGAGAGGTCGGTCAGTAACTTACCCTCACACACCCGGTTGATGCTGTTGAAGATGTATCCGACAGCACACTCACAGCGGTACGACCCCACCAGGTTGATACAACCATGACCCGAACATGCTCCGTCTGGACCTTTACACTCATCAATGTCTGAGATGGTACAAAATAAGAATAAGATCAACAACATATCAAACAGGCTACTTCCATCAGTGGTTCCCAGACTTTTTTTTCCCCCTTGGAGATGACACATTGTGGGCACACACACGGGCACACTATCTAGATACGATACAATGGATAGTGAAATTAGCCGGTCTAGAGAGCTTGTATATCGGTCATTTCCGCAATCACATTGGACAAAAGAGATACAATTTTCAACAACGGTCCACAGGAGGCTTTTCTAAATTAGAAAACCAGTCTAAACCCCAATCAAGTACACAAAAAGAATATATATAATAGTAATAATTAACATAATTCGAACCAATACATTAAGACAAAAGTATACCATTCCAATAATCAGTCAGACTTTATTCCTTGTGAGCACAACCATAGTTTGAATCCTCTGTTAAACACATTACCATCCATATCTAGTTTTCAGATCAGTAGGCAAGGAGTTCCAAAGTTTTGCCTCCTTTACTGAGAAGGCAGACAAGACAGGTGGTAACCTACCTACTGTACACATTGAGGTGGTAACCTACCTACACATTGAGGTGGTAACCTACCTACACATTGAGGTGGTAACCTACCTAGTACACATTGAGGTGGTAACCTACCTACACATTGAGGTGGTAACCTACCGACACATTGAGGTGGTAACCTACCTACTGTACACATTGAGGTGGTAACCTACCTACACATTGAGGTGATAACCTACCTACACATTGAGGTGATAACCTACCTACACATTGAGGTGGTAACCTACCTACTGTACACATTGAGGTGGTAACCTACCGACACATTGAGGTGGTAACCTACCTACACATTGAGGTGGTAACCTACCTACACATTGAGGTGGTAACCTACCTACACATTGAGGTGGTAACCTACCTACACATTGAGGTGGTAACCTACCGACACATTGAGGTGGTAACCTACCTACACATTGAGGTGGTAACCTACCTACACATTGAGGTGGTAACCTACCTACTGTACACATTGAGGTGGTAACCTACCTACTGTAAACATTGAGGTGGTAACCTACCTACACATTGAGGTGGTAACCTACCTACTGTACACATTGAGGTGGTAACCTACCTACTGTAAACATTGAGGTGGTAACCTACCTACTGTACACATTGAGGTGGTAACCTACGTACACATCGAGGTGGTAACCTACCTACTGTAAACATTGAGGTGGTAACCTACCTACTGTACACATTGAGGTGGTAACCTACCTACTGTAAACATTGAGGTGGTAACCTACCTACTGTACACATTGAGGTGGTAACCTACGTACACATCGAGGTGGTAACCTACCTACACATTGAGGTGGTAACCTACCTACACATTGAGGTGTTAACCTACCTACACATTGAGGTGGTAACTTACCTACACATTGAGGTGGTAACCTACCTACACATTGAGGTGGTAACCTACCTACACATTGAGGTGGTAACTTACCTACACATTGAGGTGGTAACCTACCTACACATTGAGGTGGTAACCTACCTACACATTGAGGTGGTAACCTACCTACACATTGAGGTGATAACCTACCTACACATTGAGGTGGTAACCTACCTACACATTGAGGTGGTAACCTACCTACACATTGAGATGGTAACCTACCTACACATTGAGGTGATAACCTACCTACACATTGAGGTGATAACCTACCTACACATTGAGGTGGTAACCTACCTACACATTGAGGTGGTAACCTACCTACACATTGAGGTGGTAACCTACCTACACATTGAGGTGGTAACCTACCTACACATTGAGGTGATAACCTACCTACACATTGAGGTGATAACCTACCTACACATTGAGGTGGTAACCTACCTACACATTGAGGTGGTAACCTACCTACACATTGAGGTGGTAACCTACCTACACATCGTGTTCCCTCATCGTTGAGGTGATAACCTACCTACACATTGAGGTGGTAACCTACCGACACATTGAGGTGGTAACCTACCTACACATCGTGTTCCCTCATCGTTGAGGTGGTAACCTACCTACACATTGAGGTGGTAACCTACCTACACATTGAGGTGGTAACTTACCTACACATTGAGGTGGTAACCTACCTACACATTGAGGTGGTAACCTACCTAGTACACATTGAGGTGGTAACTTACCTACACATTGAGGTGATAACCTACCTACACATTGAGGTGGTAACCTACCTACACATTGAGGTGGTAACCTACCTACACATTGAGGTGGTAACCTACCTACACATTGAGGTGGTAACCTACCTACACATTGAGGTGATAACCTACCTACACATTGAGGTGATAACCTACCTACACATTGAGGTGGTAACCTACCTACACATTGAGGTGGTAACCTACCTACACATTGAGGTGGTAACCTACCGACACATTGAGGTGGTAACCTACCTACACATTGAGGTGGTAACCTACCTACACATCGTGTTCCCTCATCGTTGAGGTGGTAACCTACCTACACATTGAGGTGGTAACCTACCTACTGTACACATTGAGGTGGTAACCTACCTACACATTGAGGTGGTAACCTACCTACTGTACACATTGAGGTGGTAACCTACCTACTGTACACATTGAGGTGGTAACCTACCTACACATTGAGGTGGTAACCTACCTACACATTGAGGTGGTAACCTACCTACACATTGAGGTGGTAACCTACCTACACATCGTGTTCCCTCATCGTTGAGGTGGTAACCTCGGCCACAGTTGACAGAGCTCCTCTGGCAGGTGAAAGAACCAACAGTGTTGATACAGGTGTAGCCTGAGCCACACGCCGGCGCCGCCGACGACTGCATGATGCACTCGTTGATGTCTGAAACACAAGACAATTCTGGTCACTTTCTTGTTGTCACATTTAAAGGAAGGGTAAGTGATATTTCCTTTGTTAGAATAAGTGTTAAATAACTATACTGTATATTCTGATCGTCATCATTATCATGGCTGTAGAGCAGGGGTCTTCAAACAAGGGGTCTGGGACCCCTAGGGGTCCTCAAAGTTACTACAGGGGGTCCTCCAAATCTTCCAATCCTTTTTATATTAACAACGTGAACCCTAGTGTCCATATTCTGAGAACTTTAGCCAAAAATAGCCAATCTACAAGCTCACAACGCCTCGCAGTAGATCGGCTATTTTCGGCAAAGAGGTTTGGTTTCGGCAAAAAGAGCAGTACAGAGTGAAAGGTCAAGTTCATTAGGTAATGACAGCTCAAGTGGTTAAATATCTGAAAACACAAATTTACATGAATCCAAAATACAATGATGATTGTGCTGTCAAACAATGAAACTATATGGAATGTATTATTTTAGCACATTTACTCCAGTATAATACAGATAGAATACAATACTGTGTCTAAAAGATTGCTGATGAAGTTGCCTCTTTCTACTGTGCTTGAAGATTACCCAAATAGGATGACTTCTAATGAATTCTAAGCATAATATTATTGTAAACCCAGTCACATAAGTTACAGTAGAATGGCTATGACATTGGATGTTACTTGGCTAATCCTTGTGACCTTTCCACAACATAAACTACTCCACTATATATCAAGTGATATGCACTATATTCCTTCACTGAGACAACAAAATGCAAATGTTTATTGGATAAGGAAATGTGTTTCCTAAAACATTAACAGATTAATCCTTCAATGTTGTACAGTTGTACTTCGTGTTCCGATATCTTTTCAAAATGGTGAAACATTAACTAGAAAGCTGGCACTCCTCCAAGCTCTCCCTGCTGTAGGTTTAGCCTTATACTGTATGTCTGCAGAAGTTAAGTATGTCATAGCTGTCGGATGTAAACCTTGTCCAAAACCGGTACTTTTAACTCATTGACTGCGCCGCCACGAGTTTCCCGAGTTATTCCCGTTGTCTGAGGCTGCGACGCCCGAGTTTCACGAGTAGGGGCTGTTTTCAAGGTTTATGCAAAAGTACACTTTCCTCTAGCCTGTGACAAAATGTCATGTTGCTATGATAAAAGGGTGGTTAAAAATCACACATCAAAGTCAGCTTGTTTGAAAACAAAGGAGAAATCGACCTCCCCATGAACCCAAAGTGAACTCATTTATCAGGACACGGCTCCGCCGACACAGTGCGGCGCGGCCGCAGCAGTGGTGGTGTCAGACAATGAAAACAAAACAAGCAGATCTTCAAGCAGACCATTCTGCATGAATCAAAAACATTTTCACTTGAAAAGCTGTGACCTGCTGCACTGAGTCACCCTAACCCACACACAGCTCCATATACACGCAAAAAAG
Source organism: Nannobrachium achirus (assembly GCF_963921795.1). Lineage (NCBI taxonomy): Eukaryota > Metazoa > Chordata > Actinopteri > Myctophiformes > Myctophidae > Nannobrachium > Nannobrachium achirus. Next base: position 56,355,036 of record NC_137820.1, on the reverse strand, counting down.
TTCAAAGTCTCTACAAAAAAAGTTTACCAAAACAGCAAGACAACAATGGCTACATCAGAGCCTCGTAGCAACCGCCCGGCCTCTCAGGCCTCTCTATACCAAAACAAGCCAACACAAACACATCAACAACACAGCAACACCTCCCCGATGAAAGCATTCACAAATCAACACTCAAAATGTTATAAAAGTTTCAACATGAACTTACCTCAGTGTGAGGAGGAGAGCGTTGGTGTAACACACACATACAGAGAGAGAGACAGACAGATAATTCCAGTGCCGTTTAGTGTCCAGTAGATCAGTAATCCTATAGTTTCATTCGTGTAGTTTTCTTTTTTCGTTGTTTGTGAGCGGGTTTCATGCCCACACCGCGGAAGCCTAAGGCCCCGGCCGGGCGCAGCAAGCGCCCGACGGCTAGCCATGGTTCGCCGGTCGCCTCTGGTTCTGGTTCCCGTCGCGAACCAGCCCGATCCTGCACTGGACGCGGGCGAGGTATAGGGCCTCCATCGAACCCCGGTCAGACCACCATGGATTCCTTTCTAATCGCCAATTTGCCCCGTCCGGAGACGGATACGGAGTACGAGACGGAGGAAGAAGAGGCGGCGTCGCCGTCCCAACAACACACACCGCGGGCAGACACGGCTCCACTGCCCGCACTCCTCACGCCGGAATCGGTGGCTCGCCGTCCCGCGAGGCCACGCGAAGAACGCTCTGCCATGCCCATGTCGCCGAGAGATAATATCGAGACTCACTATCTCTCCCAGTCCCAGAGTGAGATGTATGTATTATCCTAATCCATATCATTGATCCATTCAAAAACAGCAGATAGCAGTCAGTACAAGTTCACAGCGCATCACTTCGTAGCCTACTTTCCTGAGCTAACTTTCGCTAAATTATTCACTCAATCAAATGATGAGGTCCGTGTCCGAGGACTTCTCCTCTCCGATGCAGATGATGTCATCGGCAGCACTGGTGATTTTGAGTGGCACCCCCCGGAGAGCAAAGATGACTCTTTCTTTGCGCATAAGTTGTGCACATGCAGCACACATTGCGCGCGTGCACACACACACACACACACACACACACACACACACACACACACACACACACACACACACACACACACACACACACACACACACACACACACACACACACACACACACACACACACACACACACACACACACACACACACATGGAAACAGAACTTTTCATTCAATTTGAGGAGTAAATCATTTATTTTATTTTGGTATGCGTTTTCAGAAGCTGATCAAGGAAGTGCTTCTCTGTCAGGCACTGGGACACAGAGACCTTCAAGCAAAGGAACAGGCAAAGGTAAGATAAAAATAATGATATTTTATATATATATATGTGTGTATATATATATATATGTGTGTATATGTATATATATATATATATATATATATATATATATATTATATGTATATATATGTATATATATATATATATATATATATATATATACACACACATATATATACACTGGTGATGGAAGCACTTCCATCACCAGTGCTGCCGATGACATCATCTGCATCGGAGAAGTCCTCGGACACGGACCTGTACACATCATTTGATTTTGGTGCCGCCTCTTCTTCCTCCGTCTCGTACTCCGTATCCGTCTCCGGACGGGGCAAATTGGCGATTAGAAAGGCATCCATGGTGGTCTGACCAGGCCCGGGGTTCGATGGAGGCCCTCTAGCCCCTCTACCTCGCCCGCGTCCAGGGCAGGATCGGGCTGGTTCGCGACGGGAACCAGAACTAGAGGCGACCGGTGAACCATGGCTAGCCGTCGGGCGCTTGCTGTGCCCGGCCGGGGCCTTAGGCTTCCGCGGTGAGGGCATGAAACCCGCTCACAAACAACGAAAAAAGAAAAAGAAAACTACACGAATTAAACTATAGGATTACTGATCTACTGACACTAAACGGCACTGGAATTATCTGTCTCTCTCTCTCTGTGTGTGTGTTACACCAACGCTCTCCTCATCACACTGAGGTAAGTTCATGTTGAAACTTTTATAACATTTTGAGTGTTGATTTGTCAATGCTTTCATCTGGGAGGTGTTGCTGTGTTGTTGATGTGTTTGTGTTGGCTTGAGCTTCACCGAAGCCATTGTCGAAGCCTGGTGCACCCCGCGACCCACCCAACCCCTCTGGCCCGATTCTCGGACTGTGAGGAGGTCAGCCCATGTCCCTGAAAAGATACCGCCCAGACCACGAAGGAGAAACCCTACAAGGGTCTGCTACATCTGCAGCAAAATACACAAGAAAAGGAGTGAGACCTCATTCTACTGCCATCTGTGTCTTGTGCCTTTGCACAGGAGGCTTTGTTTCGAACGGTACCACGCAGAGATTGACTATGAGCATGCAAGCGGTGCTCGACGTCGATGATAGACAGACACATTTTGATGACATGAGTGTAGACATACTGTGTACCGATTTGCGTGATTTTAGGGCAAATTCTGTAGGAGCAGTGTCCAAAAATGTGTTTGAAAAAATCGGCCTGATGGTGGCGCTATATGGGACAGATCCATTTTGATGACATGAGTGTACACATACTGTGTAGCGATTTGCGTGATTTTAGGGCAAAATCTGTAGGAGTAGTGTCCAAAAATGTGTTTTGAAAAATTGGCCTGAAGGTGGCGCTAAATGAGAGCTCCATGTTGATGACATCAGTGTAGAGCAAGTATGTACCGATTTGCGTGATTTTAGGGCAAAATTTGTAGGAGCAGTGTCCAAAAATGTGTTTTGCAAGAATCGGCCTCAAGGTGGCGCTAGAAGAGGGGCATGTGAGAATTGATGGGTGGAGGTTGTAGTTTGGCAGGCAAGGAGTGTGTGTGCAAAATTTGGCATGGATCTGGGCAACGGTTGCGGAGATACGATGTGACGTGCAAAAGTGTGACGTGTGACGGACGGACAGACAATGTGCCCATTACACTGTAAGAAAATATTGTTTTGTTTCAGATCATAAAGTAAGCATCTCATGTAATAAATAAAGAGCTGTGAGTAAAAAAAATTAGTTGTTTGCTTGAAAAGAGACCATTCACAAAAACGTATTTTTCTCCAGTTGTTATTCTGAGAGGGCTTGGTTTTGGTGAAACAAGGGTTTTCAAATGGCTATAACTAAAGAAGTGTACATGATAAAAACATAATTATTTTTTCTGTGGAAACTAGAAGTTATCCTCTTTCCTCTGGGCCATGGCATGACATAGTCATCATTAGACAGAATAAAAAAAAAAATGGTAAACATGGTAAGAAATCAAGAAATGCTTGGCAACCTAGCTTGATAGTTCACTTTTAATGGTGGCAGTCAATGAGTTAAGGAAAAAAATGAAGAGGGAAAAAAACAGATAGTTATTTTTTAAGCCACAACGAGCTCTTGTTAATAGATACACGCTGTGAGCTTGTATATTGTCTACTTTCCCTACTTTAGCACAACATTCTTGTAGGACGTAGAATGTCTAATAATAATAATATTGGAAATACCGTATAGAGATTCCTGATATGAAGAAGTTCATTATGGAGTCCAATTACAGTTTCAGTCCAAACTAACTAAGATCAAACTAAAACTGGACTTCTCCACAGGCATTCAGGGAGAGGGAGAGCCACTGTCCGGATAGAAGACAACCATATGCTCTTCCATGTCTAAAATATGTTGTAGCTACAGGATTTTAGATCTGGAGCCCTATTTCCGTCCATGCTAAATCCTAAACCCCAAAACTTCTTTGCCTTTTTTTACTATTTTGAAAAACATACTTCAAATGGCCGATCTACATCGACACATTGTGAGCTTGTAGATCAGCTATTTGAACTATTTAAAAATGTTTTCAAAATAGTAAAAAAAAGGCAAAGAAGTTTAGGGGTTTAGGGTTTAGCATGGACAAAAATAGGGCCCCTGGTGCCGCAGCATAGCTAGTTTGTAAAAAAAAAAAATAACTTTGTGATTTTGAAACCTTGGCTGTTGTCTGTCCTGCAACTGAGAACGGCCTTTGAGTGGTAGAATACAGGTCCAGAGATTACTAACGGCAAAACTTAACTGCAGCCATCGGTCATGGCGTCATCGTCAACGCAGGGAATGTTCCCTTTTTAATCATTGAAGGGTGCTCCATTGCCAACGCTGCGTTGCGTTCGGTTCGCGGCCGTCCAAGCTCAAAAGGTCCCTGTCTGTGTGTATGTGGGGTGGAATGCTCACCAATGCATTGGCCCAGAGCGTCCTGAATGTAGCCCGAACCACACCGGACCTTGGGACGACAGCGGAACGAGCCCTGGGTGTTCTGGCACTCAAATGTTGGGACACAGTTATGGGTCCCGCTCTCACATTCATCGATGTCTACAGGAGAAAGAAGTAGAACTTAGGTAAAATTATCGCACTATAAAAATATAACATGCTGCATTTCAGACAATCTGCATGGAGTTCTGTGTAAATGAGAGCGTAAATTACTTTTACTTTTTTAAATTACTATCTACTCACCTCGTGATCATTTGAAATACAAGGAGAACTTTCATTGTTTTTGGATTCTTTATTTACCGTAAAAAAAGGTTATAAAAATAAAAAATAAATAGTTCTCAGACCCCCATGGGGTCCCCATAGCCTTGTAAACCACCCCCCTTCCATAAATCGCTTTGGTTTACGAGGGTAGGGGTCCTCAGCCAGAGTAGTAATATAGCATCACAATAATTCTAACTACTTTATCTATTTATATGTTGGATATAAAAAAAAATGTTTTTTGAAAAATCCTTGCTTCTAGTATAATCATAATACCTGATCATCATGTTTTAAGGGAGAAAAAAATCATAGCGCTGCATCTTTAATAGGATCTGGTTCCCATGTGGACCAGACACCCACTCTAGCCTGATGCTGTGTGTCCCAGGCTCCAGAACAGAACAAGCAGTCCCAGTGTGGACACTGACCTTTACAGTTGTTGCTGTCAGTGAGCTCATAGCCGGTCCCACAGCTCACCTCCCTCTGGCAGCGGAACGAGCCCTCCGTGTTGATGCAGCGCTCTCCTGCACGGCAGTTACTGGCTCCCAGCAGGCACTCATTAATGTCTGACACACAGGAGAGGATAGGAGAGAGGAGAAGTGAGGAGGAGAGACATTCGTCCTAAAACTGGCTTGCATAATGATGACAACTTGGAATAAAATCACAAATTGCATAACAGAAACCTCCTATCACCATATCGTTGTCGTCGGGTGGAAACCTTGTATGTCCAAAACCGTTTGTTTTGTATTTATCATTTTTAAAATGATTTAGGCGTTGTGTGCTTGTAGATCAGGTGTTTTCACTACTTTTGTGCGATGGCCTTGTATGATGAAGCAGTGCTTTACTTTGCGAAAAAATTGGCAAATCTGAAACTTGGAGATACAAGGTTTCTGCCCAACAGTGACGATATTTGAATCCAGTGGGGTTTTTTTTTTGTAAATCAACGCCTTACTTGATCATACTACAGGGTCACACAAAAATCATCAAAAGTAGCAGATCTGCAAGCTCAAAGCTTGAATTCTGAAAAGTAACAGTTCCGGAGGTTTCCACCCGACAAGACGATAATATATCTGTATATATCTGAATCCATGTACATCTTACACATAATGAATTAAAGTCTCTTTTGGCTGTCTCTTCCTCTCCTTTTAAGGATTTTATAGGATGCCAGTAGAGTTCAGGTTTATATCCCTGTCACTGTTATTTGTTAAATGTAATGAGTAATGTTATAAACCATGTTGCGAAACCAGCAAAGCTCTAAGGTTGCTTCAGGACAGTGGTTCTAAAACTCTCCTTTTGTCTCTGGTCACTCCTGTAAATAACTTTTTTCATCCAAGGCACCCCTGAATTACATTGCCACTTATAGAACCTTACATTTTTTATTACGGTACGGAATACGTAAATCTTACGTTACAGCACCCACTTTGAGAAACCCTGCTCTTACCTTTCACATTGTACAGAAGGAATGCCCTACTATTCTCAACCTTACTTGAGTATAAACCCTTTTCATATACTGTACCATTTGTTTCCTTTATGTGTTTCCTTGCACCTCGTTTCATATTGCTTACTAGGCCAATACATCTCACAATGATTCACAGGTGATGTTTTTGGGGTTAAAACTAAAAGTGTTTTGTTAATACAGTGAAAGGCTACAGTATCTTCTGATAGTAATCCAGCTATAGAGTTTTCGTTCAGTAACAGGGGTTCCTCCATCTCCCCAGCTCTTTAATCAACAGAAACTAAATGTTAGGAGAGAGTACACATTTATCAGCTTGAATGTCATGCTGCTTTTGGTCTGCAGTAATAATGTCACTTACCATCGCAGCTTTTGCCATCTGGTTTGAGTTTGTAGCCTTTGAAACAGGCACAGGTGCCGTTGCCCACACACAGATGGGCACAGTTCCCGTTCCCTGTAAACCACACAAAAAAAGTACATTTACTTGAGTACTGTACCACTCTTTGAGTATCTGTGTTGCTTTAGTATTTGTTTTTTATGTAACTCCACAACATTTCAAAGACATTATGCAGTATTCTATTTTAAGTTGAATATTTTTGAACAGCAATGCAATGACATATTATATATACTGTATTTAAAAAATCCAAATCTTAGGGCAGACACTCTGACCACAAGGCCACTGAGCTGATAACTTTCTCCTGTAGATCAGTGATTCTCAACCTTTTTAGGCCGCGACCCCCAAAGGCCGCGACCCCCAAAATAATCATATTTTAACTGGGGACCCCCCACCCTGACGAGCACTAAGAGTTGAGGTATTACATTTTGTATAACACAACCCTGTTAGGCATTGTGACTAGAAGTAGTTTGTATTGTGAAAATATCAGATCTACAGGTACATGCTCACAACGGCTCGCAACGCAAGGCGTTGTGAGCATGTAGATCGGCTATTTTCACAATTTCTGCCTCTAATGTTTGACAATTTGGTCAATGAATAATTTTTCAACCTGTGGGTCCCGACCCACAGGTTGAGAACCACTGCTGTAGATCAGTAATATCTGACCAGGAGTATCTCTTTACGTTATGCCATGTCCATCACAGATGAGAGTGTTTGCTTACGGAGTTCCTTACTCTGTACCTTTGCACTGCTCAGTGTCAGCGTCATTGGGCAAGGCATCGTTGCCACCGTCGTTGGTTTCATTCTCCTTGTCTGAAGCTGAGGGAAGACGGCATCTAAATGATATGACTGTGACATTCAATGACTTTCATTTAAAATGTCATAACCACATGTATCCAGTAGAGGGCAGTGCATATCCATTTTCCCTTCAACACATGATATTATGGATGTCATGCATAGTGCACACAAGTTAACACATTGTTTCTGAAAGACTATGAGCTGGGGACCATCAGGGGTCCAAATGGATCCTTATTGAGAGCCTTACCGTACGGGTCCATTTGCTTCCATTTGTAAATGAACCCTGAGGACTTTACAGTGTACTTTACAGTCCATGGTCAAATGGGGGGTCCTTCAAAAGAATTTCCCCCCCACTTTTTTTTTTTTTTTTTTGAGAATCACAGAGTTCACATGCACATCTTCAGTTCAGCTCAGATAGTTGTCGATTTCCATCACTGAGCTGAACCTCAGAAATGCTTTTATCCTTACTCTGTATCATTCATCTTGTCATTAGCCTCAAACTGTGCATAAAGGGACATTTCACCAGTTTTGAAGCTACAACCCATAATTCTGATGTGCAAAGATCAAGGGGGGGCGGGGGGGATACCCTTAATGTCCCCAAAATCATCAGTGTTAATGTTGTCCATTTGGGTCCCCTGGTGGTTCCCTAGACCCGCCACTGAGATCCAGTGCCTACTCCACAAACTCCAGTGCTGCCCCTTACCCCCAGGAGGCGCTGTGGTTTGGTTGTCCGGGGATCCGTCCACGCAGCAGGCCCGGGACACCAGGCCACACTGGTACCCCAGCAGCAAGCCCTGGTCGCAGGGCAGAGCCTGCTCCTGGGCTGCCTTCCCCAGCAGGCAGCAGTCACAGCATGTCTACGGCACACAGGTCAAAACACGGTCAAAACCTCATTGTTGGCTTACAGATCGGTTCTTGTAGGCAAGTGCAGGGGTGTCACACCAAATTCTGGGCCCTGGGTACAAGGATTCACTGCGGGCCCCCCATGAATGTTCTTCATAGGGGGAGGGGGGTTTAACCCACTTAGACTGGGAACGCATTATTACTCATTATTAAATCTTATTGGAAAAATAGCAGATATACAATGCTAGCTTGACTGTAGATCTGCTATTACTGAAAAATCTTGAACATTTGTGCAAGTCTTTGCACAAATGTCTTCTAAATCCTTCTAAGTGTTTAACGTGTTTCTATGTCAGTGGTGCTCAAACTTTTTTCATGTCAAGGACCCCAAAAATGATATGTATTTGGCCACGGACCCCATCTCAAAATATTCAGTTCCAGGGACCCCCCAGAAGCAACATTTGCGTTACAAATGTTCTCTTAAAAAATACATATTCAAAGATTTGCACACATTTTCACAACAAAAATAACAGATCTGCTATTTTTCAATATGTATAAAATAATTAAGGCCCTCCACCTAACCGCGGGAGAGTTGGTGTGGTGTAATACTGACAGCGTTTTTATAGCGGCTGTGTAGACGCGGAGATTTTCAAAAAATCTCAATCTTTAAATAAAGAATGCATTGTGTGGTCAAGATGGTGTCTGTCAGGGCATTCGATTCCATTGAGGTGGCAGAGCGATAGAATGAGAATGATTCTGTGTTTGATTGAAACGTGGTGGGGAACCAGGACGTGGTCGTTCCCTCGGATGCATAATACATAATAATACAGATGAGAAGAATTAAAAACCTCCATGCAAATAGCTATAGGTTAGCTGGTCTCTCTCTCACCCACACACAGTATACTGCACTATTTGCCTGGCTTTGCCAGACTCTATCACACACTTCGTTTTGGGTAGAGTGTCTGGTTTTTCGGGCATACATTCCACTCCTGGGGGGGTCGGGCTAAAGCCTATTGACGTCACACACACACACACACACACACACACACACACACACACACACACACACACACACACACACACACACACACACACACACACACACACACACACACACACACACACACACACACACACACACACACACACACACACACACACACACACACACACTTAGAGCCCCCGACGGCGACGTGGCGTGACATTGCAAAAATACGTTATTTCTTATAACATTATAACATACCAGTAAGACTCCCTAATCGGGAGATAAGCGACCGTGGGTGGCTTGTCTCCACAAATAGGGCAAAAATTTGTTTTTCCAAAATCTTCCTGATCCATGTTGATGACATGAGTGTAGACATGCTGTGTAGTGATATTCGTGATTTTAGGGCAAAAACTGTAGGAGCAGTGTCCAAAAATGTGTTTTAAAAATCGACCTGAAGGTGGCGCTAGAATAGGGCCATGTGAGAAATGAGGGGTGGGGTCTCCGCGTTGCCTTGGCGGACGAATAGGTACCGGCCCCGGCTCTCCCGGACGCTCCTAGCCCGAGTTACGGCATTTTATGTGCGCTGCAGTGGCAGGGGGTCCTCCACTGGGGGCGCCACCACTTTTGCATCCGTTCTGGAGCACCAGGAGTCGGTGGTCCCCGGGAATTCCCCGTGAGCAGCCCCGTTGGGGTGGTCATTTGGTCATTTTTGCACATTTGGTCATTTTTTACATCTGGGGGTCCCCCAGGGACCTGGGGGTCCCTGGGGCTCCTTGGAGGTTGTAGTTTGGCAGGCAAGGAGTGTGTGTGTAAAATGTGGCATGGATCGGGTCAACGGGTGCGGAGATATAAGCAGGGAAAAAGTGTGACGTGTGACGTGTGAGCACATTTGGTCATTTTTTACATCTGGGGGTCCCCCAGGGACCTGGGGGTCCCTGGGGCTCCGGGGGTCCTTGGAGGTTGTAGTTTGGCAGTCAAGGAGTGTGTGTGCAAAATTTGGCATGGATGGGGGCAACGGTTGTGGAGATATGAGCAGGGCAAAAGTGTGACGGACTCACTGACTCACTCACTCACTCACTCACAGACAGCCGGTGGAGGTTTTGGTAGTAAATGCGACCTACGGTCGCAATTATATGATTGCATGTTTACGTTAGTGCAAAATGGTATTAAAACGTAATGAAACGGCACTATTGTATAGTTTATTAAAATAATTCGAGTCGAGCGGGCGTCCGGCTGACTCCGCCATGACAGTTTTCACGGACCAATCAGAGTCCACTAGCGACTCTCACGTGGGCAGAAGAGCACCAATCAGAGTCCACTAGCGACTCTCACGTGAGCAGAAGAGCTCTGAAGGGAGGGGGCTGGGGGGGGGCTGGGACCGGACCAGTCTTGGGAATCCACCAGATGCCAAACCACGTGCCCCAAGCATACAACCCTGATTGGCCAAACAGTGAAGCTGTTTGGGGAAAAATAATCTAAACCAAGCGGTACCAGACCGTACTACAACACCACTACCGCCAGGGGGTGTTGTTTTTCGGTCTGGTTTACCAGGCAACTGCACGGTGTGGGGGTGATGAGGTACTATAGGCAGGTGAGACAGACAGACAGACAGACAGACAGACAGACAGACAGACAGACAGACAGACAGACAGACAGACAGACAGACAGACAGACAGACAGACAGACAGACAGACAGACAGACAGACAGACAGACAGACAGGAGAGAGGAGCAGGTGGGCTTGACAGAGCAGTCAGTGGATAGGGAGGAATAGTGGGGAGAAATACAGACACAGGCAGGTTACAGACAGACAGACAGACTGACAGACAGACAGACAGACAGACAGACAGACAGACAGACAGACAGACAGACAGACAGACAGACAGACAGACAGACAGACAGACAGACAGACAGACAGACAGACACAGGGTAGCAGAGTAGATTAAAGGACAACTTCACCCATTTTCAACCTATCTTCCTATAATCGGTCCTCACTAATGCTAAAAAAAAAACTAAACTACAGTCAGTTCAGAAACCTGCCGGCCAGTGACATCATCGTTAGGCAGGTTTCTTTTTTTCTTTTTCTTTTTTTTCAATTTATTTTAATTTCGATTGTTGTATCAACGCCAGGACAATGGCTTCCATTATAGCATGCTAACTTTAAAGGAATAGAAAGCCTGCAGGCCTGCAGGTTCTATTAGCTTGGATTCCCCATCGGTGATGTCACTGGTACTGTAGGCGGGTTTCTGAACTGTCCACAGCCCTCCTCTGAGACACAGGCTGAGTAGACAAATATGGTACCGTGTATAATGAGCTTTATGTGAAGATAGGTTGAAAATGGTTGAAGTCGTCCAATAATGCAGCAGGTTGAGCACAATGAGCAGACAGACAGACAGACAGACAGCCAGCCAGACAGTGATGAGATCTTGAGATGACATCATGAACTGCACCGAGCTGAACCGTGTCCAATCTATCATCATGCTGTCGGCAGGCTGGCAATGACTGTGTGTGTGTGTGTGTGTGTGTGTGTGTGTGTGTGTGTGTGTGTGTGTGTGTGTGTGTGTGTGTGTGCGTGCGTGCGTGTGCGTGTGCGTGCGCGCGTGTGTGCGTGCGTGCGTGTTGAATTTGGGGAGAGATATCTTGTTGGCAGCCAGGTAATGAGGTGTTCCTCACCCTGGCCACAATATCCACTGTGGGCTGCATAACTGAAGTGGCGGAAGTGCTGAGGTTAAGGGAAGTTACGTCACGCAGTGCAGGTCTGTTTACATCCGCCAGCAAAACAAACCTAAATAGATTGTAGCTCTTAACTCGCTCTTAATAGGTGTAACTTTTCGCCAGTGGGGAATACACCACACTGTGGGAAAACAATAACATCCGGGGAAATTCTCAAGGCGGAAGACGCACCGTTCTATGCCGTCTCAGCCTCATATTGTCCAGGCTTTTCTCTTCGCAGATAAGTAAGCCTGGCTACGTGAGGCAAGGTGTTCCTTGGTATCTACGGTATGTCCTTACATTCAGTTGAATCTACTTAATTAAATTCAGTAGAATCCACTTAATTACATTCAGTAGAATATACTTAATTACACTCTTGAATCTACTTAATTTTATTCAGTTGAATCTACTTAATTTTATTTCGTTGAATCTACTTAATTTTTATCGATTGAATCTACTTAATTTTATTCAGTTGAATCTACTTCATTTTATTCAGTTGAATCTACTTAATTTTTATTGATTGAATCTACTTAATTTTATTCAGTTGAATCTACTTAATTTTATTCGATTGAATCTACTTAATTTTATTCAGTTGAATCTACTTAATTTTATTCAGTTGAATCTACGTGATTTCGTTCAGTGGAATCTACTTATTTTATTCAGTTGAATCTACTTAATTGTATTCAGTTGAATCTACTTATTTTATTCAGTTGAATCTACTTAATTGTATTCAGTTGAATCTACTTGATTTTATTCAGTTGAATCTACTTAATTGTATTCAGTTGAATCTACTTGATTTTATTCAGTTGAATCTACTTAATTGTATTCAGTTGAATCAACTTAATTCCGTTCAGTTCGTTCAGTGTCACTCAACATCTCTTTCCCTGTTTCCTATCTACTGTACTATCAATAAAGGCAAAAATCCCAAACAATATCTTTAAAAATAACATGTTAATGTACTGTACGTGCACACACACACACACCATTTTAAATGTATGTTATCATTATTGCATGCTTTTTCTCTGAAACATCAATATTGTATTACCCGATTCATGGCGCACTTATGTGTGCTTCTGCGCATGTGCAACTACTGTGCGTGTGAGTGTGTATGTGTGTGCGCATATGTGTGCTTGTGCGTGCAATTGTGCATGTATACTAGTGTCCTTGAGGATGCCCTGAAGGCTATGAGTTCTCTGAAAGCCAGATGATGTAATGTGAGGTCGTACCGGTCAGCATGCATGCACAGTTGCACACAGGGAAGGACAGCAGTAAAGCAGAGAGCCAAGCAGTTGTAGCAAACTACATTCAAACAGCACCTAATATCTCCCCCTATAATCTTCCCTGCCTCTTTGTCTGTCTGACTGCTGTAATTTCTCTGTAACTTTTAACGCAATCCTGCAATTAACACGGGCTACGCATTGTTATTTGTGTGTTAATGAGGGGTTACGGCTGAGATATGCTTGGTAGTCATGCGTGCGCCGAAAGCAGTCGATCTACAAGAGGAATCCCTCCATCTTTGGTGTTTCGCCCAGGTGTGTGTGGTTAAATGCCTATCCATAACCTTGACGGTTAAGATTAGGTTAAGGCTTAACCTCACTAAAACAATGCCTAACCCTAACCCTAATCCTTACCATAACCATAACCCTAATCTCACCGAAACGATATGCCTGAATCTACGACCACCTGGGCGAAAACACCTGGGAAAGAGAGAGTCCGGATCTACAAGCTCACAGCGCACGGCACCGGCACACAACTAAGTACGTTATAAGATCAGGCTTTACAGTAAGCCTTTCCAAACACTTTGTCTCCTTCACAAAACACCGGGCATATTAAAGTATGAGACGCTGTTGTTTTACAGATCAAGTAAAGACACGTACTGTAGGTCTGGCGCTGGCGTTGACTATGATCTCATCCTCTCAGGAAAAGTGCACTCACTTGACTTCTCTTTTCATGAACGTGTGCCAAAGCATACGTTCCTTTCTTGTGGCATGCTGATGGTATGGTCTATACTCTATAGACTCACCTCTCCGTGAGGTGAGACTTCCCCCACTAGCACTTAACTCTCCTTGTAAGCCTTCTTTTAGCCATCTTTCTCTTTCAACTGATGCTGGTCTAACTATTCATGCAGATATATATATATTTTTTTTTATACAAATGCATACATTTGGGCTAGCATGTTGTTTAGACAGACGCTAGTTTCATTGTTTTGTTTACACTAGTTTCTTTGAGGCACAACTACCACATTGTTACAATTTACAATTGAGGCATTTAGCGGATGCTCTTAGTCTTGTCCAGAGCGACTAGGCAATTAAACACATACACCAAACGCAGAGAGACAGTGTTGTGTATCAGTAAACTAGGATCGCAGGTAAGCCAGGAACCTACTGTATAGGGTGTGTCAAATGTAGTTCTAAGAGCGGCCATTTCTTGGGTGAACACAGCCTTACACAGGTGTTCTGATTGGAGTAAAGCATTAGTTCTATGCAATCAAACAATTGAAACACCTGTGTTTTTACCCAAGAAATGGCCGCTAAGGACTACAATGACGTAGGCGCTGGCACACACTATAGCATCAGTCTAAACAATATAATTCTGTCATTCAATGTTATATGAGATACTTAAATGGTTTCCTGTTGAAATAAGCTTAGTCTTTTCATGGATCTCCTTTTAGTAGACCTTGTACCAGTGAACTGTACCGTCATGAATCTGTACATTTTCCTATGCAAACTTCTAATAAAGCCTTCAATCAATCAATCAATACTGTCAAATGAAATGTATAAGATACTGGGTAGTCGATGAACCCGTTTAAATAACACTGTCTAAATGACATGTTATCTTGAGATAAGAGTTTGGCCGTGAGCCTCGGTCATGGAGAATCCCGGTTGAATGTATAATCTGTGTGACAGAGACACGCTCCATATACAGTGTACTGCTCCCTGGAGGGACATGTCCTGTCCTGCTCACTGCACACTCATTCACACATATACTGTATTATGTTGTTGCTGTCGGGCAGAAACCGATATTCTAACTTTTAGTTGTTGTTGTTTTTTCACAAATCAATGCCCTACTTGATCAATAACTGCCATTTTTTTATTTGAATCAAAGGTTTTGGACATATGAGGTTTTCCACCCGACAGAGACCACATAAACACGTGTGCACTCACGCACGCACGCACACACTTCACGCACTAACTCTCTCACTCACACACATCAATCATTGTCCTATATGCTGCCTGTCCAGAGGACAGCTGATGTAGATTGGTTGAGTCTACATTTTAGTCTACATTCTCTCTCTGTCTGCACAGTAAAACCCTCAGTGTTCAGAGCCGTTCACTCTGAAAACAAGAACTATAATGAGACCTATTATAAATGTCCTTTAAACCATTTAAAGGGGTATGTAGTTCACCTTTTTTTAGAATTCTTTTGGGGGCTTTTTCTGCCTTTATTGATAGGTGTACAGTAGGCTGACAGGAAACGGGGAGAGAGATGGGGGGGTGACACGCAGCAAAGGTCGTCAGGATCGGGACTCGAACCTGCAACGCTGCAAGGACTGGATTACCAGCCTAGGTGCCTGCCTGGACCACTACCCTGTGGCCCAGGCAAAAAAATAATAATAATAATCTATCGATTACTCACCCCATGGAGACTCAAATTCATAGATATGTATTTTTTTTGTCAAATTCCTAAGGCCATAATTGATGACCAGCAGTGATTCCCTATGGAGACACAAAGCTGCTTTGTTCCCTATGGATGGAGACAGAAAGAGTCTCCTCAAATTATTGGCTTAGGCCGTAGGAGTATGATTAGAAGTAAAAGTACTGAACCTTTTTAATACTCCAGTAAAGTAAAAATTGTGCTTAAGTACAGTACTTGAGTAAATGTAGTTAAAGTTAGTTACTTTCCAACCAACGCTTGTGGGGATGTTTGGTCCAGACTCCAAGTAATACACACACACCTACCTTGGTAGTCTTGGTGTCACAGGTGTTGGTGACATAGAGAGTGTCACAGGCTCCCTGTTCCTTGGCCATGTTGATGCCTGTGGTGCACATGTTGTCCTCCAGGACCGTCACACAGCACTGCTCCTGGACTATCCTGAACACATAGAACACAACCACAGTACTGTCACACAGGACACTAACACAACCACAGCACTGTCACACAGGACACAAACACAACCACAACACTGTCACACAGGACACTAACACAACCACCACACTGTCACACAGGACACAAACACAACCACAACACTGTCACACAGGACACTAACACAACCACCACACTGTCACACAGGACACAAACACAACCACAACTAGGGATGGGACGATATGCAGATTTCATATCACGATTATTGTGACCAAAGAAATCGCGATTTACGATATTATCGTGATGGACAAAATATCCCCAGCATCCATTATCCTGGTGTGGAACATTTGCCCCAAAATAGCAGATTTACCAATAGAGGGTTTAAATGGTACTGGATATGCAGCTCGGAAAATACAAGGTGAATTGATCCCAGTGCATGACGCAGGACGATTTCACGATAAATTAAATCTCCATGAGTGTTTTTTTTTATCACCATAAACAATAATATCGCTTATCATCCCATCCCTAACCACACTGTCACACAACCAAAGACTTGTTTGTCCCTGTCGGTGGCGAATTTGACATTTTCTGTTCTACACACCATTATAATGTTCTTATTTTGATCATAAGACCCAATTATGATCTACTGTACAAGCTCAAAATGTGTCGCTTCGTGACGCATTTTGAGCCTGTAGATCTGCTACTTTAGCTGATTTTGAATTTGATACCTGAAAAGTACAGTTTTGGACATACAAGGTTTCCACCTGAGGGGCATTATTGTGCTTGGTAATGCTGACTTAAGTTGACTTAACGTGGGCAGAGCAGTTAAGTCCCTCAGCTCTTTGTTCTATTGTTTTAGGCTCTAGTTAAGCAAACTCTAGGAGCCCAAGATGTACATTAGTCCTCCCACACGTCCTCATGGTGGGATCATTGTGGGTTGTTTTAAGGGCACGGGGTCCTTGAATGACACGACTGACATAAAGCCCAACGCGTTGTATCCTGGCTGCTGGCAAGCCGTTCTCTTCCTGGTTCTCAAAGCTGGGGCGCGGAGATGCTCTCAGAAGTCCTTGAGGGGGTTCCAGGGGGTCCTGAGTTGAACAAAACTCATGAACCACTTTAACCCTGTTTTTGTAACCACATCAGCCAGCCAGCTCATATCTGTGAGTCAGTCAGTCACGCATCATGTCACGCTCATGTTATTCTGTGAAAGCCACACAGAGGTGGCACAGAGCTATGTGAGTGAGTGTGAAAGCAGCAACACAAGAAGCACATCTTCCACGACGGAAGTACACCAAAGCCCCGTAAGGAAGTTATCCCCAGCATTTTCCCCTGGATCTATTGTGCCAACTGTGACGACGACAAGTTTGTGCCGTATTCAGAAGCTCTGTCGACCTGGCGGTCTCTAATCACCATTAGGGTGTTTTACTTGTATACTTTTATTTATTTGAAAATAGTCTACAATAATAAAGATCGTAAGATAAGCTATTTTGGGAGAGAACTTTCAAATTTCTTCGAAAATTTGTCTTCCTTTTATGTGGATCCCTTCCCCTGGCACAGATGAGGGTCCCTGGCCAAATGCAGGCATATCAATTTGGCGGTCCTTGACATGAAGAAGTTTGAAGACCACTGGGCTAGCGAGTCAAATCACTCTTAGGCACCATTTACTGCAGTCATATTCAGCCAAAACCGATTTATTTCTCAAATCCGATCTTTTGCCCAACTGTTCACACTGCATTGGCAATTTACCAGATCAGATCTGTCACATATCTACAGTATGTGTTCAGACTAATTTACGCCAGCTTTTGACACGGTAACCAATATCTGCTTTGGTTACCGTGGTAACGACAGGCGTCATGACTCAAGTGACGTTTTGGACATTTTGATATGCAACCTGGGTGGTTTGATCAGGTAACTGCGTTCAGACTGAGACGGATCCCCTGAAATCAGATCTGAAAACCACCTCTGAATGTGGCTCAAGTCGCATTTGTAAAAATCTGATTCCATGTGACTTGTTTGAGTTTAGACTTATTTAAACTAGAAAGATGCAATTCTGTGTGTGTGTGTGTGTGTGTGTGTGTGTGTGTGTGTGTGTGTGTGTGTGTGTGTGTGTGTGTGTGTGTGTGTGTGTACGTGTACGTGTGTGTGCGCTTGCTTGCTTGTGTGTTTAAATTTAAATGTTCTCAAATAGAAACTTTAATCAAATGTTGTCCATGTATTTCCAAATAGATGTCAAGATTTATGACCTCGGACAGCAAACACCTGTCATGGGTGGACCTCTAGTCACTATCTCTCAGAAAAGAGAAAGCATAATGTGCTGGACCACCTCCCAGCACCAGCTCTCTCTCCCTCTCTCTACCTCTCTGTCTCTCTCTCTCTTTCTCTCTCCTACTGGTTCCAACAAGCCTCTTTTATCAACTCTTACCAGAAATCTCTTTCCACATAAACTCAATCTCATGCTTCACGTCAGGGCACACCAGAGTCTCCTCCGCACAACCTTTTAAGGGCACAGTTGCGCTCCTGTTTTTCTTTTCTCTTCTTTCTCTCTCCCTCTCTCTCTCTCTCTCTCTCTCTCTCTCTCTCTCTTTAGCTCTTGCTCTCTCTCTCGTTCTTACTATTTTCCTTTGGTGTCTGAAATAATCCCTCAGATTTCCTGTTATTGCCTCTCTCTATCCTCTCCCACTGTCGCATTTCACCTCAAAGGTATTTCCTGGGTTTGGAAATAGTCACCCACCCCCGACTCCCCCGCAGAAAAACTCAAACCCCCCCCACTCTCACTATAATTTAGACACTTTCAGGACGGCTTATGGTAAATGTATTTGCCATCACAGTTACAAATGGAGCAACAGATTCCCTCGGCGTTGTTGTTGGCCTTGTGAACCTGTGGCTGTGCACCTTCTAAGGCTGTGGTCTGGGCCCCCCTTGGGAGGGGGTGCCAAAGATCACGGGGGGGGGGGGGGGGGCCTTGTCTGTCTGGAGGTGGTCCAACGTTTTAAACATGTTTCACAAAATCATAACTTCCATCGACTCAATATGAAATCAGCGCCCCAAAAATCTGCTTGTAGACGACCGGCTTTCGCTATTCAAACAAGAAGTACCGGTATATTATATAGGGCTTAAGTGGTTAACATGTCTGAAAATAACAAAACAAGAGTGCCTGCATGTGTGGTGGGGCCAGATGTAAGAAGGGGGGCTTCTTAGAAAAGAGGTTAGGAACCAGTGAGCTAGGGTTACGAGCGCGACTGCTATTATACCACCATCATAATCATCATCATCATCATCATCAGTGCCCGGTGCATCTGCTCCTCTCTCATGTGAAGTGAATAATGGCAGCACAGGATCAAAGCACAACAGATTCTCAGGCCAAGTCCTAATCTGGCATTTGTGAAAAGAACGAGCGAAAGAAGGGGCGGGGGTCGCAGACAGTAAGCTTGCAGACAGCAAGTGACGCTCCCAAAGCCATGCTGACTGACTTCTATGGAATCCAAATGACCTTTAATCCACGAGTACAGAAGACTTTATGAAAATGGCTGAAGGTTTATGAGGGGGTACTCTACTCAACTCTATGGTAAAGCAATTACAGACAGACACGGGCTCCACTCAAGACGTGGTGCAGGGTGAATCCCTCGGGGGGACAGTGCAGAGGTGGGGCTTCCCCTGTGCAGACAGAAAACCCGAGACTGGGGGACAGCACTCACTGAGTTGCAAAGTGTGCGTTAGCCCCCCCCCCCCCAGACAACTGCTCTGCTGTATGTGGTGGATGGATCTGGTATCAATGAAAGCAAATGAGTAGATATAGCACCCATGGTTCGAAGTATGCGTGTACAGGTAGCTCAGTCGGTAGAGCTCTCGCCTTTGGACCACAAGTTCATGGGTCCGATCCCCGCCAACTCACGCACTCAGCAATCCATCTCCCAGGGGTCTAGCACATTGTAACGGGGACAGAATCCCACGTGTTACCGCCTGATACCGACAATAAGCCACTCCCGACCTACTTGTGCGTGCTATAGTTCAGGTAGCCTTCCCTAACACAGGCTGATTTTGGTCTAGAGGTGGCGGATTCACCGGCTGAAAACAGCCAGTGGATCATATTGGTTCATGATCTGTGCCATGGTCCGCCTCCAACTTCCTATGCCAGAAATTGCGGCAGGTTACCCTAGGCTTTTATTTTTCTTCCTATCGCCAAAATAAAAGCCTGGGTTTCCGAGGCTATAGTTCAGGTAGATACAGTCAATGATGTATACACGCACAATTTGCGCACCATCATGTTGTAGGTGAATCAAATGTTTTGTGAGTGAAGTGTTACCTGCAGGTGGTGGATTCAGAGATGAGAGGCAGGGCCGTACAGTCCTGGTTGTCCATGCCGCGGTCCCGACCGTCACGACAGCAATCGTCTATGGACATTTGCTCTGCACCTACAATATAATACAAATAATATTACTCTTCATTTATAGAGCACCTTTCAGACATGTTCAAAGTGATTTACATTCATTGTCAAATCAAAAATACAGGTCAAACAAAGCGATAAGTTAAAATGAGGGATGCACTGAGATGGAAATACTTGGCCGCGATACAGTTTTTATAAATAACAATTTAGGCAATAGCTGATACTGATACAGATATTTGTTTCATTTTCCTTTTTTTGTACCAGGGAAACAAATACCGGTACATACATTATAAGAAATAACTGTTCAGAACCAACACACCAACATAGCCAGCGCAAATGTATGCTTATCAACAACAGATAAATATTGGCAGGATAATCCAATCACAACCTAGCAGGGCCAGATCAAATCTACCGCACTGGCAGATATGTTTGGTTTCCAGGCTAGTAAGGGTACCAGTTAGGGATAGAACGATAATCGTTATCGTTTATCGTGATAAAAATGTATCTTGAAATTATCCTCCGTCTGTGATCAATTCACCTTTTATTTGCCGAGTACCATTTAAAACCTCTATAATTGGCAAAACGGACCTGGAAGTAAAGTACTATTGTTTCGCACTCTTCGCGTCGCATTGTGAGCTTGTAGATCTGCTATTTTTTGGCAAATGTTCCGCCCCAGGATAATGGATGTTGGGGATATTTTGATTATCGTGATAATATCGTAAATCAAAATTTCTTTGGTCACAATAATCGTGACATGAAAGTTTCATATCGTCCCATCTCTAATTGCAGTTCAAGCGGTCTTTTGTGATAATATGTATATTTTATACAGTGGCCTTGAGGTTAGAGTGTCCGCCCTGACATTGGGAGGTCGGGGTTCAATCCCCCTGCCAGTGAGATGGGACCCAGGCCTCCCTGCTTGGCACTCAGTCATGTCCAAGGGCTGTACTTGTGCACATCATGTGACATTCTAGCGTCATGTCCAGGGAGTGCACTTGTACATCATGTCCAGGGGATGTATTTGTACATCCAATCCAAGTGTGTGTGTGTGTGTGTGTGTGTGTGTGTGTGTGTGTGTGTGTGTGTGTGTGTGTGTGTGTGTGTGTGTGTGTGTCCCTGACATGGGAGGGTTAGTGTCATCTCTCTTATCACACACACACCCTCATGATGTCAGCATTACTCCCCTCATGTCAACTGAGGAGGGGTCCAAAGCTGTTCATATCAGAATCAGAACATCTAATAAATTACAGCCATAATTATAAGCACTGCCAGGGGTTCGATAATCACATCCCCTGACAGCCAGCTGATGCTAATTGGGTGAGTCATTGAAATCTAAACTGTGAGAGTGTAACCAAATGGACCCTTGCGGGTTAAAAACACTAAAGGGATAAGACAAGGCAAAAGGCTTGTTTGGTCCATTAAACATTCAACACTCCAACTTTACAGACAACGGTGCAACAAACTTAACAGTGCTGTAAATCAGTGTTCTCAACCTGTGAATCAGGACTCCAAGGGGGGTCCCCAGATGATTAACTTAATGTGCAACATTGTTTTCTCTCTCAACAGTAAACAAACCAACATCGAGTTTAAGTGTATTGAGGGTATCTGCACATTTCCAAAGTGACAATTTAAGGACTTTTTAATACCTCTAATATGACAAATTAAACATTGGCCAAATTGTCAAATATTAGAAGCAGAAATTGTGAAAATAGCGGATATACATGCTCAGTTGCTCACACCGCCTCGCGGCGTTGGGTGGGGGGGTCACCAGTTAAAATATGACTATTGTGGGGGTCACGGCCTGAAAAGTTTGAGGACCACTGCTGTAAATGATAGCAAGAAAAGTATATTACTTTTGCATTATGCACCATTGCTGCAGACTACAAAAGGAACATAATTGTTTTGTGGCTGCAAAATGAATATAAATTATCATTTACAGCAAGCGTTCTCTTTCAGGGAAGACATTGATTGATGCATCTGTTGTTTGCAGTAAAACAAAAGAGACGTTTTGACTGGCGTTGGATCAAGTGTTGTGGTGCCGGGGAATCTGATTCATGTGGATGGGAGTGGGTGGAATGCTCCGGGTTCTGTAAACAATCAGCTGTTGCAATCACATCAAATACACTCATACATGCTGCGGTTTCAGAGCATCTGCCAAGTGTCAAAGAGCTTTGGCACACGAGGGAGCGCTCGCATTTTTGTAGCCTGAGGCCACAACACGAGCTCTGCACGGTCAATTGGTATTGGCGACAAACCCTCACACAGCGGTGGAAAGTGACTACGTACATTTACTCAAGTACTGTATAATATATAAGTACCAGAAAGACTCCCTAATCGGTAGATAAGCGACCGTCAGGTCGCAGCGTGATGTTAGGCCAAAATGTGTAGGAGCAGTGTCCAAAAATGTGTGGACAGATGCATGTTGATGAGATGAGTGTAGACATACTGTGTACCGATTTGCGTGATTTTAGGGCTATATGGGACAGATCCATGTTGATGATATGAGTGTAGAGCAAGTGTGTATCGATTTGCGTGATTTTAGGCCAAAATGTGTAGGAGCAGTGTCCAAAAATGTGTTTAAAAAAATCTGCCTGATGGTGGCGCTATATGGGACAGATCCATGTTGATGACATGAGTGTAGACATACTGTGTAGCGATTTGCGTGATTTTAGGGCAAAATCTGTAGGTGTCCAAAAATGTGTTTTGCAAGAATCGGCCTCATGGTGGCGCTAGAAGAGGGCCATGTGAGAATTGATGGGTGGAGGTTGTGGTTTGGCAGGCAAGGAGTGTGTGTGGAACATTTCACATGGATAGGGGCAACGATGGCGGAGATATGAGCAGGGCAAAAGTGTGAGACAGACTGACTGACGGACTGACTGACTGACTGACTGACTGACAAACAGACAGCCGGTGGAGGTTTTGATAGTAAATGCGACCTGACAGTCGCAATCATTTTGAGGTAATTCAGGTATTTCGGTTTTATACTATTACTACTCGACTAATCTCACAGGCAAATGTGGTACTTTTTGTCCTCTACAATTTAATAACCACGAGATCCTACTTTTATACTTTGGATATAGCCGAAATAGTAGGGTTTTGACACATTTAGGAAAATTATGGGGCATTCTGCAAAATGAGTACTTTTGGTACTTTAAGCATATTTAGATGACAACACTTTTGTACCTTTACTCAAGGACAACTTTGAATCCATCACTTCACTTGTAACAAAGTATTTATACATTTTGGTATTGCTACTTTTACTCAATAAAAACAATCAGAGTACTTCTTCCCCAACTGCCCTCCGAGAAGAAAGAAGAAAGGCGACAGTAAATCCAACATTAAATTATAGTGTTGACGCTTTGTATAATGGTGTATTAATGTTGTCAGTTAATTATCAAAGGCTGGGGACTGTTAGGAATTGGACTGGGTGGGGATTGTGCAAGGCGCTGCTGAACAACTATGTGTGATTGAGATGGAAAGAGTCTGCAAGCCAGTCTTATAATTACCATGATGAGGAGGAGGAGGACAAGTGTCAAGATGACTTGTCCTCAACTCTCTCCTGTATAACTCATCTGAATCACAACAAAGTACTGTCTGACCACACTTCAAACCCTGCTTAATGCACATATTTCTTTATATCAAACATATAATTTTCCAAATGTCTGTCTGTCTGTCTGTCTGCCTGTCTGTCTGTCTGTCTGTCTGAGTGAGTGTCTGTCACAGCGTTTCTCCTCAGTGGCTGGAGCAATTGATCTGAAATCGCATCACCATTAGCATATGAACACACCTAACATAACTGTGAAGCCCGTTTGTCACTTTCACAAATCATATGCTGTATATTAGCATTTTTATGGTGTATCTATATCTATTCTGCATCTAGCTTGAGGCATATCTATTCTGCATCTAGCATGAGGCAACATGTTTAACCAGTGTGTGTGTGTGTGGGGGGGGGGGGGGGGTCGGTTGTCTGGCCCTGTTACAGATTTTGTCCAAAATCATGCAGATCGGTACACAGTATCTCTGTAGCCATTAAACGAAACGGGTATTTCTTACATTGATGCTCCTACATATTATCATGCAAGCACCAGTTAAAGTTACTTTCCGTCCCTCATATACTGTGTGCACAGTGCACATCCCATAACCCACACACTGCATTTCATCATTTCGGAGCTCATATCTTTGAACGGGGTGTGTGTGTGTGTGTGTGTGTGTGTGTGTGTGTGTGTGTGTGTGTGTGTGTGTGTGTGTGTGTGTGTGTGTGTGTGTGTGTGTGTGTGTGTGTGTGTGTGCGGGCGGGCGGGGGGGGGGGGGGGGGGGGGGGTCTGTTGTCTGGCCCCGTTACAGATTTTGTCCAAAAATCATGCAGATCGGTACACAGTATCTCTGTAGCCATTAAACGAAACGGGTATTTCTTACATTGATGCTCCTACATATTATCATGCAAGCACCAGTTAAAGTTACTTTCCATCCCTCATATACTGTGTGCACAGTGCACATCCCATAACCCACACACTGCACATCATTTCAGAGCTCATATCTTTGAACGGGTAAGGACTAGTATAACACTATTTTCAGAAAACAAAAATGAGCAAATCTGCTCTAAAAACGAATTAAAACTAACTGAATTAGAAAAACAATATTCAAAACTAACTAAAACTATACTAAAATGAAAAATCCAAAACTATTTTAACCTTGCTGGGGGCTGCGCCAAAATAGCAATGAATTGGTGGGCAAAAAATAGTAAAATCATTTTTTATCTCCTTTTTTCTCACCATTCTGGTTCTCGGTTTGAACTGCAGCAGATCGACTTGACAACGTGTACAACGTACCTAAACGCATTGAGATGCTGCCATCATGTTGGCTGAGAGTTGATTGCCTTTCAGATATACATACTGTAGTTAACAGGGATATTGCAAAATGGGTGGTGATGAATGATACAATGAACAGTGCAAAGAAAAAAACAATAAAACATCTGCTTGGAACTAACGTCACGCTGATACATCAAATGATGAATGTGGGCCTTAGAGGAAAGGAGTTGAGTATGGGCTGAGTGTTTTATTAGCAGGCCAGGCAGGCAGCAACATTAGCTGACTCACTACAGCTCGTCAGTAAGGTTAGGGCCAGACAGGAGCTCTGGAGCCTCTGGCTGGCACTGATCCTGGACATTAAATCTCACAGCCAGCCAGCGACTGACTGACTGCATGGTGAAATGTCCTTTTACAAGTCTTCAGGTGGGCCTACATATTGATTGGATTGTCCTACAGTATAGCGCTCTGATTCACTCCCATCCTCCTCTGTTTCTCATTATATGATCTATCAGATGATTATAGCTCAGTGGTTCTCAACATGGGGTCTGATGACTCTCAGGGGCCTTGGGGGGGTTGGGGTCCAATACCTCCCTACTTGGCAGGCACTTAAAATGCAACATGGGTAACAAACCAATATCAAAATAATATAGGCCTATTGGTTAATTAAGCAGATATTTTATATAAATACTGGACTTTCACATGGGTGGCCCGGGTTCAAAGCCCGGGTGGGGAAGTTTGGTACACCTCTGTTACATTTATTTTAATAATTATGTTTAAAAAAGAAAAAATGAGTGTTGATGAAGGCTGCAGATTCTCTCAGTGTTTTTCTGGGGAAGCTTTCAAAAGGGTCAACAAGTTGGAACATTCAAGCTGTTTATGTTGGGATATGGGCCAACTTTTCAATAACGGTGCATCCTTAGCTTCGGAATAAAGAGGTATTGCTTTTTGAAGCGGTGAAAGCCGCTTCCAAGGAGTGGCTTTGTCTGTCCCGTCCATGTTTTTTTTTTTTTGAGGATTCCCATAGATTCTCAAGGAGTGGCTTTGTCTGTCCCGTACATGTCCCGTGCATGCAGAATTGAGGATTGGTCAAGCTTCACATGACAATTTGGCCCTCCAGACAAAATCATTCATTCATTCAGAATTCATAAAAATATAGAACTAAAGCACATAGAAAGTATAGATCTAGAACACAGAATGTATAGATCTAGAACACAGATTTCATAGCTCTAGAACACATAGAATAAAAATTCACCGCTTCACTTCGAACCGAGGTTTGATTTTTCAAATGTAGTATATGCATTTTTAAATAGACAAAATCATTATTATTCTTTTAAATACAGAATGAGATCATATGATTCATATCAACATCGCTTTAAATCGGTTATCAGCCATAACAGCAATGAATTATATCGGATTTCGATATGAGCCAGAAATGTCATATCGCCCATCCCTACATTGGGGGTAAGTCCCTGTGTCATACTAGCATGTATGACATACTAGTCATGTCCAGGGCGATGTTCTTGTACATCAAGCTGTTTCATGCAACAGAAACAGGAGATAGCCTGAGCTATGGACCTACATTATGGACCACATGGGAACAGTTGGTTTCTAAGGCTACTTTTTACTCAACGTTTTCAAGCCAAGGACCCCTTAGTTGAGAGAGAAATGAAGCAGGGACCCCCACAACCTGTTCATAGATTCCATATAGTTTCATTGTCTGACAGCACAATCATCAGTGTATTTTGGATTCATGACAATTTGTGTTTTCAGATATTTAACCACTTGAACCGTCAATACTTACTAAACTTGACCTTTCACTCTGTACTTAGTCTGCTCTTTTTCTCCTCTACACCAAAGCTCTTTGCCAAAAATAGCCAATCTACAAGCTCACAACGCCTCGCGCTGCGAGGCGTTGTGAGCTTGTAGATCTGCTATTGTTGGCTACAGTTCTCAGAATATGGACACTAAAGGGTTCAAGTTGTTAATATAAAAAGGATTGGAAGATTTGGAGGACCCCCTGTAACTCTGAGGACCCCCTAGGGGTCCCGGACCCCCTGTTGAAGACCCTTGCTCTAAGCATTATTATTATTATTATTAATAAACAACACCCTGTGACACATAAAACTAACAACACATTCTGATAAAAGGTTGATGGTTAAGCACATAAAGATGCACAACACGCTGGTGTGAATGAGGCTAATGCATCCTGTTCTCATTCTGTGCTATTGGCTGTTCTCTTCTTGTTTTTGTTTTCATCAGTAGCCTACCAGGAACTGACGTCCTCTTGCCAAAACACCTTGGAACCCATGCAGAGAGATTAGGAAAAAAAAACTAAAAAACCCTGGATATATCCCAAAGACTGCAGACTGCCAGAGCCCTCCCTCACACACTAACTAGCAACACTTTAGTTATCTGTCCCTGACTCTGTCTGTCTGTCTGTCTGTCTGTCTGTCTGTCCATCTCAATTTAATTCAATTGAATTGAATTCGAAGGAGCTTTATTGGCAAATTTGGCATGAGAAAACATAATGTTCATGCTGCCAATTGAAATGTCAAATATGTGAGAGGGAAAAAAGTGTAAACACACACACACTCTCTCTCTCTCTCTCTCTCTCTCTCCTCCCCCCGAAGGACAAAAACATCGCAGATTAAGATGACATCAGCTGACTCACCCCTTTTTAGCTCTCACATTCACTCACGCACGCACACACACACACACACACACACACACACACACACACACACACACACACACACACACACACACACACACACACACACACACACACACACACACACACACACACACACACACACACACACACACACACACACACACACACACACACACTCCCAACTTTTACAATCAATTTCCTAAAATTCCACTCGATCCTAATCGCTCACTCTAAACAGTGAGCTCACTCTTTTATTTCCTTGACTGATTATATTGTTTCCTAGATAGATATTCATTTGGATTTGTTATATTGCTGTTGATGTACTGACATATTACGAATATTTAGCGTCTGCTAAATACCTAAACTGTAAGTGTAAACTGTAAACTGTAAACACAACGTAATGTGAAACCATTATTAAAAAAAGAAATCCCATCATCATGTTCACTTAAAGAATAATTTCAAGGGGTGACACTGTGGTGCAGCAAAGTATAACTACGCTACCGCTGTCTGCGTCTTTGCACAAAAAGGAAGAAAAAAAAAGAAAGAAGCTAAATTGAAAGAACAGAAGAGCCTTAAATCTATTCACTGTTGTTTTATCAAACGAGGCAGAGTAGCCTGACTGTCTGGGTGATTCACTGTCTGCCTGTCTGTCTGTCTGCCTGCCTGCCTGTCTGTCTGTCTGCCTGTCTCTGTCTGCCTGCCTGTCTGTCTGCCTGCCTGCCTGTCTGTCTGTCTGCCTGTCTCTGTCTGCCTACCTGTCTGTCTGTCTGTCTGCCTGGACACCAGGTTCATGTTCATAGGAGAAGATTCTGATTAGAGTTTACGCTTAGAGCCGTATTAGGGCCGTATTTTCGTCCATGCCTTACCCCTTATCCCTGAACTTCTTTGTCTATTTGTACTATTTTGAAAAAAAAACTTTTTAAATAGTTCAAATAGCTGATCAAAAAGCTCACAACGTGTCGATGTAGATTGACACTTTTTTAATATTTTTTTCACGCACTGAAAATAGCTGATATACAAGCTCCCAACCTGTCGCAGCGTGCGACGACACGTTGTGAGCTTGCAGATCGACAATTTTCAGCCATTTTCAATGCCATCCATAAACTATTGATGTCCTCACAATTATAGTAATGTGTGTGTGTGTGTGTGTGTGTGTGTGTGTGTGTGTGTGTGTGTGTGTGTGTGTGTAGCCTGGCTGTCTGCGTGATGCATTGTCTGTCTGGAGAGTGGAGAGGAGAGGAGGCCTGATTTCCATCTTGCTGGATGAGACGGTGCGTATGTGTGTGTGTGTGTGTGTGTGTGTGTGTGTGTGTGTCTTGTACCTTGGCAGAACAGCAGCAGCACTAAAGCTCGGCTCGCCTCAGTCTAGACGACTCATGTAAACATGTCTTAATGAGGCAGGCAGCGTAGCTCCGCCCCCCACACACTGAAAACCACACATCACACAATGGCACTGCACTATTTTTAACTTTTAACAGGCATGTCACCTCTGTTTAGAAAGGTAGGGGAACAGGGTTTCCTGCAGGGGAAGAAAAAAAATACGTAAATGGGTGCACGTGTCTGCGCACGCAGGCCGCACGATATGGACAAAACTGTCATACCTCAATATTTGTGAAAACTAAACTGTTCTTCAAGAACTGCACATTGCAGTGCCATAGTGGTAAACATTTCTGATGTTTAGTCTCTGTGGTGTAGAGTTCAAAGTGAACCACTCACATCCACGTAGTTCTAAATTACAGGTGCCGGGCAAAAATACATACACTTGAGAGAAGAGAAAACGTCCGCTGTGTGTTTTGCGGCTCCCAGGAGAAATACTTTAATATTTAGGAAGTTTCGACCGCCGTCCTGGTCTTCAACAGGTCTAACATGAAACAACCAAGAAGGCGTGATGTATACAAGAACAGAGGGCCGACTCGGCCGAGACCCAGCTGTTGTATTGTGTTTATATGTGTTTGTATAATAGTCTCTAGTGTGCCTAGAGGCCCTAGACTTAACTGGTCTGGCCGAGGCTCTGGGTGAGTGATTTTGTTGTTTTGTTGTTTTGTGCTTGTGTTTGTGGGTGTTCGTACATGGTGTGCTGCTGCTGCACTGTCCTTGTTTTATGTGTTGTAAGTCTGAGAGTGAACCAAGACAAATTCCTATCAACCATGTTGACATGGCAATAAAGTTATTGAATCTTGAATCTCTTGAATCTTGTTGTTGTTGATAAAACTAAACACAACTTTTTGTTAATTATAATAGTAACTAGTCCTGAGCCAGAACAGTTGGGTATCTGAGGGATTGAATGTAGGAGTCTCAGAAGTAATGTTGGAGTGCCCGTTGTTTCCCAGGCTGTGTTGTCAGTACTATGCCATCAGAGTATGACGTGATGTCAGCATGCAGACAGACGGTTACCATGACGGCGAAACTGCATGTGTAGTACCAGTGATGTCAGCATGCATGTAGCTAGATGGTAGAGAGAGGTAAAGAGATCTCCGCAAAGATAATTGTTCAGCTTGCGTTCAAGTTCAAATTGTGTCTGCTCATTGTTGTTTTGTCATCACTTCCCATTTCACTTGTTTATTCCTGTATCCTGTTTGAGTTATCTCTCCTGATTTATTGGATGAAATGTGTCCCACTTGAAAATGTATAACACTTAAATATAAATAAATAAAATAAATCACTTACTACACCTTTTGGCAACAAGGTGACGTAACGGACAGTGTTTCGTTATCTGTACTTTTTTCTCTTTTAATGCTGGACCTGGGACTATGCAAATAAACGTCTCTTGATGTCTTGGAAGTATAGAGTGCCTGTCAATCAATCAATCAATCAATGTTATTTTGACTATGCATCACAAATGGCACTGAAATCAAAAATACAGACCTCTCAAAACAAACTAATAAAACTACTACTACAGTACGCCTCGCCCCCAAGGCGCCTCACCTTCTCCCAGCTCACTTTGCTAAGTATAGTCTGGCTTGGCTCAAGAAGATAGAAGACCGAATGTGACATCTCTCAATGTGTCTGGTCTTCAGGTCCATACTCAGAGGATCAGCGCCCAGGCAGACAAGTCTGCTTCTTCACCAGAGTGAGTAGGGACTTTAAGCAATGACGGCTATGGCAGTCCGCTACGGTGACCGGAAATGGATCAGTGCTCGATAGATAAATAAACCTGCTTGCCGTCACAGCCCTTCCTACTACGGCAGAAGCTAACTTTCCACGTAGTGTCTACAACGTCTACTGAACCAAAGAGTTCAGTAAAAGTGGTGGGAACCCGTCGCCGACGGCTGTTTGCTTAACGAATTTGACTGCTACGGTGATCTACAGTACATGGATCTCCATATGGGTACCAGGGGTCTCCATGTATGGGTAACTGGTCCGATATACATCACTGGCCGGATGAAATAACGTTTGAAGCCCAGCCATCAAAAAAAACATTCACTTTTAGACCAGTTATAACCCGGTTTTAGACGGAAGTTCACTGGGTAACCTTTGACAGTAATATACAACCTGAACGTTTCACAATCCTGCAAATAAAGTATTCAATAATCTATCTATCTATTTATTAGCCTGACATTCCCAGACTGATAACGTAGACTCACTCATTCGTTCCTCCACAGTATCAGTCCAGACTTGAGCCCATAGGCATGGAGTCTGAGAAATCAGAAAATGACCGGACCAATCAGTGACTGTGTTTCAACTGCTGTCCGTACAACAATGAAAAGCAGCCCCTGATTGCTACGGTCATTTTCGGATCTTTCTCTGCCGAAGTCCAGACTGATACTGTGGAGGGACGTGTGAGTGAGTCCGCGTTATCAGTCTGGCAATGCCTGATCTATGTCTCTACTGTACATACGTTGTGCACATATGTATCTGATCATTAACAGTACTTTGTTAAATGTAGCGTCACTCGTAGCCCAAAGAGACCCCTGACCCAACTGATGAGAGGGGTCATGTCACCCCCTGCTATGTGTGAAAACGGCCCCATGTGGGGCAGTGGGGGTCTGGGTTTTGGGGGTCACATCCCACGCCTCTGTGACCCCGGTGGGTAGTGGACTATAACTCACATGGAGGCACACTGACCAGTGACCACCTTACCAGCCATATTATACCATCACATACTTAACCTCTGACCCCAGCAAAGCACAGTACAGAGGGAGAGAAGAGGAGAGGGGGGCTCTCTCTTACTTAAGTTACTTAAGTGGTTCTCAAAGTGGGGTCCAGGAGCGGGGATCCAGGGAGTCCACCACAGCAAAGTTAGTTCATTTGCCATCAAAATCACTACTTTAACATACTTTGCATATTCAAAAATCACAGATCTACAAGCTCACAGTGTGTCACGATGTGGTGTGTTGTGGGCATGTAGATCTGCTATTTTCAAAATATTTGGTAAATTCTTTGGGGGGAAATGAGAAAAGTATTGATAATAATTAAAATAACTTTGAAGATTTTGCTTTACAAAATATCTTATCAAAACATAGGGGGGTCTGTCTGCATTAAGGACAACTTATGAACCTCTGTCACCTGACATAATCCTTTCAACAGTCACACTGTAAAAAAACAGATCTTGATCTTTGTGCATTTGACAGCCATATCTTTCGGGTCCAATGTGTACCCTCTCGGGGTTACTGTTACTGTGCTTTTGATGGTCACTTTCTGTCATTTTAAACTGTCTTTTTAATAAATTGAGTACAAAGGGACTCCAATGCAAACAAGCCTAACAACAGCTCTTTTATTTTGTAGTGTTTATCCTTTTAGTTGACCCCAACCCTAACCCTAACCCAGTGAACTGTAGGCTACTGTCCTGTACCTTTTCCTATGCAAACTTAATTATAATAAAGTATTCAATCAATCAATCAATCAATCAATCAAAGCCTACCTATAACTGTACCTGTCTGTCAAGAACAGAAAGAAATGGAAACATGACAGAAATGAAATAAAACAAAAGCGAACATCCAAAGACACCGAAAAGTGCTTTTAGTTTTATATGGTATGGTAGCCTAT
This sequence comes from Nannobrachium achirus, assembly GCF_963921795.1. Lineage (NCBI taxonomy): Eukaryota > Metazoa > Chordata > Actinopteri > Myctophiformes > Myctophidae > Nannobrachium > Nannobrachium achirus. The sequence continues at coordinate 56,322,423 of NC_137820.1, read as the reverse complement.
GGTATGGTTTATATGACATGATGACATGTCATCTCTCATTCGTTATCCACTGTTGTTCAACTTGTTCTAAATTAATCTCTGGGACAATAAAGCACTACCCAAAAAGTCCAGTGGTGGCTGTGGTGCTGCAATATAGAAATACTCTGTTACAAGTAAACGTCCAGAATTAAAGACGTAGGCTACTTGAGTAAAAGTACAAAAGTATTGGCATCGAAATGTACTTTAAGTAGCCTACCAAAAGTAAAAGTAGCCTATAGTCATTATGCAGTATGTAATTTTTCTTTTTTAAATAGCAGATCTACAAGCTCACATAATTGTAGTGGAGTAGAAGTAAAAGTATTGATATTGGAAATACTCAAGTAAAGTACAAATACCTCAAAACTGTAAGTAGGCTACAATATAGCCTATACTTACAGTTACAGCTTACTTTCCACCACTGAAAAAGTATTAGCCAAGTAACTGTCCTGGGTCAAATATAGATTTTGTTTTCTCCCCCCATTACAACAAAAAGGTAAGAACTTACCTTGTCCGTGCACCAGTCCAACCAGAGCGCACAGAAACACCGTTGCCATGCAGAGAGACATCATCATTGCACAGAGACAGAGAGATCAGCTTGTAAAAGCAGCAACACTACAAGTAGATCCAACAGATTGCTGATGTTTTGGGAACTAGGTGTGAGTAAACAGACACTCTCTCACGCTCTGCAGAGCTGTGCCGTTGTGGAGGTTCTCCAGTCCTCTCAGTGAGTGTGTGTGATTGAATGAGAGACAGACTCACTCCACAGAGACTTTTAATTATGCCTCGGAGAGGAGCGGAGGGGCGGTGCATGCATGCACAGCGTCTATGATGCTGCGTGGGGGGGGCAGGCTATTGGTTCTCAACCTGTGGTTCGGGACCTCCCGGGGACCCCATGTGATTTTTATTTTCCTCAGATGACAGTAAAGTCACAGTTTAGGGACGTTTAAGACCTTTTTAATACCTTATAGATAGATGCCTACCTCAAAAGGAAAGGAAAGAAAAAGACCATAGGCCTATAGCCTACTGCATCAGAAGTAGCCTATCAACAAACTATGCCAAGAAAACTGGTCAAACATCAGCCAAATTGTCAAATAATATAAGAATTGATTGATTGATTGATTGATTGATTGATTGATTGATTGATTGATTGATTGAAGACTTTATTAGAAGTTTGCATAGGAAAAGGTACAGCAGAGAGGCAAACATTGTGAAAATGGCCGATCTAGCCGACCAATGCCTCACGTTGTGAGCTTGTAGATCTGCTATTTTCACAATATTTATCAGTGTAACCCAGTCAAACAATATGTAATCCCTCAGGGTGGGGGTTTTCCATTTCAAATATTATTATTTTGGGGGTTCACAGCCTGAAAAGGTGGGGAACCACTGCTCTATATCAGTGGTGGAAGAAGTACTTGCAGTATTTTATTAACCCATTAATACTCAGTATTTGAGTATTAATAGGTGATACTCAGTATTTGATACACAAACAAATACGGACCAAGGATGCTGGTCTCTGGTTGGCTACAGGTATTTGATACACACTATTGTTACACAGACACAGAAACACCTAACGCAGTACTTGCGCACTCTGCTGGCGCAAGTAAAAGCCAATTCTTTGCCATCTGGCCAGTGATGTATATCAGACCAGTTAACCATATATGGAGACCCCTGGTATCCATATGGAGATCCATGTACTGTATATAATATACAGTAGGCTACATGGATCTCCATATGGATACATACAGTATATGGAGATATGCTGTGAGAGCCCAAACATGCTTAGGCTACTCAGTTATTTGTTATGTGAAAGTCCTATGATGTCTATGACATCTGACATCATACCCTTTTATGCCCATACATGGAGATCCCTGTCTGTAGAACCAGCCACACAGATATGGGCTGTCTATGCCATCTGTCTTGGCCATATATGGATTCTGTTAGTGTGGTATGTGGCCTCCATATATGGGCATTCCCATATGAAGTCCTGTTAGATATGGGCTTAATATTGATGACAAATCGGGAAATTCCATGGGCATAAAAGGGAGTCTGTTGAGTGTGACATCACAGTGAAGCCAGAGTGTGATGTCAGAGCGGCAAACCCATTCCCTGACATCACAGCAAAGCCATAGACCTGTGATGTCACAGTGATGTGTCAGGGGAACCACAGTGTCAGGTGTGACCTACAGAGATACGCAGATACATGGACAAGATGTGCCGGTTTTCATAGTTAACTATAATAAATTGCATCAATTGTTTGCCTGTATCCTACACGACTTTGTCCTCCTTCCATGTTCTAATATTTGGAAGTTAGATAGTTTAAATGGTCATTTGATGTGTTTTTTTGCATAGTTTAGATTGATGTCAGTACGTCAATTGTTACTTAATGAGTGTCTGCAGGTTTCCTTGATCTGTACAAAAGTAATATGAAATATGAAAAAAATTATATGAGCTCTATTTTGCCTTAGGGGAACAAATTATACCAAATGAAACCACATTATATACGGTTTTCCACATTTTAGTATTTCTGACAGATTGCCCTGGGGGTCACATTTTCAAAAAGAACGTCATAAAGGTTCTCAAACTTATCTTGAACTGTTGAATGGAGCGCACACACACACGCACACACACACAAGCGCGCGCACACGCAATCACGCACACACACACACAGACACACACACACACACACACACACACGCGCGCGCACACACGCACGCACGCACTCACACGTACACGCACACACACAGGAATCTACCATGCAGGAAGAACCGAGGAATGGAGAAATAATTGCTAGACTACATTATAATAATAATTTTATACCAACTAAGGTCCTCTGCAAATTCAATCAGTCTACTGGTTCTGGGCACAGTGACAGAGAGGCTAAATGATGGTTTTAATCAGAAGCACATGTCTGCTACACATGCTGTAGCTGCTGCTGCACCACACAGCTATAGTCTAGAATAGAGACATCACGTCGCTGTCGGCCAGAAAACTCTTATCTATCTCCATATTCTAACCTTTTTTTTGGTGTAAATTAATTAACACCCCTACTTGATCATACAGCGTCACACAAGCATCAAAAGTAGCAGATCCACAAGCTCAAATTGCGGTGCGAAGCGATGCATTTTGCACTTGAAGATGCTACTTCCGAATTTGAATCTGGAAAAGTAACATTTTCCACCCGGCAGAGATGATGTTTTTTTTTTCGTAGCCTAATATGAATGTCCTACTTCATCAGACTACAGTGTCACACACAAGTAGCAGATTTACAAGCCCACAATGCAAGAGTTAAGACTTAAGAGGTGCATTTGTCCCCCACCTCCCTCCGTACTGTGCATTGCAGGTCTAAGGTTAAGTATGTGATGGTATAGTATGACTGATGAGGGTGGTCAGCGTGCTTCCTATGAGGCATACAGACAGAGCTTCCTATGAGTTATAGATCGGCTATTTGCTACTTTAGAAACAAGTTAAAGGAAAGTGTTTGTGTGCGTGTGATTGATAAATACTTAACCAATGAAAGGTATAGAGCTTGCACTAAATAGCTTCATTATGAAGGCATACAGACAGACAAGGCCGATACAGAGATTTCCCATTCTGCACACATCACCTTCTCAGGTCCTTAGCGATACACATGGCAAGTTTGAACTCAAGTCAATCAGTCAAAGGTTCTCGACTCGAGATGTTGTACAAGGGACAGACATACACCAAGATCTCTTGCTTTCTCAACAAGTAGGTCGGGAGCTACTTGTTGCTAATTTTCGGTATCAGGCGGTAACACGTGGGAGTCTGTCCCCGCTACAATGCGCTAGACCCCTGGGAGATGGATTGCTGAGGTGGAGCGCCACACCTACCATCAGCTCCCAGTACTTGCCGCAACAAGAGAGTCTAAAATCTCCCCAAAATCTTGTATAGGTCTATTTGCGAGAAGCATGAACTAGGTTTAACTATTCTTCTGCCTATACACGTACGTTGTGTCCTAGTATGAGCGAATAGGGAAAGGGGATCAACGTCACTGGATTCCTTGTTTGGGTGCGTGTCTCAAAGAATATGCTTATTGGCAGAATCGCGTTTAGAATATTTGGTGGTCCTCTTGGACTCACTGCACTGAAGGAAGCATGAGCATGAGGTCAGTCCGTTGTCTCCCCAGGTGCGGCAGAGGGAGAGCGGAGACCAGGATTACATAGGCAAATGGCACTGGGTGGAAAAAATGGGTTACAAAATTGCGGGATAAAAATTATAATAAAAAAATTATAAAAAATAATATTTGGTGGTCCTGTTTAAAATGTTCACAAGATCGGTGGTTGTTGCAGTTATCCGCTCTACAATACTTCACCATAATGCTGCGCTATGACAAAATAAACCCATAAAACGTAACAATTCCAATGGTGAAAGCTGTGTTGTTTGACGCGGAGAAGGAATGGCGGATTTGTCCAAGCCCCGAAATACCCGTATCATGTGTGTCTCAAAGGATGAGCTTTTAACCACTGCTCCTGTCCTTATCTTCTCAAGTGGAGTAATGGAGTCATTTCATCAGATACAGGCCATAAGAGCTGTAAAGATTATTCCCCCAGAACCTGCTTATCCAGAGAGCACATCATCACAGGGCAACCTTTTCCTTTCATGCCTTGCAGCCAGGTTTGCACTTTGTGGAGGACTCTTCTTCCTCCACGACTTAACTCCATGTAGGATTTTTTTAAATTTTTAAACAAGAACCAGTAGCAGCAATCGAGGGCACAACAAAACCTCCGTGGCTCCGAGGTGGAGGAAATGAGAGCTGCTGGGGTCATATGTTAAACTGTGTTAATCATCTCGGGGGGTGTGCTGTGCCCCGCTTCTTTTGAAGCCCCCACCGAGCTTGTCCTGCCATGTCTGTGTCACTCAGTGGAGGGTCACTTGGTAACAGACATCGGGGGCCGCTCTGCATGGGGGCCCTCCCTCTCTCTCTCTCTCTCTCTCTGGCGGCCCCGGACCCCTAGGGTATTGTTGCCTTGATACCGGAGCATAGCCCGTATAAAAGCTTGTTAAAACTTGTTACTTTAACTGTACATGGGCTTGTAAAAAAAAGACAGGCAGCCGCACCTCTAGCCACAGGCAACGATATTATACAGTGTAGCCGTTGTTAGCAGAACACTGGGTCGGGGTTCCCGTTCGTGGGTCGCGGACACCGTTTTTATAGGTTGCAAAAAAATATCCTTTTTTTAAAAAAACCTTTGTTTTCTACAAAATTGACAACAATTTTAAATATGAAAAATGTTTGAGATTCAAAAAATGTTCTAAAGGATTAATGGGGAATAGTGAGAATATCTAGCCCACCACTGGAGCCACCAATCTGTCGAGACTGCATACAGCACTACATAATAATAATAATAATACAGTAATAATATATACACATACAATACAATTGACAGAAAATCTGAATTCAAAAATCACAAAGTCATGTTTTATTTTACCCTGTGTAAACAGCAGCAAGTTAACTTGCATGCACATAGAAGAATGCTCAGACGTTTTGGCTCTCAGTAAAGTATCTACATATACTGTATATTACAAATACGTAAAAGAAAAAGAAACACAAGAACTATATGTTGAATTAAACTCTAGCAAAAATAACATGGTACAGATGACATGGTACTGTCAGTCAGACTACATCTCAAAAAGTGTAGACAAAAATAAAAAGCAACCAAATAAATAACAGACATTATGATGTTAACCACAACATTTAAAGATGGCAGTCTTCAATGTGATCAACGTAAAGTTTTGAATTTCATTGAATTATGTTGAAAATGATTAACCTAAATAATGTAATTATGTTGACATAATGATTTCGGTCGCTAGTTTAAAGTCTTCTTTCAATTTCCATGATATGTGTTTTTGTAAACTATGGTCACGTTATTTTTTTAAATGGATGATAAAGTAATGCTTCCAGGGCTTCTACAGAGTGAAGACACGCCCTCGCTGCCCTTCCAGCCAATAGCATTCGATTTACAGTTGCTTTTCGGGACGGGAAATTCCACGATTGTGGATTTGAATTCACAGAAAATGTATGCAGTACAGTAAGTACTGTAAGTACCCTGGACAATGTTGTCACTGTCGGGCAGAAACCTTGTATCTCCATATTTCAATTTATTAATGTTTTAATTTGTGAATTTCTTTCGTCATACAGCGCCACACAACTTGTGACAAAATAATACCTATATTTGATCCAATGGAACTTAAGTTCTTTTTTCCATTTTGTGAAAAGAAGCAGTTTTGGACATACAAGGTTTCCACCTGACAACAACAATGTATAGAATGTGACTCCATGTATTAAAGAAGGATAGAATCTGTACGAGGGAATTACAACGATGTCAGCACAACAATAAAGACTGTCCAATCCAATTCTCCGTTCTGACTTCTGACATTGTCAACCAGTAAAGTAGCCTGACACTCAGCCTGAATTGACATTTCGTTTCACTTCATTATTCAGTCTGAAAGTTCTTCCCTTGGGGGCGATTGCAGGGATGGGCGTTGCCAAAAAGAGGCAGTCTTCAGCGATTGGTTCACCGACCAACACATGACATAGTGTTGTTATCATGGTTATGTGTGGCTGGCTAGTGGCTAGCTAGCCTGTTGCTTGCTAGTGCTACTTGCTAACCAAAGAAACAGTCAGAATAGGAGCACTACGAACTAGTAATCAAACACAACATAACATGCCTGCTACTGGTGTTTCATAGCGAGATCGATACGATCGCATTTTACCACAATTTACCGCATTTTAGCGCGACGCGATGCGCGGTACGGTACGGCGGCAGCGCTGGTGTACTTGGAAACACACATGAGTTCTGGGAAACCCCCACCCACGCTGATCACAAGACGCTGATTCACGACGCTGATTCGCCGTACGGATTTTCAACCGAGGCAGGACTCTTCAATGAGAGCACTTCTAGACCCCTGAATCGCCAAAACAAAAAATTTAAAGGGGTGTGGCTAGCGATTCAGGGTCTGGAACTAGGCTACCAGTAAAGTAGAGATCGTGTCCTGCCCAACACCGGGGTGTAAAGGTCTCAACGGAAGAGTAGCGAGACCATGCCCCCAGAACCTTGGGTGAACTCTGAAGTGCCATGGACATGGTGGCCGTTTTGAGGTACTGCAGTTGGGGCCAGAAACATGAACGCTCATCTAGGCTTCTTTGTATTGACGCGCGTTCATACCGGAAGTGCTCGTTCATGAATTGGAGCCCCAGCGCGTCCATGAACACAAACTATGACGCAAAACACGACACATACGCCCCACTACGTCACGGTTTTACTACCCGGAAGAAGGGGTGAAAACGCCTCATGCGCTGGGTGAGCAACTCAATGCATATGGACGGGCAGGGATATCTGGTGTCCTCTCTATTCTTCTTATAACTCTATGAGCGAGACCAACTCCAACTAGTACTAGTGATATGGTATTAACACTACCATTATTTGATACCATGGATAAAATAACGCTTCATTCATTAAAATAAGTCCTGTAATGTAGCTTTAAATCCCAGTCTGATTCTTTGAGCTATTTCTTGAGGTATTTCTTCAGATTCAAACTGGCCACTATATACAGTACATACATACTACAGTACATCCCATAATAACAATATTAACAGATTTAACACGAAGGAAAAAGCATGATAATTCTTTTCATTACCGGACACTAAGTGTGATCATTACACATTTCTGTCAGCTGTCATGGGTTGGATTCGTTCAGGTTTAATTTCCTTTTAGGAAATGTAGACTGTCTGATATGTTCGATATTTATATTTGATAATATCATTTTTTTACAATTAAATTTAAAATATCTACAAGGTCACAATGTGTCGTGATGTGATGTGTTATGAGTTTGTAGATCTGCTATTTTTCGTATGAAGACGTATACAGGGCATACCTCATCTTCTTACATTATAATTGGTCCTCAGTAATGCTCATTATACTGTAACATGGCACCTTTTCTGCCCATCATCGATAGGCAGGTTTGTTCATTTCAAACAAGATTTCAAACTTCATTTTAGATTTTTTTTCCCCCGTTACTTCTATTTTAGCATGCTAACATTCCTGGAAGAGAAAGACTGTGGTTTCTATTAGCTTCAAATTATCTCCACTGATGACAATGTCACTGGGAGGCAGGTTTCTGAACTGTCATTCGTAAATGAATGAATATCCTACAACAGCATCACTCAAAGTCATCAAAAGCAGCAGATCCACAAGCTCAAACAGCGTCAGATTTCCAGTTTGTACAGGGGTTGACACTAAGGTCTCAGAGGCATTTGCCATCGGGCAAGTACAGGTCATGTTGTACTTAGCCCAAAAGGTCCCACTTCTGGTGTACATTTTCCATTGTAAAACAATAGCTAAAATGTACACTTGTAGAACTAATTAATGTTAAATCCAATCGATAACTTCCGAGTGGTGACAGTCAATTTGAAAAAACAGAACGAGTCTATTGTAAAAAGGTAGCATTGTTCTTCATGAATAGCCAATAATATTCAACGAAGACGGAATGCCCGTCGGGCAACCTGAAAGCAAACTCGAACATTTAATTTACTTGCCATGGGCAGTCGGGCAGCTGTAGATCTGCTACTTTTGCCATTTCAGAATAACAGAATTTGAATCCTGCAAAGTAACGGTTTTGGACGACATGAGGAGGTTTCCACCCGACATAGACGACATCATGTCCATATGGCGCTCACGCACAGTGTTCCAACCTGTCCGAACACATCAACCATTGAGCTGCTCACAGCTCAAACATCCTGTTACCTGGCGTTACCAGCACACACAGCTTTAGCTGAAACAATGTAAACGTGGACTTCTCAGGGTTGTGGAGACGATGCAACGTGGGCTCGAGAATTACCAGGTTGTCAAAAAACCCCGGCGCTCCTCTCCAAAAGTTTAACTGTCGTCAGCTTGCACCAAAAAAAAGCGCTGGGAGAATATGAGGAGCACACCAGCACGTCCTTACCATAGAAATGCATGACAGAGAGGCGCTGTCAGCTGAAAATGATGATTTCTATGAATATACACCTGTTTCTGTGGGAATTTACTGTAGAATTATGTGTGGTCCACATCCGGTAAACGTGTAGAGAACAGCTGAGAACAGCTGACATACAAGCTCACGTTGTGTCGCAGATGCGACCGTTGTGAGCTTGTAGATCACACTCGGCTCGGCTCGGCCGCGACGCCGGAACTGCCGCCCACCTTCTGTATGCAATGCACGATGGGACGTTGAAAACGTGTGGATACGGCCCAGTAAGTCGTTGAGAAAATGCCAAACAAAAACGGAGCCCTGCCTACAGGCATGGCTGTGGAGTATGAGACCTCGTGGAAGCAGGAGTGGCGTCTCCCTCCTCCTCCTCTCCCTGGGGAGTGTGGGGGGTGTTGGGTGCTGCTGGGGTCTGTGGTTCTGCATTGGGTGCTGGGGTCTCGGGGCCTGTGTTGGCCACTAGGGAGTGGGGGTCTGCATTGGCTGCTGGAGTGTGGGGGTCTGAATTGGGTGCTGGGGAGTGGGGGTTTGCGTTGGGTGCTGCTGGGGTGTGGGGGTCCGCAGGGTGGTCCCTCGCAGCAGTAGGTGCAGGGGGAGACGCAGCAGGAACATTCCCAGTCTCCATCTTGACCTGGGAGAAGGTGTGTCCAGGGTACAGGACCTTCAGCTCCTCTTCAAACTGCTTCTCTAGCTTCCTGATGGCCGCGGCCACCTTGCTGTCAGCCTGCCACCACAAATCAACAAAAACGTGCTTTTTATGGCATTACTCATTTTATTAGCATTGGATTGTCAAGTATTACAAACAAACTCCCCTGGCTGTATCCACTTGAAATCAGCACTTAATATAATGTTTCATCCTCCTCACTAATGCTCAATATAAGATGGCACCATTTCTCTCAATGGAGGGCTGTGGACAGTTCAGAAACCTGCCTAGCATGGTTCAAAAGGAGTTTGAAGTTACAATGGGTTTGTATAGGAAGGGGGCGCGTCTGATAAAATGTCTAAACACTGCATCAAGCAGCTTAACAACAGTCTGGGGTGCCAACAACAACCTGAGTAGACTTTAAAATGACCCCCTAACATGTTTGAAAGTGAGATATCACTTTTAATGTAGTCGACCCACCCTAACTATTAGTGGCAGTGGGCCCCCGGGGGCCCCCGCTCCAGATCTATTAGGCTTTCACTGGCCCCCGGGGAACAGCTCCAGATCTAATATGGCCAGCGACCTTGAACAAGGTCACAGACGGGAGCACGTTCCTAACATGCACTTGTAAAGTATCCACTGACAGGCTACAAGTCACCATGGTTTTCACAAGGGCTAAGAATCACTTAAAGCCACCCCCCCCCCCCCCCCAAAAGTCACCAAAGACATTAGAAGCATTGTTTGGATTCTTAAACGTCGCTTGTGAATAAACGTCACTGTCAGTCAGAAACCTTGTATCTATTTAAACTTTTTAATGTTTTTCTTCTTCGTTTTCTTTCGCCGTAATAGAAAAGTACAGAAAATAGACAAGCCTAGGCTGTGGGTCAGCTACTTTCGATATTTGTTGAAATATTTGAAAGTTTCTGTATCTTTTAAAAAAAAAAAATATTGAATCTATGAAAAATATTGATTGAGATTGTGACTAAATAATAACTACACAATCCATTGAAACAGGTTATTTTTCCCCCCCATTTTGTGCAAAGTAACCGTTTTGGACATACAGGGTTTCCACTGCAGACGGTGATGATAAACTGGTGCCCTTTAGGTTGACATCTGTACAATGGAGTGCCTCACATTCCTCTGAAGTGTGCTGCTCTGTGCACAATACAATAGACTTGGAAACAAAGCCAAACAAAGTGCCCATTGTTTTAACACACAGGGGGGCTTCTTACCTCAGGGGTTCTCAAAGTGTGGTCCGGGGACCCCTTAGCCGTCCTTGAGAGGCTTCCAGGAGGTCCCCAGCTAAATGAGTTAACCACGTAAATCCTACTTTACACATACTTTCTGGCCTACATCTTTGCACAAAGCGCCCAAAGTTTGTTTCACGCCCGTTTTAGGGTCATATTGGCCAAGCTTTGTGGGATGCTTAATGAAATGAACTCATAAATGGCACCGCTCACTTCACACTAGGTGTGATTGTTTTTAACCTTGGATGCCTATTTTCGCCAACAATGACAAGCTCAATATATGGATGCCAGGTTGAAAGCTTTTACTGCACTTTGGCAATATTGTAATTGTTACATTCATGCCAATAAAGCTATTTGCGTTCCTTTTCTGACAGTAAACAAATGGAACCCAATCTAAACCTATTCTAACAGCGACAACAACAATCTTTTCTCTCATTGTGGAGCCTGGCATAGCATCTTTTCAGATGGGAGGTCCGTGGTCCGAATCCCTATCAGTTCAGGTGTCCGTCGTTGAAAGGAAAACGTCTGAGGAAGCCATGTCTTACCTCGTGGAGAAAAGCACAGTTCCTGAAGAGCAGCCTCATGTCAGAGATGAAGTGCGCAGGTCGCTGGTAGCAGGGACTCTGTTTAGCCTCCAGTCTGGTCTTCACCATGGACATGTCCATAGGTGTTACACTCTGCCCGCTTTCACTCGCCACCTACACACATATAGAGACCATGAAACAATGGACAGATCCAATATGTATTGTCAATCTCTGCAAGCTCATACTCAGCACCTACACATATACAGTATAGACCATGAGATATTATTACTATTAGTGTGGTTGCCTACAGCAGTGTTTCTCAATCTTTTTTGGCTTGAGTACCCCCTTTTCCTGATTTCTGAATCCAAGTACCCCCTTTACCCGACAACAACATTTTGCTTATAAAACTGCAATTGAAATATGTGATAACCCCCATTTCAAGAATATACAATCACAAATAAGAAGTCTTCATGTCAATATCTTCAATATATTCAAACAACTTTAAAACACATCCCAGTTTCCTGGTAGGTAATTTGGGCAACTCAAGTTTCTCCATGTGTCATCATTAAACATAACAGGTTTTTTCCCCTCCTAATTCAATTTGAGTTAATTCCTTATGAACAATATTATCATGATTTTTATTACTTTTTACTACTATTTGTATTTTTGGGGGGCATTTTCGAGTACCCCCTGCAGTACCTCCCTGTACCCCCATTTGAGAAACACTGGCCTACAGGGCAACCAGACTATAGTTCTAGTCCATCTTTATTATTATTTCGTCAAGAGTAACCCCAAAACCCCAAATGTTCATTGAGTTGAATGGAGGAGTTAATTGGTTCCCTGTTCTATTCCCTTTTCTCATTGGACTCGATATATAATGGATCCGAGGATTGGACAAGCTTCAAGTGACATCACAATATCTATCTATAAACTAGAAATACTGTTCCTACGAAACAGTGTGGGCTCGCATGGAACACCATGTATGGGCTTAAAGATCTACCCAGGATTTCATGTGGGTGTTGTTGTTATCATGTCGCACTTGTTGGTGGTGATGTCACCAAGAACGCTGCTGCCTCATTGGCTAAAGGCCCTACCTTTGTACTGTCTGTATTTTTTTGAGGAGAATACATTAGTATATAAAGATTTGGGAGAACATACTGGCCCACAATTAGCCAAATCTATGTCCATCTGTGTGTGTCTGTGTTTAAAGGTGATACACCGTGAAACTTTTCCTATTTTAAAACCTTTTTTTGGGGTCCCACTAGCACCTTCTATCCTCACAAAGTCCCATTTCTGACCGTTGTGTCTTTCTCTGGTTTTGGGAAGGCAGAAGTTAAAAGCATCCCACGGGTTCTCAAAACAGGCTGTCCAGATTTGCTGCCGTTTTTGAAGATATATACCGGTATATATTTTTTCAAAAATATATTTTTCTTTTCAATTTTTTTTTTTTTTTCAAAAAGATTTTGAGGGGGGGTGGCGCAGTTCAGGCCAAAGGTGGTACTGCAGCTGAAAATGCTCTGAGAGCCATTCAAAAATGAGAGAGGCTCTCTTTTCAGGAGTGGTAATTTAGCCTCAAACCTTTTAAAAAACGTTTTTGGGACATAAACAATATGACATAAATACTTTTTAAATGCATGGTGTATCACCTTTAAGTCGTCCAATGGGAAAACCCTTGAAAAAAGACGGGGTGACGTCATCCAATGGGAAAACCTTTGAAATAACGCAGAGTGACATCATCTAAATGAGTCAAATCTATGTTGTCTGTGTGTGTGTGTCTCTGTTTGTGTTTATGCCCGTAGCCAATCAGTGACATTGGGCCGTCTATGCCCGTAGCCAATCAAATGGGCATAAATGGGCATACGTCCGAAAATCTTGAGGATTGGTGGATTGGTGAGCTTCACATGTCAGACTAGAGGCCTGGTCGGACTAATACTAAAAGTATTAGTTGAAGTTCAGGCAAAGTCCAGTATGTGGGGTTGTTTTTAAGGACGGGATAGTCCCCAGACTTTGCCTAGGTTTTGGACATGTCTTCCGGCAAGTTTTGGACATGTCTTCCGGCATGAATTGCAACTGTCAGATGTGCAAATCGGTGTTATTAGGAACGATGCCAACAGTTTGTGTTGTGTGACGTCAGACCAGAGCTACGGTCAACCTGAATAAGAGGCGACACCGTTTTTTAAACATCACATTTAGTCTGAGTACGACCAAGAGGAAGCATACACAGGTAGTGTCTACTATCAGAATCAGAGAGTCAGGTATACGTCTCGGGTCCTCCTCCATTGAAAGTGGCCACAACAACCTCTACTGTCAAAAGATGAGAAATGGACAGCTCCCCTCATCTTCCTGTCGGAAAATCACCAGCTGTGTAACCAGCCAGAAACAAGGAGACACAGACCAACCAAGATCTTGCGAGGACTACATCTCAGACAGGAGAAGTAAGGAAACATTGGATGACTTAAACAGGAATGAAAACCTCATGTGTGATAAAAGCTTCATTGAGGTATCGGCTCTGAAGAAAAAACAGCATGTCCATGCCAAAGAAAAACCTTTCCAGTGCATACAGTGTGATAAGAGTTTCAGTCGGTTAAATATACTGACGATACATCAGCGTGTGCACACAGGAGAAAAACCTTTCCACTGTAAACAATGTGACAAGGGTTTCAGTCAGCTAGGTCATCTGAAGACACACCAGCGTGTCCATACTGGAGAAAAACCCTTTGTGTGTAAACATTGTGACAAGGGTTTCAGTGTGTTAAGTTCCCTGAAGACACACCGGCGTGTCCACAGTGGAGAAAAACCTTTCCACTGTAAACAATGTGACAAGGGTTTCAGTCAGCTAGGTCATCTGAAGGCACACCAGCGTATCCATACTGGAGAAAAACCCTTTGTGTGTAAACATTGTGACCAGGGTTTCAGTCAGCTAGGTCATCTAAAGACACACCAGCGTGTCCATACTGGTGAAAAGCCCTTTGTGTGTAAAGAGTGTGACAAGGGTTTCAGTGAGCCAGGTAACCTGAAGACACACCAGAGGCGTATCCATACTGGAGAAAAACCTTTTGTGTGTGAACAGTGTGACAAGGGTTTCAGTGAGTTAGGTTCCCTGAAGACACACCGGCGTGTCCACAGTGGAGAAAAACCCTTTGTGTGTAAAGAGTGTGACAAGGGTTTCAGTGAGCTAGGTACCCTGAAGACACACCAGCGTGTCCACAGTGGGGAAAAACCCTTTGTGTGTAAACAATGTGACAAGGGTTTCAGTGTGTTAAATTCTCTGAAGAATCACCAGCGTGTCCACAGTGGAGAAAAGCCCTTTGTGTGTAAACAGTGTGACAAGGGTTTCAGTGTGTTAAGTTCCCTGAAGACACACCGGCGTGTCCACAGTGGAGAAAAACCTTTTGTTTGTAAACAATGTGACAAGGGTTTCAGTGAGTTAGGTAAGCTAAAGAGGCACCAGCTTATCCACAGTGGAGAAAAGCCCTTTGTGTGTAAACAGTGTGACAAGGGTTTCAGTGTGTTAAATTCTCTGAAGAATCACCAGCGTGTCCACAGTGGAGAAAAACCCTTTGTGTGTAAACAATGTGACAAGGGTTTCAGTGTGTTAAATTCTCTGAAGAATCACCAGCGTGTCCACAGTGGAGAAAAGCCCTTTGTGTGTAAACAGTGTGACAAGGGTTTCAGTGTGTTAAGTGCCCTGAAGACACACCTGAGTGTCCACACCACATAAGAGCTTCAACCAGTTAGATATTCTGATGAAAAACCTCCATCTCCACACTATACCAACGGAGTTGTCCACCGGATGGCACTGACAATTCAGGCCATGCTTAAGCGGAATGTGGGAGGTAGAAAGGCCTCAGAACGAGCCCCAGGAGTTCAATATCTGAGTTGCAGATCTGTTTTTTTCACTGTAGTGTTCCCCTTCCTGCACCAATCCTTGTTGATGTAAACATTTATTTAGCGAATGCAAAGTCCCTAAGCCAAGCAGTTGCCTCCTGGTTGGCTGTATGGAGGATGACTAATCTTCCTTGCAGTCTTGCAGTTGAACAGTGATGGTGTGGAGTGGGATGGTGACAACACTCCAGTCCAAGAGTTCACTGTATTTCTTCCAGTTGGCTTTGTGGAAGTTCCAACGCATCTTCATTGGGCTGTTAATGACTGTAAACAGCAATGCCCCCTCCCCGTTGTAGTCTCCCATTAGATCTTTCAATCACCCGATCTGATCTGATCAGAGTAAATCCATCGGCAGAGATTGGCCTGTCCGGACAATAGCTAGTTAGCCATGATACAGCCAATTTGTCTGCTCTACGGTAATTTTGAATGGACCGTACATTTCCCAAGACGACAGCGGGAATATATGGCCGCCTAATCAAGGAAGGAAAGAAAGTCTCCATTTCTCTCTTTTTCCACTCTTATGGAGGCCACTACTTCTCCCCTGTCTAGTAATCCTTAAGTTGGGAACAATGTCTTTGGAACACACGGAGGGCTGATCCTTGAGTGAGAGAAGAAACTCTCTGCTATACTGTATTCGCGCTCCGTGCGTAAAACTGTCCCTTACTCCGTTCCGCTTTACGTCCCCGGCCCGCTCGCCCGTGATCAAACGGGCCTTTATTATCGCCAGAGCTCATGTCCAGAAAATCCACGTATCTAACATCTCATAATAAGGCATCGTCGTGATCCGTGTATCAATTCTTAGCTGGCATCTCCAAAGAAGGATGAGCCCGATGCTTGAAAAAAAAGGCCCTTGTTTTGTTCTTTGTTCTACTGTATTCAACTGTACCGCCAGCTGGTCGGTCAGTGGAGAAAACAAAAAGAAACACGGATAAAAAAGCTATATAACAGAAGAAAAAAGAAAAAAACGAATACCCTAAAAACATGCCAAGCCTGGCAATAATAAGAGTCCCAAAAAAGAAGAAAAAGGACGGAAAAAGTATGAATAACTGCGGAGCTGTGTGTACTCACCGAGGGGACAGCAGGCTGGTGGAAGTGTGAACTCATCTCACTGCTAAACAACCGCAGCAACAGTCTCTCACACTTCTGCAGAGCGGGAAGAAGAGTTGACATTTGACTTAATGCACGGCCACTAACAGAGAACATAAATAGATATGGAGGTTTGTTTAGATAATAACTTAGATAAGAAAATATGCCTGTATATCGGTACTAGTCTCTCCAGAAAGCCTGTTGGCTCTAACAGATTCCAAAGAGCACACACGACAAACGCTTCCACCTCACAGTCTGTACAGCTGAAGCGCTTAAAAATGAGAGTAGAAAATGAAGCAGGTGTCCCTCCTCCCAACTTTCGTCTTTGTCATGTAAATAAGTTATATTGTTAGTCAAATTAGACAAAGCAAACATAGCTTGCTGGAAATGTATCATAGATTAAAGCTATAATCTGTAACTTTTCCAATAAAACAAATCTTAATGTCCTAACTATTAAATTGCTAAAGTTTTAGAATACCCACTCCATGAATTTCAGCCCCTAAAGCCTTCTGTAAATATGTTTTCTATGATACTTTCCGTATACGCTGTCTCCAGATCATACACTACCGGCCAATCACAGCGCGGATCATACACTACCGGCCAATCACAGCGCGTCTTGCCGTCTTTTCAGGAAGTAGCTTGCCTCAGCAACAGTGTTTACGCTGGTGTTGGAGTCTAGCCTGGGACGCGAGACCCCTCTATGGATGCGAGACGCAGGCGTCGCGGTGGTCCGCGGCCCCGCTCCGGTGGTCCGCGGCGACCCCGGGCGAAAAACGGCCGAAAAAAGCAATACCGCTACTGACCAGTAGTTGAGCAACTTCCAGAGTATGGCTTTAAGATATTTTTGCGAACAGACTCCCCCCCCCCCCCCCCCCCCCCCACACACCAGGATTCTATTATTGTTTCCGTAGTCGATGCCTTGTAAGGAAGCGCTTCTTTTCGGTGGAGCCGACTCGCCGCCATCCGAGTTATGTCGTAGAATTGTAAATCCCCCCCCACTTTCGGCACCTCTGCGCACTTCAAGTTACTACAGTGGAGCGCTCCCATTCAGCAAGCTGTGAACGCATCGACTACAGAAACGAAAATCACCACCAGGACCCCTGATTGGGTTTATACTGACTCGTTTGTCCATCGGGGGGAGTCCTCTCTCACAGTCAGGCTCTTCTTTGACAGGTTGGCTGAAACAGTCGTATTCCATCTCCGGCACCGTCAGGTCCCGACACAACGAACACAACCACTCCCCACTGTACACACGCACACGCACACGCGCACGTGCACACACATGCACATGCACACGCACACATAAACAACCAGAACACACTCAATTAAAAACAGCCTGTCGTAACAGCCTACAAACAAACAGAATTATGTCTAAATATTGTTTTGGTTTTAAGAATTTGTGGCGAGTTGCAATTAAACAAAGTCTCTTGGCTTTTCATAATTCAACCACATTGAACCCTCGTGTCCCTATTCTGTCGTCTTGAGATTTAGATTTTATACATCAGCAACTGTCAAAAGATTTTGAAAAGGCTTTAGTACCTTTATTTAATACTTACTTAATTACTACTATTATAGTAGTTTAAGTGAATGCAGAACTTTTACGTCATTGCTGTCGGGCAGAAACCTCTTATCTCCATATTGATCATAACTGCAGCGCCACACAAAAGCATGAAAACTAGCAGATCTCCAAGCCCAAAACGCGGCACGAGGCATCGCATTTGGAGCTTATCCACGAGTTTCCAACGCCCCATAGTGCATCGCGCAGACGTCTGCACCGAGCTTGCGGCGCCGATTTACAAGCTCACAACGGGTTGCATCTGCGACACGACGTGAGCTTGTATGTCTGCTGTTAAACCCGGAAGTTTGGTCCCGAAAGTCTCCAGTAAACTCCTGCGGAAACTTGTGGATAGATCTGGTACTTTTGGTATTTTTGAATTATAATCCTAGAAATAATGAGGTTTCCACCCGTCAGAGACGACAGGTAGTTTTTAATTTTATATTGTGGTATTGCTACTTTTAAAATCAGAGTACTTCTTCCAGCACGGAGAAGCACAAGCGAAGCACTGCTTTAGAGGGCCACGTAATCTTTCCATTGCCATAAGACCAGTTGTCCTCTGACAGCACTGATAAACAAGACATCCTTGAAGTCTAGTGTACTGTCTGCTAGTGCAGTGGTTCTCAAAGTGGATTCCAGGGACTTTGTGGGTTCCTTTATTTGGGGTCTAAATTGACCCATACTAAGTCTGTAACTCTGACAGTGTACAAATGGAACAAATTTGGTTCCTTTTGTAAACTGTCAGAGTTAAGGGGAGACCTTGAAATGTAAAAGGTTTGAGAAACGCTGTGCTAGTGTTTCAACCTAACGTTGTTTGTCTTTTTCAGCACCCTCTGGTGGCAGACAGAATGACATACATTTAGTACATAGATATTGACTACACCAGTGATTCTCAACCGTTTTAATTTATCCTTTCTTTTTTCCTCCTGGACTACAATCAACACAGTCAAATCTTCAGTGATAATTTAATTTAACACTGAATAAACTGGAAACCAAATGAACACACCGTGTTGAACTTCTGTTATTCTGTACAATCTCAGAGCGTTTGGTTCCGTCCTAATTATTAATCCTTCTCCCCTGGAACCCCCTCAAGGACCCTTGGGACGTCCCTGGGACCCCACGGTGAGAACCAGTGGGCTTCATTAAAACAGTTTTACTCATCAGGCCTTATGGGCTAGGACAGTGGTTCTCAACCTGTGGTGGGTCACCACTTGATTTTTGGGGGTCCCCAGATGACAGTGAATTGACAATTTAATGTATTTTTAATACAAAAAAAAATATCAAAGATCATCAAATTGTAATATAAAAACTGGTCAAATATTGGCCAAAACTCGGGCCACAATATCTATCTGTGGATCAGAGTCAAACTAAATGTCATGCTTTAACTCCTGCAATTCCAAGTGCTTGTCAGGGTGGGGGGTCCCCAGTTCAAATATGATTATTTAGGTGGGGGGTCACGAAAAGGTTGAGAACCACTTGGTTAGGGGTACTTGGGGCTGGGGGGTCTTGCCTGGGACGAGTGGACAGACTGGGGACATGGCAGCTGAGGTGGAAGGCTTTGGGACAGTGTCCACAGGACAGCAGCTGTCCTCCTCTCAGACACACCGCACACACTACTGTGTCTTCTGCTGGCCCTCCACCACGTCCCCCTACACCCCCTTCCTCCGTCTCTCCTCCTAGAAGCAAGGTGGTCCGCTTGGGGGTCTCGGCCTCGCTCCGGTCGCCTTGGGTTAGGGCTGCGCAGGCAATGAACAAAACATGACATTTAGAACATCTCACTAGGCCTGTCACAATTATTTATATAGTCGCCTAATGGCAATTATTTGAGATAATAACAATTATTATAACTCTTCATTTTTCAGAAAAAAAAGAATAACAAAAAAAAAAACATCCAGCTCAAGTGGTGCTTTTTACTACTTTTCCTTGGTTAAATATTGTTTTAACCAACACACATACAGTACCAAGGACCTTCAACGGAAACAAGGCCAGAAGGACTTTTATTTAGGGTGTTCCTTTTAGGCAGGGTTTTTTCATTGTTCTTTTTCCTTTTTACTGTACTTGTGCTGTTCTATATTTTTGTCTAATAAAATATCCAATCAATCAATCAATCAATAATACAGACATAAAAGGTGTTCAATAGCACTACTTTATGAAGAAAATAAAAATGACAAATTTGATATTATTATATCGTCATAATAATTTCCATGTAAAAAATTGAGAACCACTGTGCTACACTAAATGGAGCAGAGCCCTCATTAGTACAGTTACAGTATAAGGACCCGTGAAGGAAGTAAGGAGAAGGCCCATTTTCATTCCAATATGGCTGCTGTGCATAAAGAGCCTATTGCGGCACAGGTTTGAAATAATGGTTGATATTGATTTGAGGTCACATGACCCACATGCAGCAGCCCTACCTTGGGTCTTTGGCTGCTGCTGTGGAGGGGTGTGGGGGCGCTTGTTCTCTGTGCTTTGAGGAGGAGTGGGCACTCGCTGCCCTCCAGGCTGGCTGCTGGTTTGGGGCTGCTGGTCGCCTGTGCTGTCGGGGAGGTTGGCTCTTTGGCTGGTTTGTACCTGACACACACACACACACACACGCACACGCACGCACGCACGCACGCACGCACGCACACACACACGCACAACATTAGAGCAGTGGTTCCCACCCTGTGGGTCGGGACCATCAGGGGGGTCCCCAAGTTATTTTGGGGGGTCCCCAGATGATTAACTTAATTTGCAACATTGTTTTCTCACTCAACAGTAAACAAACCAACATAAAGGTTACGTGTGTATATAGAGGGTATCTGCACATTTGCAAAGTGACAATTTCAGGACGTTTTAATACCTCCAAAATGACAAATTAAACATTGGCAGAAATTGTGAAAATAGCAGATCTAAATGCTCACAACGCCTCTCAACGCGTTGTGAGAATAGAGATCAGCTATTTCCACAATAGAACCATGTTATACAAAATGTAATGCCTCAACTCTTAGTGCTCGCCAGTTAAAATATGATTATTTTGGGGGTTGAGGCCTGAAAAGGTCCCAGGTTAGAAGGTTTGGGGATGAAACAAGAGAGGTAAGGTTGTGATGGTTTGGACATGTGGAGAGGAGAGGCGATGGGTACAGTACATTAGGAGAAGGATGCTGAGGATGGAGCTGCCAGGCAAGAGGAGAAGAGGAAGGCCAAAGAGGAGCTTTATGGATGCAGTGAGAGGACATGCAGGAGGCTGGAGTCACTGAGGAAGAGGAACAGAAACAGATGATCTACTGTGGCTGACCCCTGATGAGAATTAGCCAAAGGAAGAAGAAGAAGGGGGAGGTTTTCCCAAACCTATCCATGTCAAATAGCCATATAGCCTCTAGCTGTGCCCCCAGTTTTTAAAAAGCTTCATATGTAATACTCTTTTCACTGACGAAAACTAAATAATGATGACAAAAACTATAACTAAATATATTGAGACGATGTGAGATTTTTTTTGGCACACAGCTAAGTATAAATCATCAAGCATCACAACGCCATCAAGCCCTGACAAAATATATTTTAGTCAACTAAATCAACTGTAGATTTGGTTGACTAGAATCTTGTGATATTGAGTCAACTAAAACTGAAACATTTCAGGCGGCTAAAATGTGACTAAGAACTGAATGGAATTTGTATTCAAAAGACTACGACTATGAAAGTACATCAACATTTTCTGTCAAACTGAACAGTGCATGTGCCACTGTCTCCAGTCCTTACATAGCTGACGTCATCTTCAGGCTCATCTTTGATGACGATGACGGGTCCAGGTGATGACCTGCGTCTTCTCTTGGCAGCGGAGGAAGAAGAGGAAGAGGATGAGGAAGAGGAAGAGGAGGCCACCGTGCCGTTATGCTGCTGCTGCTGTGTGTCAGGAGGCTTCCAGTGAACCGTCCTTGGGAGCCATAACCAGAGATACCCAAAAGAATCGCGTTAAAATAAAGGAGGTATAGTTGAGAAACCAACGGCACAAAGTAAAGACTTTATGGAATCAGTCCAGAGAGAGTGGGACGGAGACAGAGAGATTGAGAGACTGGCTGAGAGAAAGAGAGAGACTGACAGAGAGAGACAGATAGACAGACAGACTATTAGCTTGTGTTCACACTGGCTGCTCAAATCAGATCTTTTGGACTATCCAGATTGGAATCAGATTGGTTTGATCAGATCAAGTCTGAACAGCAAAAACGAAAGTAAACTTATTTTTGCTTATCAGATTTGAACGACATTCCCCAGGTGCTTTTAAATGCGATTCTAAAGATGTGTGTCAGCCTGAACAAAAGCCAGAGAGACAGATGAGAGCAAAGAGTGTCAGCAAATACATGTACATGTACTGTACATACCACACTGGTTATCATGAGACTGACACCATAGTTATGTCCATATATGGGCATTCCCAGACACTGGCTTAATATCGATGACATCAAGGATCTCCATATTCCATGTATGGGCATAAAAGGTTTTTTTTGTGACTTTTTTTTTGTGACTTTTGAAGAAAATATGTAGGAAAAGGAGCAAAAAGTGTGTTTTGGAGAAAATTCAAGATGGCGGAAAATCTATCATGGCGCAAGGAATCCAGGGAAAAAATATTTTTAATTTTCCGACCTACGGTTCAAGAGTTACAGGCCAAAACGTAAAGTGGGGTGTTATAGCGCCACCATGAGGCCAAATGACACAATTATTTTTTATTTAATCCTTGAAATCATTATGAACCTCCTCTCCAAGTCTTGAAACTGTAGCCCCTGTGGTTTGCGAGAGACAAATAATTGAATGTGAGTTTTTGCGATTCCCATTCTAAGGGGAAATGGGGAAAATTAATTCACTAATAAATTAATATCAATTAAACTATAGAACCTTTCTCTTAGAAAAGTAATAGCCCACGATTCCCGAGTAAGCCGGTCGATTTGACATATGGCGCAAGTGTTTGGTGGCAAAACTGTGGGACTAGTGGCGTGCCGAAGTTTAGGAAGTTCAGGCTACATACACACAGACAGACAGACACACAGACAGACAGACAGACACACACACACACACACAGACCCACACAGCCACGTATAGGGAGCCTGTGTTTCACACAGCTCCAAAAATCACACCCGTGTGAAGTGGAGCTGTGTGTGTGTGTGTGTGTGTGTGTGTGTGTGTGTGTGTGTGTGTGTGTGTGTGTGTGTGTGTGTGTGTGTGTGTGGATCATGTGTACCGATTTTTGTGACATTTGAAGAAAATATGTAGGAAAAGGAGCAAAAAGTGTGTTTTGGAGAAAATTCAAGATGGCGGAAAATCTATCATGGCGCAAATGGGCGTGGCCTATATGGGGAGATGCGTCATGACCCAAAGAATCCAGGGAAAAAATATTTTTAATTTTCCGACCTACGGTTCAAGAGTTACAGGCCAAAACGTAAAGTGGGGTGTTATGGCGCCACCATGCGGCCAAATGACACAATTATTTTTTATTTAATCCTTGAAAGCATTATGAACCTCCTCTCCAAGTCTTGAAACTCTAGCCCCTATGGTTTGCGAGAGACAAATAATTGAATGTGAGTTTTTGCAATTCCCATTATAAGTCAATGGGGAAAATTAATTCACTAATAAATTAATATCAATTAAACTATAGAACCTTTCTCTTAGAAAAGTAATAGCCCACGATTCCTGAGTAAGCCGGTCGATTTGACATATGGCGCGAGTGTGTGGTGGCAAAACTGTGGGACTAGTGGCGTGCCGAAGTTTAGGAAGTTCAGGCTACATACACACAGACAGACAGACAGACACACACACACACACACACACACAGACCCACACGGCCACGTATAGGGAGCCTGTGTTTCACACAGCTCCAAAAATACAGTAAATGAATGGCCATACAGTATAATATGGAGCATGACACGAGGCATGACTGACTGACTGACTGACTGACATGAGGCGGAGGTTTTCATACTAACTGCTCCCTACGGTCGCAATTAGAGAACAGAGTGTTAGCAGATACGGCGTACATGCACAGACTCCAGCTTACCCTGGTTTCTCGTCCTGGGATACAGCAGCAAGGTACCCTGGTGAACTCTGCTGTGCTTGAGCTGAGACAGAAGAAAAAAGCATATTTTAACCACTAAAGCTGGGAAAGCGTCACGATTTTTCAAAAATAGAAAAAGCGTGGTACTTCCTGCCCCTCTATGAGCTTTCAGATCTGCCATTTTTGAAAATGTGTGCAAATATTGGCTCCCTGGGACCCTGGGTCTGTGGCCAAATGTATTTAATTTTTAAGATCCTTGACATGAAAAAGTTTGAGCACTACTATATGGTAGCAACATACAGTACGTCTTTCATTGTGTATGGTCATTTGTCTTTTTTTATTTATGGTCATTTGTCTTTTATTTGTATTTATTCATTTAGTTCAGGTTATTTATTTATTTTCAGTGTAACATTATACATGCATGCAAACAAATGCAGATAAGGGGATGCTGCATGTTGATTCCATGGACGTGGCATATTAGCATATTTATGAGGGGTTGTTCCTACAGGCGTGGCAAAATGCATAATTCATAGATCCTGGAATTGTTAATTAGCCCTATTCACGGCCCGCCCACTCAGCATCCCCCTGGTGCTGAAGTCACGTTTTGAAGGGTAAAACCCTGGTAAAAGCCCATAGAGTTAACACAGAAATCGCAAATTTAATGCAATTTCCGAATAGTTAAGTATAAAATACGGCTAGCATGATCAAGAACACAAGATAATAAAAGGCACAAAGCATTATAATTTACTTTACCGTTCGAAATAATGATATGTTGGCTTTAAGTCCAGCTATTTCTGATAAAGTTTCCCCTTCTAAACTGACGTCAGCACCAAGAAGGCTCAAAGAAGGAGAAGACACCCACCCGGAAGTTGGCACACCACGGTCCATGCGCCATGACACTTTTGGGTGGCGGAAGTGGCACCGCTAATGTTATTCACCGAACCTCCGGTGCCACTTCCGCCATTCAAAGTGTCATGGCGGATGGCCATGGAGCCTAAAATGACGTCGGTGTCCATTCCTTCTTTGATCTTCCTTGGTCAGCACCAGGAAGTTGCTGAGATATTTGCTGAGTGGGCGGGCCGTGAATAGGGCTAATGAGGGCAAAGACAGAGTCAAGTTCAAGGTACTATATAAAACTCCTTTATATGTGTTTTTTGTGGGGTGAGAAAAATACTTAACCCATTTAGGCCTAACCTATAGAATAGGGCTAAATCAGAAATTAGCCTACAAAACAAATATGTTGCTACATACTGTACATGTACTGTAAGCCCCTCCCAAACAGCAAAATGTGTTCCCGGCCTGAATGGGTCAATACTCAATACTCAATACCCCTTTTTTGTTAGTAGTGGTCTGACCGCCCACTATATATTTTTCCGTCGTGTCATTCTGGTTAGATCCGTTGTGCAATTCAGTTTTTTCGTTCAGTTGATCCAATTTGTTTTGGGCCCACGTTTTATTGTTATTTTGTTAAGATATTATATTGATACACAAGATGAAAAGACAAAAAAGTAAGGAAAATAGGCCTCTAATACTGCCTCATTTTATTACAGCATGGCAGTGTTACAATAAACTCCTAAAAAGAAATTCGGAAACTATTATTTCACCAGTAAGACTCCCTAATCGGGAGATAAGCGACCGTTGGTCGCTTATCTCCATAAATAGGCCAAAAAGTAGTTTGTGCAAAATCGTCCTGATGGTGGCGCTAGATGGGACAGATGCGTTGTGATTACATGACTGTAGAGATACTGTGTACTGGTGTGCATGATTTTAGGGCAAAATCTGTAGGAGCAGGGTGACTGTAGAGATACTGTGTAGTGGTTTGTGTGATTTTAGGGCAAATTCTGTAGGAGCAGTGTCCAAAAATGTGTTTTTTAAAAATCAGCCAGATGGTGGCGCTAGATGGGACAGATGCATTTTGATGACATGACTGTGTAGTTATGAACAATAGCTAATGTATACAATTGAAAGTGAAAGAGATGACCTTTTTAACATTCCAGCATTTACAAAAGCAGTTTCTGTTAGCTAAAGGGTGGGCATCTGTATTTATGGTTGCTAATCTTGTGTGTTGTCTTCATTGAGTTTGGGAGAAATGCCAATACTAGCATGCAAGATGCAAGCTCTCCTGCTAAAAGTAGACACACCCACAGGCAGATCTTGATAGTGGACCCAGGTCTGTTTATTGCGACCGTAGGTCGCAGTTACTTGCACACTATCCAAACCTCCACCGGCTGTCCCTCCGTCACTCCCTCCGTCACTCCCTCCGTCACTCCCTCTGTCACACGTCACACGTCACACTTTTGCCCTGCTCATATCTCTGCAACCGTTGCCCCGATCCATGCCAGATTTTGCACACACACTCCTTGCCTGCCAAACTACAACCTCCAAGGACCCCCGGAGTTTCGGGGACCCCCAGGTCCCTGGGGGACCCCCAGGTGTAAAAAATTACCAAATGTGCAAAAATGACCAAATGACCACCCCAACGGGGCTGCTCTCTCTGTGTCACACACACACACACACACACACACACACACACACACACTCTCTCTCTCTCTCTCAAACATAATGTGTGACCTGCCAAGTGGCAAGGAATGTTGCCACTGTCCTCTCTCTCTCACACACACACACACACACACACACACACACACACACACACACACACACACACACACACACACACACACACACACACACACACACACACACACACACACACACACACACACACACACACACACACACACACACACACACACCACTATCCAAACCTCCACCGGCTGTCCCTCCGTCACTCCCTCCGTCACTCCCTCCGTCACTCCCTCTGTCACACGTCACACGTCACACTTTTGCCCTGCTCATATCTCTGCAACCGTTGCCCCGATCCATGCCAGATTTTGCACACACACTCCTTGCCTGCCAAACTACAACCTCCAAGGACCCCCGGAGTTTCGGGGACCCCCAGGTCCCTGGGGGACCCCCAGGTGTAAAAAATTACCAAATGTGCAAAAATGACCAAATGACCACCCCAACGGGGCTGCTCTCTCTGTGTCACACACACACACACACACACACACACTCTCTCTCTCTCTCTCAAACATAATGTGTGACCTGCCAAGTGGCAAGGAATGTTGCCACTGTCCTCTCTCTCTCTCTCTCTCTCACACACACACACACACACACACACACACACACACACACACACACACACACACACACACACACACACACACACACACACACACACACACACACACACACACACACACACACACACACACACACACACACACACACACACACACACACACACACACACACCCACCCCTTCACACCAGGGAGTCCAGGAAGGATGAGCCTCCATGCTTAAATAAACAGACCTGGGTCCACTATCAAGATAAACCACTACACAGTATCTCTACAGTCACCCTGCTCCTACAGATTTTGCCCTAAAATCAGGCACACCAGTACACAGTATCTCTACAGTCATGTAATCACAACGCATCTGTCCCATCTAGCGCCACCATCAGGACGATTTTGCACAAACTACTTTTTGGCCTATTTATGGAGATAAGCGACCAACGGTCGCTTATCTCCCGATTAGGGAGTCTTACTGGTTTAAGCATGGAGGCTCATCCTTCCTGGACTCCCTGGTGTGAAGGGGTGTGTGTGTGTGTGTGTGTGTGTGTGTGTGTGTGTGTGTGTGTGTGTGTGTGTGTGTGTGTGTGACACAGAGAGAGCAGCCCCGTTGGGGTGGTCATTTGGTCATTTTTGCACATTTGGTAATTTTTTACACCTGGGGGTCCCCCAGGGACCTGGGGGTCCCTGAAACTCCGGGGGTCCTTGGAGGTTGTAGTTTGGCAGGCAAGGAGTGTGTGTGCAAAATCTGGCATGGATCGGGGCAACGGTTGCAGAGATATGAGCAGGGCAAAAGTGTGACGTGTGACGTGTGACAGAGGGAGTGACGGAGGGAGTGACGGAGGGACAGCCGGTGGAGGTTTGGATAGTGTGCAAGTAACTGCGACCTACGGTCGCAATAATGTTGGAAATTCTGATTAGTCACCTTAGTGCCATAGTTTGTACAACGAGGTACAACTTGTAAGGATCGTGCAGTCGAATGCACGTGCATTCGATTTTGTGGAATGAGCAACAGCGCTAACCTTGTGAGCTTCAAGTTCAGGCAGGTGTACGTGACTGAGCATGGCTCCTGTAACTGTAACTGTGATGAGTATGTGTGTGTGCTCCGAGCATCAACATGCCACGTTTGTCCCTTCAGGACGAGACCCGCAATACAGTACCTACCATTTCTGTGAGGTATAGAGGACGCTAGGCCCTGTGGGTAGTTGGGCCTCAGCATCTGAACGGTGCCACCCGGGTCACTCCTCTTGTTCAGATAGGAGGCTTCCATCTAAAACACACACACACACACACACACACACACACACACGTGCGTGGACGCGCACACACCAAACGACCTGCTGTTTTAATGTAACACACACTCACTTAATACATTTACTGCAGTGGTACTCAACATGCCAGGGGGGTCCTTGGAGGGGGGTTACAGGGTAATCGTTATAGGAACCAAATGGACCCTTACAGGTCTGTAACTCTGAGGAGAGTACAAATGTACACTGTTTCATACATCGGCTGGAAAATGTAAAAATCATTCTATTCAGTATTCAACAATAGAAGATCTACAAGCGCACAGCTTGTACATCAGCTATTTTTGAATTTTCTTTAGAAAAATACCAAACGTTTATTTTTAATTTTTTTTACACAAACCTTCTCTTCTGGGGATCCCTGGCTCAAGGTCCCTTCAGACGGGGGTGGTCCGTGGCCAAAATACATATCAATTTTGGGGGTCCTTGACATGACAAAGTTAGAGAAATCCTGAATTAAGGCACTTGCCAGCTGCCGCGAGTGAGGAGAAGTGAGACCGCCGCCGTTGCTGGGAAGCGATGGATTGTGGGGAGCATAAAGATGCGACGTGGAGAATATGGCCACAGGTTTGGGCTGGTGGCTGGGGCTGCTCCCTAGCCCCCTCTGCTGGCTGGGGCTGGGGCTGCTCCCTAGCCCCCTCTGGTGGCCCGGGCTGCTCCCTACGCCCCTCAGTGGCTGGACAGACTGCCAAGAGAGAGATAAGGTTGACAAATATGTTTATTCATTCGTTTTCATTTTATTTTATTTTATTTTATTTAGTTTAGATTAGTTTTCAACGTGGGTTTGAGGGTAGTTTTTTTTGTGTTTTTATTGTAGTATGAAGTAGTCATAGCCTCGTGTTGCCAGACTATCACACTGCGTGGATATCTGCCGAGGGCAATTTGCCTTTGCAATGGCAGATTCGTCTGGCTACGGGAGGCTAGGGTAGTCATTATTAGTCAGAGGTGAGATTCATTCAACAACCTCAGAAAATGTTTGAAAAATAGCTGATCTACATGCTCACAATGTGTCACATCACGATGTGTTATGAGATTTCAGATCTGCTATTTTACCATTTTCTTTCACAATTACCTTTCTTTTAATTTCAGTTACCTAAAATACTAGTTTGAGTCATTTCATTAGTAACTTTTCCCTCTGTTTACATAACAAAACAATACATTTTCAGGCATAATTTCCCTCTAGCAGATGTTTTTGGTTGCTCAAAAACATCCCCCTTTTTTGATTGATTGAATGCTTTGTTAACAGTTTGCAAACACAAGGCATGGCGGCACAGATTCATACAAAAGAATATTTAAAGGATGACCCAGATAAGCCCTCAGGGCTCATTTCCATTACGGTCATGTGTATTGAATTCATCTACCAAACAGACCTAACAAACAGTGAAAACACCAACATACAGCTAGATGGCAGTGTGTTTCAGCAGGTAAACACCACCACACGACTACAGTGGCTGCTAACTGCTGGGAAATTATGCGGGGAAAAGTGTATCTATTGTTTTGTTATGTACACACAGAGCAAATATATATTATGCTATGCCTTTAACTATAGAGCACAAAGCCTGATGTAATTTATTACAAATTGAAGAAAATCCCCATTCTGAATTCCCATAGACCTTTTTTATATCGTGTCATACAGTATAAGAAAAATCAACTGACAGTGAGATAACGTTAATGTTACTGCCGCCAAATTAGTTAAATCTTTGCCAGAAACAGACTGTATTAAATATGAGTGACTTACTATCGCAAACGATACAGAGCCTCCTAGACAATATCGGCGGGACAGTTTGTTTATTTTTGGACCACATTGCTTATATGAGACGATTTTAAGACGACCCAACAATGTTATTCTCCATAGGTGACAAACCTCGGCGACCCAGGGGACCAACGAGTGACGTCAGTACTTTGGTACTTTTTCTATATAATAGCCCTGGTGGTGAGTGAGGCTCAGACGCTGCAATCAGTGTCACGTCATCACCCATGCTGTCACCTCCTATGAACAAGTGATGATGGATACAGAGATGAAAGGCTGCTGGCAGGCAGTGGTGGAAAGCAACTAATCACATTTACTCAAGTACTGTTTACTTTACTGGCAGTGTTTCCACATTTCAATACTTTTAACTCTACTCCACTACATCTCATGAGGCAAATATTGTGCTTTTTACTCCACTACAATGATATGGAAACTTTAGTTACTAGTTACTTTGTAGATCTGATTTGTTATTACAGAACATAACATTAACCACGTCAGCCCTGAATACATTTCGGCCATTTGAAAATAGCCGATCTACATTGTTGAGCTTGTAGATCTGCTATTTTTCAAGGGATAAAAAAGGGGGGGAAAAATAGGTATGCCATTTTTATGTCTCACAGCCCCAGAAAGAAAAACAAAATAAGTGTTAAAATGAACAGTAAATATTTTCGGGCAAGTGGGCATGACCTTTAGGCAAGCAGAACATGACCTGTACTTGCCCAACGGGCAAGTGCCTCTGAGACCTTAGTGTCAACTATAGCACTTGTCTGACTTTATTCCATCTTTCCCTTCCTCGATAAACTTTCTTTTTCGGGCGCTACTCATCTCACAGTTTGGTGGTGGCACGCACCTGGGCCATATGTCAAATCGACCAGCTTCATGGAGAATTGATTCCTTGCATTTTTGCTAAGAGATACGTTGTATAGTTTAATTTATATATAAACGTATCTGTGAAATTTGGGAAAAGTGCAATTTTTAAAAATTGCACCTTTCCCAAATATGGAGATGACTGACATCATAGATGTCTGACATCATAGACCACGAGACTGACACAGTATGACACAATATGTCCATATATGGGCACTCCAAGATATGGGCTTAATACTGATGATGACATCATGGATCTCCATACATGGGCATACAAGGGACAAGGACGGAATGGTTAGCACCGCTCGAATAGGGTCAAGGACTAACAGATACAGTCAGAGATATTTCTAAGTGTGACTCGCCTCAAGGCACCTGAAACCATGTCTGCAGATGGCCCCACTAATGGGCCATTCACACTGAGCACTATAATTATAACTAAAAAGTAGTTTTAAAAGTCAAGTGGATGTCAGTGTTCACCCCGATCTAGATTAAAACGCAGCTGCAGGTGCTTACAGCAACAACAGCAGCAGCAGCACATGCTGTGACTTGAGCAAATCTGCTTTCAATTCCAATAGAAACAATAAATATATTTCTGTGCCGCGCAGCGGAACATAGGCCAATCTATGAGCTCACAAAGCATCAGGGATGATTGACTCAAACTTATACATTTTCATTTTTAGCATGGGTGAGATTGCACTGATTGGGTCAGCTGGTATACATACTGTATAACCCCCGAGGGAAGATACAGCAGCTGACCAATCAGTGGCAGCTAAAGCCTTATCTTCCTCAGGGCTTATACAGCAGCTAAATGATGGCCGCGGGGGCTGAACGTAGCACCAAGCTAACGTTCAGGCATGGAGGAGACTCTGGAGACTCTGCCTGCCACCAAACATAGTTGATGATAGGGCAGAAAACGAAAGAAAGTATCCTAAATGGAACACAAAACACATCAGCTTCCTATTCTGACTGGCTTTTCACTATTATTATTATTATTATTACCTAATCGGCAGTGGTGTAAAGTAACTAAGTACATTTACTTAAGTATTGTACAATGTTGAGGTATTTGTACTTTACTTGAGTATTTCCAATTTCCGATACTTTTACTAACACTCCACTACATCTCAGAGGGAAATATTATACTTTTACTCAACTACAATTATTTGAAAACTTTAGTTAGTTACTTTACATGAATAAATGATAATATTATAAAACAATTTGAAGCTGGTGGGACAAACGGTTCTCGAGATACGCGGGGCACATACCATACTCACATACTCACAGATATTTCTCGCATTTATTGTAAGATACATTAACAACTTTAGCCCTATTTTATACCTAGGCTATTTGAAAATAGCCGATCTACAAGCTCACAATGCTTTTTATTTTGCTTCTATGCATTTGATCAGGGAGGGGCAGAGAATGTTAGAGAGGCAGGGGCTGACATTTCTAAAAGGGCCTTTTGGTGAAAATATTGAAAATAGCAGACCTCCGAGCTCACAACGCGTCGCGCTGCGTCGGTGGGTCTTGCAAGGTTAATGCCTAAGTTGTAAACTACTGTTCAGTCACTATGGTCCCACTCTGTGGAATTCCATACCAGCCGATGTAAGGTCTGCTGCTTGTTTTAAAAGCCAAACTAAAAACACCTCTATTTTCACAGGCTTTCAGTTAGGCTCTTATCTTGTTTTTGGACTGTCACACAGAATTTTGGGTTTGCACTTGTTGTATGAAATGTACTATATAAATAAATGTGACTTGACTTATCGTCCGAATGGTTTCCATGTGTCTGTATAAATGTATCTGTTGAAAAGCAGCGGATAATATATCCGAGCTTGTAGATTGGCGAGAGTGAGTACACATATTTTGCAGATCAAGTTGTAATATTGCAGACCTCTGCATGAGTACAACTGTGGATTGCTTTGCTACTATATTCAACTTTATTTATTGCGACCGTAGGTTGCACGTTTAGTATGTGAACAGTCACAGCGTATGTATGTATGTATCTCTGTCTATAACGCCTGACACTGTGGTTCCATGGGTTTGCCGCTCTGACATCACGCTCTGGCTTCACTGTGATGTCACACTAACAAAATCCCTTTTATGCCCATATATGGAGATCCCTGATGTCATCAATATTAAGCCCATATCTAACATGACTTCATATGGGAATGCCCATATATGGAGGCCACATCGGCCACATACCACACTAGCGGCTGGTTCTACAGACAGGGATCTCCATGTATGGGCATAAAAAGGTATGATGTCAGATGTCATAGACATCATAGGACTTTCACACAACGAATAACTGAGTAAGCATGTTTGGGCTCTCACAGCATATCTCCATACAGTACATTGATCTCCATATATGAGTAACAGGGGTCTCCATATATGGGTAACTGGTCCGATATACTTCACTGGCCAGATGGCCAAGAATTGGCGCGGGCGAGGTCGCATGTCGCCCTGAGGCGTCTTACAAGTATACTATGTAACATTATTATTACACTATATTATACCATTATATATACGATCTGACTATTTATTATTTATTTACTACCGCAGATAACGTCCCAACAGCTTGTTCATAACAGAGTGATGCAATTGGCGTGGGCTGCAGCCTACAAGAGAGCATTGTTCTCTCAAAGTGTCTGCAGCCAAGAGCATGGAGGCAAAACAAGCCATGAAGATAGACTAAACAACCCAGAGCACTAGACATATCAGCCATTAGTTATGCACTGTCTGGGTCAGCTCTGTGTCACATCATCCTAGATCAGCGTTTCTCAAACTTTTAAATTGCAAGGTCTCCCCTTAACTCTGTATACATGGAACCAAATCATTTGGTTTCCATTTGTACACTGTCAGAGTTACAGACTTGTATGGGTCAATTTAGACCCCTCTAAAGGAACCCACATAGTCCCTGGAATCCACTTTGAGGAACACTTCGGTGTCTGAAATGTAGGCATTCAGGAAACACTCTTATCCAGAGTTCGGAATAAACAAGAGTACACATGAACTCTAGTCGATAAACAAGATAAATAAGATAATAAACACTTAGATTAGAGTACAGAGACAACAATGTAGTGCCTCAAACTCAAAGGAACGATAACTGGTAAACAATGAACCTAGCATCTGTCTAAACAACAAGCAAATCATATTGTGTACATTTGAAACTATAGGATACCACCAGGTAAATAAGGGTACGCAGAGGTACTATAGGGGGTACTTGAGGGTAAATGGAAACATATATTTTACTGTTATGTTTAATGATAAAACACTGACACACATATGTGAACGTGCTGCTCTGTGAAGCTTTAAACCAAATTAAGTACAACGTTTGACTAGCACAACTGTTACTGATTACTGTGAATAGAAAACAATAGGCAACTTTTATTGTCAACATGTTGACATAAAACTGGACTTTTGATGTCAGTACTTTCTTTTTTTTTTTATTATAATTTTTATCCCACAATTTTGTAACCCATTTTTTCACCCAGTGCTAATTGCCTATGTAATCCTGGGCTCTGCTCTCCCTCTGCCGCGCCTGGGGAGACAACGGACTGACCTCATGCTTCCTTCTATGCATGAGGAGCCCAAGTTGCTTCTTTTCACCTGACAGTGGAGATTTCCCTGGTTTGGACGTAGCGCGTGGAAGGAACACGTTATTCCAACCAGTTCCTTTCCCCTCCATCAGGCGCCCCGGCTGGCCAGGGGGAGGCATTATTGAGACCAGGATTACGTGCATGTTTTTTTGTGAGGGTATCAACCCTAGGAGACACGGGGAGAACATGCAAACTACACACAGAAAGGCCCTATCCCCCGGCGGGAATCGAACCCAGGACCTTCTAGCTGTGAGGCGAAGCGCTAACCACTGCGCCACCGTGCCCCCTGTCAGTACTTTCTAATCAAAATGTTGTTGTCAATTAAAGGGGGTACTTGGATTCAGCAATCAGGAAAAGGGGGTACTGAAGCCCAAAATGTTTGAGAACCACTGTTCTAAATCGCATACTGTATTTGAAACTATAGGATACCGGGTAAACAATTAACCTAGCATCTGTCTCAATAGCATGCTATCTAAAATCGCAATCTTAACATTTTGTGATCGTGAAACTACTAAACTAAAAACATGACAAAACAGGATATATCTGCATGGTGAACATGGTGAGCATAAATTGATTTAGATTGCATGGCTGTGAAGCAAATGCAGCAGCTTTTGACTGTAATGCATCTTGACAAGGAAAGGCATAAACTGCTCAGGATGTGAAGGCTGTCAGCTACATTTAGGACACTGCCAACATGCGCCTGTGCATGTTAAGAAGCCTTGTCAATCAAACAGATGGACAGACAGACAGACAGACGTGTGCGCACACACACGCACGCACACACCATTGCTACAAGCTCACATCACTTCACAATGTGTCATAAGCTTGTACATATACAGTATCAGCAATTTTCTCTATTATTGAAACATTTTGAACGTGAAAGTGGTTAAAGGACAACTTTGTTTTTTTTACAACAAGGGTTCATATTTTAGATTGTAATTAGAGAAAAGAAAAAGTGAGTGTTAAAATGTTTTCATTTGCTTCGTTCTATTGTTTTATCGTGTTTACCGTGCTAAAATGTGGGGCATGCGTACAAGTAGCTAAATATGTCTTTTTAGACAAAATAAGCCAGCAGTTTCTTTATTGCTATTTACAGTAACACTTCTAGCCCCCATAAGTCACATCCAACCATGAAAGGTTGCGTTGTATCTTGGGAATGGGCTTATTCTGTGTAAAATGACATATTTAGCCACTTGTACACATACCCCCAACCACTGAAATAAGAACCTCTAAAACAATATAAAGAAGTAAATGAAATAATTTTAACACTCATCTTTTATATTCTTTAATTACAATCTAAAATATGAACCCTTGTTGTAAAAAACTAAAGTTGTCCTTTAAGTGTGTTTGTGGGTTTTGTATAAAGATTGAACCAATAAAACGTATTAACAAGAGCTTGTGACTAAATAATAATGACCACGGGATCAAATACAACACAGGTTATTTTTTTTGAGCGCTGCTAGCTGCTCCTATACGTGACTTTGTGTGTGTGTCCATGTGTATTATGTGCAGTGTTTTTCCATTGTATCAAATACTGATGTTTTATGTCCCTTGTCTGTTTGGACAATATAATGATGAGCACATATCTATCTATACATCATCATCATATTGTGCTACTCGAACCCACACTGTTTCTTCAGGAACAGTATTTCCTAGCGTGAAGTGCGGGTGCGATTTTTTAACGTTGCTCCTGGAAGGAGCTAAGCTCCAACGTCTGGTTTTGTCTGGGCTCTGAAACGTGGCCTACATCTTTTTGTGACATTTGAAGAAAATATGTAGGAAAAGGAGCAAAAAGTGTGTTTTGGAGAAAATTCAAGATGGCGGAAAATCTATCCTGGCCTATATGGGGAGATGCGTCTTGACCCAAGGAATCCAGGGAAAAAAGAATTTTAATTTTCCGATCTACGGTTCAAGAGTTACGGGGCAAAACGTAAAGTGGGCCGTTATAGCGCCACCATGAGGCCGAGTGATGTAATTATTTTTCGATTCATTCTTAAAATCATTATGAATCTCCTCTCCGAGGTTTGAAACTGTAGCTCCTATGGTTTACGAGAGAAAAATACTTGAAAGTGATTTCTTGCATTGTCCCATTATAAGTCAATGGGGACAATTAAGCGTAGTTTTTGCCGATTACGTCGGCATGGTAAGGCGGATCGGAACGAAAGGTAATAGCACACCATTCCCGGGCCGAGCCGCACATTTTGATGTATATATTGCGCGAGTGGCGTAAATGGTGCGGCACTAGTTACGCGCCGAAGTTTAGGCTACACGGACGGACGGAGACAGACCCACACACACGGCCATGTATAGGAGCGTTGTGACCACCGCTCAAAAAAAGGAAAAGGCAGCGCGCTGTCACAGATAAAGCCCCGGACACCAATGTCTGAGTAACATCATCCATCATCCATGCAACTATGCAATGCGGTCACACATTTCTCCGACACCAATGTCGGTGTAACATCCATGGGATTTATGGCTCTTTGAAGTGAGCCGAGCCGGATCTCTGCGATCCGTTCCTTTTCAAAGAGCCGTTCAAAATACTGTCTCATTTTAGTTACTTTTAGTTATTTTGTTACTTTCTAGATTTTGATTATAATTACAAATCACTTCAACCCTATATAGGCCTGCATTTTGGCCATATACATTTCCGCCATTTGAAAATATTAGCCGATCTACAAGCTCACAATGTGTCACGTTGCGACACATTGTGAGCTTGTAGATCTGCTATTTTCAAATGATTTTTCCAAATGTTATTAATTGGAAAACCTGTGAAATGTGACGTTCTGCATATTGAGTACTTTCTATTCAATATGGGGCTAAATGTACTATAATCATATTTTTGTCTTAGGAATGCTACAAATAGTCTACAACACATTATTGAACTCAAGTCTCCATGGCACGAGTAATCAATAGAAAAAAAGTCATTTTGGGGGGTGAACTACTCTGTGCATTTTGATACCAATACTTTAGTGCTTTTACTCAAGTACATTTTAATTACACTTCTACTTGTGTATTTTGTACATTGTAGTAAAGAATGTTTGTACTTTTTACATGTAGTATTTTGAACGGCTCTTTGAAAAGGAACGGATCGCAGAGATCCGGCTCGGCTCACTTCAAAGAGCCATAAATCCCACCTGCAAGAAACTCAAGCCGAATGAGCTCCTCGCCCTCCACACGCTGACAGAGACACAAGCTTGTTCTTCATCAGGAAACAAACAGCGAAAATTGGATTTTCCAAAACAGACCCCATCACCCGTCGATCCCGTTTTAAAGAGGAAAGAAGATCTTAAAACCAACTTAAAGTGATAGTTCACCTATTTTTGACATGAAGCTGTGTGAAATACTTGGCATTAAAATAGTGGTTACAAATGTATTAATTCATTACCAGAGTCCCGTGGTCAGAGTTCTGTTCAGTTTTAGATGAATATAAAGTAGTTCCGGTGATTTGGCAGGGGCTCATGGCCCAATCATTAAAAATAGATGAATCCACAAAACTAGCGTCATTTGTATTGTTGACCTATTTCTACCAAATAGACCAACTTTCGTTCAACTTTGACCCCTCTGTCACATGGTACTATTTTTTGTGTCCAGTATCACTACGCCGCTGCAACGTATTTCCCCTAAACAAGGTGCTTTGCAGTCAGCTGATCAGAACGAAACCTCGCTCTATATGGTAGAAATAGGCCAACAATACAAATGACGCTAGTTATGTGGATTAATCTATTTTCAATGATTGGGCCACGCCAAATGGCCCCCACCCCATTGGAACTACTTAATATTCATCTAAAACTGACCAGAACTCTGACCACGGGACTCTGGTAATCAATTAATACATTTTTAACCACTGTTTTAATGGCCAGTATTTCACACAGCTTTATGTAAAAAATAGGTGAACTATCACTTTAACTTGCTAGGTTTACATGGTGTTGATTTATATCCGATCTGCAAACTCAAAACTGGTCGCACCCGCCTAGTTGTCTGACTGTGAGCTTCAACCGACTTTACACAGACACACTGCAGTGCAATTATTTACTATACAATCTACTGTTATTACATTTGCGTGTTTACACATTGGGAGTTAATCTGTTATAGGGCTCGTGAGTCGCGCTGCTACTGTTGCAGCGCGACGCGTTACATTACATACATGACATGATTATGTCTATCCTACCGTACTGCAAAAAACACATTTTTCTTCCTTGTTGTATTGTTGTTTTTACTGTGCAAATAGGGAGCTTGTTTAATTGGGTATGTGTCAAATTAATTAACAGACACATATGCATGCACGTAGCACATGCAAAAAAGCAATCCATCTGTAACCAGGTGTGGTTATTTAAATAAAACCATTGTTGGAAAATGAAATAAGGCATTTAATTTATTTATTCTATGTGTACTGTTCAATGTGCATGCATGGATATGCTATTCATTATCTGGGTTAGGCAGGCAGTGGACCTAAAGCAGAAAATCGATAAAAATTATATAATGCAATTGTTTTTACTAATATCACGAGTAATATCGATATATAGGTATTCAACAGTGTTATTGAATATAACATAATAAATTATATATAATTATAACACACACACACACACGCACACGCACGCACACACACACACACACACACACACACACACACACACACACACACTGACCTGGGGTGTGAACCCGGGGCTTGGCAGCCTGCCAGTGGGGCTGAGGTGGTTGGGGGACGGTGGCACCATGAACCTGCGGCCCCCGGGCTGGGTGGAGACCAGAGGGGCCACGGCCACACCGCCGGGGGCCCCCACCACGCTGCTCTGGGAGGGGGAGCCTCCCTGGATGGGCCCTCCTCCTCCACCTCCACCAGGAGGAGCGCTCCTGGGCAGACGGACACTCCAAGGCCAGGTCCAGGGCGGGGGAGCGGGGTGGGGGGGCTGCCAGTGAGGCTGGGGGTTCAGCTTGTCCACCTGTCCATTTATTGATTTAGGCCACAGTCACAGTTAGTAGGACGTATCGCCAGTGGTGGAAAATGTACTCAAATGTTTTGCTTCAGTAAAAGTATCAATACTGCATACTGTATATAGAAATATTCTGTTACAAGTAAAAGCCCGGAAATCAAAATGTACTAATAGTACCAAAAGTTCTTTTTTTTTACTCATTATGCAGAATATCCCATTTCAAGTTTTCAAATGTATAAAAATCTTTTGAAAATAGACAAATGGCCGAAATATATATAGGGCTAAAGTGGTTAAAGTATGTTTTTTTTTTTTATAATAATCCATATCTACAAAGTAACTAGTAACATAGTAAAGTGTTCAAATAAATGTAGTGGAATAAAAGTACAATATTTGAATCAAAATCATACTGAACCACTGCAGTTAGTAGTAAGTAATTGCCATTATTTTAGATAATCACAATTATGTTCACATAACATTGTTGCTGTCAGGCAGAAACCTAACTTTTTGTGTGTTTCTTCGTAAATGAACACCCTATATGATCACACTACAGTGTCACACAAAGGCATTAAAAGTAGCAGATCCATAAACTCGAAACGGGGCAGCAAGTGACCCATTTTTAGCTTAAAGATCTTTTGCTATTTTTTCATTTGAATCCTGAAAACATTTTTGGACAAGGTTTCCACCCGACAGAGAAGATAATCG
Source organism: Nannobrachium achirus (assembly GCF_963921795.1). NCBI lineage: Eukaryota > Metazoa > Chordata > Actinopteri > Myctophiformes > Myctophidae > Nannobrachium > Nannobrachium achirus. Next base: position 56,282,182 of record NC_137820.1, on the reverse strand, counting down.
TCATAATTGTTTCAATAAATAAGTAAGCAGGAAGGAATAACCAAGCTCACAATGCTCCATGATTCGACCGTTGTGAGCTTGCAGATCAGCTATTTCCGTTATGATTATTTCAATGTTATGAAATGTGTTAGTCATTTCTTTTTTGGGTTATTTGACACATCTGCCTCTGCATTTATGAAGCCTAAATGCCAAACAGAAATGTAAATTTGTATTTATTACGTTCAAGTTTTCAACGCCAAAAAGATAATTACAGACAGGCCTAACCTGCATCTGGAGCTGGGCCAGGGTGTTATGGGAGCCCAGGTGGTGGTGGAGGGGCCCCGGGCCCCCCAGCGGGGCCCCTGGGCCGCTGCTGGGGGAGCCCGAGGGCCCCGGACCCCCAGGATGATGTGGTGGGATGCCCTGGAACGCTCCCATCTGGTGGCCCGGTACCGTCTCCACCACTAGAGAGCCTGAGGGCATGTGCACACACACACACACACACACACACACACACGGAAAGAGAATTCCAATTAAATCTTTACTGTGGAAGAGGTGTGCTACATACTAATACTAAAAATGAAATACTATCAGCTAATAGTATAGAATAGAATTAATATTGTATTTTATTCCTGTAATGCAGCATGTTTCTGTGCAGTGGTATCATGTAATGGTATGAACTAAACGTAAAATAATCAATTACAGCTGTAACTGATACACCGTTGTTAGTATTATATCGTCGGTGCTTCTTTTGTAGTCAGGAAACCAGCAAAACATTCTCAAATGACTCCAACAGAGACAGCATTGGTTTAACCCTAGGGAAGATTTTCTTTTTTTACATAATGTACTATGGACGTAGGTTTGACAGAACATAATATTATCAAATATTTTGCATAAACCTTGTATCTCCATATTTCAAATTTCAATTTCAATTTTATTTATTTTCTTGCAAATGAATTCCCTATTCCGTCATGCAAGAGTGCCGCACAAAAGCAATGAAAATAGCAGATCTAAAAGCTCACAACTCGTTTGAGATGAGATTCATTGTGATCGGTTATTTCAGTGTTTGTTAATAAGCAGTTTTGGACATATAAGGCAACAGCATGTAATTCATTAGCTGCCTTACTCGATGTTGGAAGCCCAGTAGAAGAATATTGCTTCTGTCGTGCAGAATCTCCATATTCAAACTTTTTCCGTAAATTAACGCCCTACTTCATACTACAGTGCCACACAAAAAAGTCAAAAGTAACAGATGCACAAGCTCAAAACACGACATGAGGCGTCGTGTTTTGAGTTGTAGATCGGCTGCTTTTGCTATTTATTTATTTGAATCCTGAAAAGTAGGAGTTTTGGACATACCAGGTTTCCACCCGACATGTAATGCATTAGCTGCCTCACCCAGGTCTATGTTGGAGGCCCAGTACGAGGAGCGACACTGGAACCTCACGGAGCTCTGCGGTACGAAGGAGGCGCTGCACTTGGCCCGCAGCAGGTTCCCGATCTGAAACAATATCTATATGACACAACGTAGACATGTTATTAATAATGCTGACTCCGGCGGGGAGACACACAACAGAGTATATCAAGAGAGCAGCAGCACATGCAGCTCTGCTTTTTGTTAGGCTTCTTTGGAAAGACATACTGCACTCCCCAGTAGTATCATGGAAACCCGTTTGGAAAGCTAAACCAGGAGGCTGGTTTGAGGATGAGAAGGGATAGACTGATTCAACCAATAAAACATTACATGTCAAAACGTGAAAATAGACGATCTACAAGCATTGTAGATCGCTGTGAGCTTGTAGTTATAGATAGATAAGCCCCATTTCCACTGTAGGGCCAACCCAGTACTAGAACTTTCCAGAACCAAGAACTTTCCAGAACCCGTGAAGTTCCGGGACCAAGTTCTGCTTTTGTTTCCATATATAGGCTAGTCAATCTGAGTTTTGACCCAAAAGAAATTGCAATAGTAATGGTTCAAGGTTTTTTATGATCCTTAGGGTCATCCAAATAACATATTAAAAGTTGTGAAATATATATTGTCTGTTTTTAGCCAGAGGAATGTTTTTCGTGCAAAACAAATGCTTGCAGTGGATTCAGAATCATGACAAACCCCTAGTTAGACCCCTCACATGCTACTTAAAGAAGATTTTTTGGGGGGTCTTTTTTCCTGTATAGTAAGTGAACCCCTTGAATTCAACTTGATCCACTCAATATATAATTCACAACTTTTAATATGTTATTTGGATGACCCTAAGGATCATAAAAAACCTTGAACCATTACTATTGCAATTTCTTTTGGGTCAGGCCCTTTTTTAGCTTAGATTGACTGGCCTAATAACCAGAACTAACCGGGGTCCGAGCAGGCCCCACTGCTGGCCCCGCCCATAGGTTCTAGTTTAGAACTAGTTTAGTTCAAGTTCTACTTCAGGAGCAGGACCGAAAAAAGGTTCCAGGAACCTTGTCTGAAACCGGGCCGTGTGCAATGGAAACAAAACCAGAACCCAAAAAATAGGTTCAGGTTCTGGAAAGTTGTGGTTCCACCTTGCAGTGGAAAGGGGGCTTCTCCTGTTTTCCCCAGGATGGGAAATCTGGGGGTTTAAGTGAATGAACACCTGCGTCCCTATTCTAGGGACGAACATTTGCCAAAGAATGGTCAATCTACAAGTTGACAACACGTTGTCACCTTGTTGTGGAGTGGCTATTTTTTGGTTAAAAGATTTGGTGTAGAGACAGTACAGCGGAATGAATGGTGAGACTCACCAGTCTCTTACAGTACAGCAGAGCGGTGCTTCCGTTCCTGGCCGTGGCCCACTGGGTGAAGCTGATCACATGGTCCATGTGTCTGGACAGATAGCCGATGTCCTGCTGCTGCTTCCTCAGCAAGCTCTCGTGGTCCTTGGTGACGGCCTGAAACACGATGGGGAAAACATGGAGAAAGATCTAAACTTAATCTAAACTTAATCCAAACCCTTCCCATGGGGACATTTTCTTGAAAAGAAACAGCTTTGGACATACTTAAATAAGAACAAGATGTTGTGCATCAGCAATGGGGTTTCTCAGTAGACCAAAAGTCCAGTATACTGTACATAAAAAGTGGGAATAAAAAATTTCAAAAACATAGTAAATCCAAAACTTTAAATCAATGGGGGACAAAGTACTCACATTTCCACTTTTTTATTGGCACACGCCAACAAAGAACGCTTGTAAACACGTTTCGGCTATGAGCCTTCATCAGAGCATTGGACATGCAGTACAAGGTTTCTACCTGGCAATAATAAGTGCCTTACAGTAAGTGGATACAGTTGCTTGGGGGTATGTACTCAGGGATTCAGGGTACAACATTAAGCTCGAGTCACACTTGTCAAACCGTTTTCTCCTGGGGGAAAAAAATGTTTAAGTCAACCTGTTCTCCCAGTTCTTCACACTGAACTTCAAGCAACTATGACTTGAGAAGGTTGACCTTTCTGTATTATAGATCCTTGTTTTGGGTGGTGTAATATTGGTGTGTAATATAGATGTATGCCATCAAAATTCTAAATGAAAAAAAAAAAAGTTTTGAACATTTCACTGCATTCGCAATGTATATAGAATATATGAAAGTTTAAAGTTTGTAATTATTATTATTATTTTACACACTTTTCCTTAGATGGCTCGAACATTAGATTTCGTACCTCGAGTTGATTGACCAGAATCTTGCCCTTCTTGTTTATCTCCAGTATTAAGCTGCAGATGGCCTTCTTTATCTCGTTGTTGACCGACGTGCGGTTCTCATCAACTTGGTTCAGTCTGCAAAAGATGAAGCGGAAATGGCTTTGTTTCAATCGCTTTCTCTTCCAATGGTTTTGTCTGCAGGCAGAATAATTCTTTGGCACTGAATTTGACATTATATACATTGAAAGGCAACATACAACAGCCACATCTTTACAGTACACTGTATTCTATTTCTGTATTCTATAGAGCGGGTGGTCCACTTATTTCTTTATTGAGACAGATGGTGAGATGTGATCCTTTGACAGCAGAGGTTACATGGACTACTCTATCGACACAGATGCATGTTACCTGTGAATTTCACATGTCTCATCAGACAATACTGGAAACATAAACTGTTTTCTACAATGGAATTTCTTTAAATCCCTTTCCATGTTTCTTTGTTTGTGACAGGAAACAGAATTGTCTGTCTGTCTATTCTAGAACCACTTTCACCCTGCCGTCCCCATTTTGAGCATGTTATTATGACAGGGTTAAATGTTTCAATACTGTAAGTCTCTACAACAGCAAAAAATAGTTAATACGGCGTGAAAATCTGCCTAAATGTATAAATGTTTTATATTTTTGAAACATTTTAGCAAACGCAAATCTTATATAGGGATCTCACTGGCACAAGATCTTTTCAGATGGGTGTCTGCGGCAAATACATATTAATTTGAGGTTCCTTCACATGAAACAGGCATAGATGTAGTTGTAGTTGTGCAACACATGAATTTAGGACGTACCCGTTGTTTATAGAGGTGGACACTTCCTCTATCACTCTCTTCTTCTCTTGCAGCTGTCGTGTCATGCTCTCCATGTGTTGTTTGTGGTTGTTGTAAGCATCCTCCAGGAACTGGTAACTGAACACAAACACATGCAGTTCAAATGGAGCACCTCACCCATTTTCAACCTTATATATATCTGCATTTATTTACACAGCTTAATTAAATGCTTGATTCTGATTGGTCGATCGAGGAATTCAGCGCTGTGTTATTTCTGGATAACGACCACTCTGCTCTATAACAGACCAATGCCTAATCAAAGGCTCAAGAGCACCTGCTGCACTGTGTGACTTTTTGCTGTATCCAACATGACAGCCATGTAAACAAACACACATGTAATTTACAACTAAACGTTGTTCTCAATAATGTTTTTGAGAACAGAAATAGACAATGCAGTAACCGAAATTGGATTCTATCTGATCGACACTTCCTTGTTTTCCAAGGAAGCCGCGTTGTGCCAAAACTTATGGAATACTTTCACTAATGTGAGCAAGAAGGCCCTACTGTACGTGGGGAGCGAGCGTACTTGTGGTCTTTGTGCTTGAGCAGCTGGCAGTCCCTGCAGGTCAGCAGGTCACATGTCTCACAGAAGAGCTTGAGAGGCTCCTGCTTGTGGAGGTTGCAGAACACCGGCCTCTTGGTGGACACGCCGTGGGCCTCTGATGGACCAGACAACAACACCTTGTCAATGAATATCTCCATATTCTCCATATTACATATTATAACTTTGTGTGTGTGCGTGTGTGCGTGCATGTGTGTGGTTTCCCCCCCCATAAATGAACGCCCTAGTTCAGTGGTATTCAACCCTTTTTCATATTCAGGTCCATTCTTTATTCTGCATTTGAGCCGCGGACCACCATTTGATGAGATTTAGCCTCTCAGACCCAAAATGTAGTTAATGTTGGATACGATTTTGTCCACAATTCCATGCTGTATTGATATGGTACCATAGGACAGATATCTACATTCTCTAATCGTGTAGACTTCTTGTAAATCAAGTAACGCAGATGTAATTTAACTCTTGAGTGAGTGTTCCATTTTACACTCTCAAGAGTTTAAAGATCCATAAGGTTCCATTTAGCTGGTGGTCCCCATCATTTAGCTGGGGACCACCTGGAACCCTCTCAAGGACTGGTCTCTCCGGAGACCGGACCACTGTTTGAAAACCACTGCTCTAGTGCTCATACAAACAGCGTCACACAAAAGCATCAAAAGCAGCAGGAGAGGCGAGGAGGATACCTTGCAGAACTTCCTCCTTGTGGCGGATGGTGTGGTCCTTGGTGTACTTGACCCTCTGGTGAGCGTCCACGCAGGTCAGACACATGTACTCCATGCACTCTGCACAGTATCCCGACGCCTCCGTGTTGTCGTCGCACGTCATGCACAGCTGCACGGGGACACACGGAACGATGGCAATAATGTACAAAACCTTTCTTTTTTCATTATTATTATGTGTGTGGGCCTACATCTGGCCTACATCTTTGCGCAAAGCGCTCAACGTTTGTTGTACGCCCAGGGTCACATTGGACAACCAAGTTCACGGGATGCTTAATGAAATTTAGCGCTATAAATAGCACCGCTCACTTCACACTAGGTGTGTTTTTCTTTTCTTTGAATACTTTTTCATTACAGAATAAAGCAAGTACTATACTGTACTTTAACACAAGAACAATTTTGATGAAGCATCTTTCACTTGTAGTTGAGTTCATGGGTTGGGTACTATTTATAGTGCGCCCCTCATCCAGTTATTACACTGGCCTGGGGTGCAGCCCGAGGAAAGAGGAAGAGAAAACATAGGAGAATACAAAGAAGGCTAAAACTAGGACAACCAGAAAACCAGTCACACTGAGTTTGAAAACATGACCAACGACAAAGAACTGCCATACCGACTGAGAGAAATACAACAATGTGTGAACATAGCAGCAAGATCCAAACTGTTGCGATAAAAGAAGGCTAGCCAATGGAATACAACCACCATAAGGACTACTAACCATAGAGTGTAGCAAGTAGACCTCTAGACCTACTGCACAAACAGAGCTGCTACTTTTTAAAGCATTTTAAATCTGACACTTATAAAAATAAGATAATACAGCCGTTTGTCACAAAGTGGGGTTAGGTCTTTTGCACTGTCAAAAGATTGGTCTTATTTGTTTCAAAAAGCTTTATACCCTAACCCTGTATATATAACTAAATGGATGGCATTTTTTATAGCGCTTTTCTAAGCAAGTTGCGAACTCAAAGCACTTTACAATGGTCCATTCATTCATACATTGGGAGGTGAAGAGGCGAACAGTCAACGCCAGCTTCCTCACTTCCTACATTCACAAACCAATGAATGGTGGCAAGCTTGCACCGACCAACTCAAGGATTCAAACCGGTGACCCACGGATCATTGGACAACCTGCTTTACCTCCTAAGCCACAGCCGCCTATTAGATATAGTTAAAGCATGCATATAACGACCAGTGTTGGGCAGTAACGAATTACTAATAATATATTACTGTAATATTATTACTTTACCCAGTAACAAGTAGGGTAAGGTATTACTCTGCCAAAAACGGTTATATATAACGCATTACTCCGCCAAAAAACACCTCGTTACTCGTTACCAGAGCCATTTGATTTGAGCATGGGTTTGATTTGCAGGGTAAAGAAAAGTGATATAACTTAATAATATATTATATATTACTCTTTATTCCAAATAATAAGTAATATAATAGTATTACTTTTTCCAAGGAGTAATAAGTAATAAGTAACGATTACTCTCCTAAGTAATATTGCCCAACACTGATAATGACGAAATGTAACATAGCTCCGTTTACACAATGCTGTACCCCCCAACTGCATATACGTTCCCCATTTTCAACAGTTTTTAATATATTTGGACACTTGCTTTGCAATGTATGTTTTCTCATGGCAATAAAGCTCCTTTGAATTGAAATCAAAAATGTAATTGATTCAGTATCAAAACAGTATCTCCACTTTGACTGGAGTACTGTGTGGGGTTCAGTTGAGTAGTTTGTCCATCAGTGGCTGTATGACAGTTACACACCTGGAGGGTTCTCTCCACGGTGCTGCTAGGAGTCTCCACTGTGTCCTTCACAAAGAAGTTCTCCATCACGTCCACCTCCATGCACTCCTGTCTGCACACCGGACAGCGAATCACATTCACTGAGAGAGAGAGAGAGAGAGAGAGAGAGAGAGAGAGAGAGAGAGAGAGAGAGAGATACAGTTTAGATAACCACTTCCTTCATTATAATTTTTGATAAACACAAATACAATCACATACAGCATTGCATACATATTATTGTATTGGTTCTCAACGTGAGGTACAGGGATCCTCTGGGTTACTTGAGGGGGTTCCAATCCAAATGGACACTTATAAGTCTGCAACTCACAGTGTATTTGGAACCAAATGGACCCTTACGGACCCGTCCATTTGGATCCATTCGTATACACTCTCAAGAGTTATTTATGGTGTTCCTTGAAATGAAAGAGTTTGAGAACTACTGACAGCATGGTAGAACCGGTTACGGAAATTATTTCCAGATGTGATGGAACCGATTCTGGATATGCAATGTTGGATCCGGTTCATCCGCTTTCCTTCGGTTACGTATCCACACCCTAGCTAGCTATCCTCCCCAATTTAGTCATTATTCCAATCAATTGCTCCCAAAAGGATTTCTGTGTCACTGCTTTGTACTATACCGACTCACCTGCCAATGAGGAGCCCCCATCGGGAGGACGTAGAGCCTTCGTCCTACTCTTCCCACCCAACATTCCCTGCTGACCGGTACCACCGCAGCCCGTAGAAGTACATGCAATGACCAATCACCATCACCACCAAATGAAAAACAGTGCCACTAGAGTGTGAAGGCCGGGGTAATGGTGAGAACAGCAGTAATTGACAGTTGGCCTCCATTCCTCAAGTTACAACATGAGGAAATGTGTGTGAAGATAGATGACAGACAGACATGCAGTCAAACAAGCCAGTCCATGCACAGCATGTCTTTCTCCCAGACAGCACATTATCTTTCACAAGCGTACACTCTGTTGCAAAAATGGTGGCAGGAAGAGCGCAGGTTAAGAAATTTAGTGTGGGATACCAACTTCACTTCATCCAATCAGGAGAGAGTAGGACCCATCAGCTTCATATTCCAGTTTCAATCTGCTCATTTATTTGTTTCATCATCAGTTCCAAATCAATTTCACTTCTGTATCCTGTGTGAATTATCTCACCTGATTGGATAAATGATCCCAACCAGAAAATGCATTTTCTCTTTTCTAAAGAGCTGGAGAAATTTTTACATGTTACGTATATGCCTACAAAAATTTCAAAAAATCATCAAATAACTAGACTGCATTCTGTCAAGGTGCCAACTTGGGTGGGCAAGTTGGCACCCAGACCCTGCTGTGTGGGTGGGCATGTTGGCACCCTATGGTTGTCAAGTGGGTGCCAACTTGCGCCTTATTAGCCCATTTATGGGAGAATGTTTTTTGCAGGTCTTTCAGTCTGATTGTATCAAAAAAGCAACTGGGTTAAGCACCGTTGCCGGTTGGTCCAACCAGTTTAACATTCACCAGTTTAGCATTCACCAGCGTCGGCAGGTTAGCATTTCACCAGGTTAGCAGTCATCAGCGTTAGTTTAACTGACGTTAGGGTTAAGGTTAGGTTTAGGTGTATCTCCGTTCCCCTGACTTTTGTCACCTCCATGCAGCCAATCACAAGCTTCCGCTGCCTTAATTGATTGAAGACTGATTGAATACTTTAGAAGTTTGCATAGGAAAAGGTACAGTTTCATGACGGTACAGTTCACTGGTACAAGGTCAACTAAAAGGAGATCCTAGAAAAGCACTTGGCTTATTTACACAGGAAACCAATGAAGTATCTCATATAACATTGAATGACAGATGGATAGAACACAGTACTATGCAGTAGATATAGACAGTAGATAAAGCAACCCAGTTGCTTTTTTGTGATACTCTCGGACTGAAAGACCTGCAAAAAACACTCTCCCCCATTTTATATCAGGTGGTAGCACTTGTTGGTTGTGACATCACCAAGAACGCTGCAGTGCTCCCTCATTGGCTAAAGGCCCATACCAGTCTTTGTACCGAACACAGTACTTGCGCGCTCTGCTGGCGCAAGTAAATATGACGACTAGCCTACTACTACTACTATTTGTAAACAAATGACTCACGTGGTTTGGTGCTGCCATCGAGCTGATGATGATGGGGGTTTGGGGGCGGGTCGGCCATGGCCAGGTTCCTGGAGGGAGACGGCAGGCATTTCTTACAGAAGGAATGCAGACACGGCAGAAGTTTGGGCTCCCGGCTGTGGAAGTTCAGACGGCAGACAGGACAGTGGTCCAGCAGGCTCACACCACCACCACCGGACCTGTTGTTGTTGTTGTCCCCGTCCTCCCCGTCTCCAGCACCGTGCACGGGCTGCTGCACGCTCTCCGCTTCGTTCTCCACGATGATCACAGCATCGTCCAGGCAGTCCAGCAAGGCATGGTGGTGTTCCCCTCCTCCTGCACTCACATCCATCTTTACATCCATCCAACACAAGCTGTGCACGTTGCTTTATGATGGTGATGTGATGTCGCCTCCTTGTTGCAAAACAATAACATCCAGTATCCACAGATTCCACACACTGACTGACTGCCTGACTGAAGAGGCAAGTCAGCGAGCTAGAAGAGTAGAAGACGGCGCATGTTTCTCTCCTTTAATAAATCCTTCACAGATTACGCCTCCATCCATGCATCCGTTCTAAGATTCAATACACAAGCACTGTTTTTTTTTGTTGCACAGATCCGTGTCTTTTCGCAGCTAAAATCCTTTGAGAAAAATGTTCCCTTCGCTTCAATTCATAAAACGAGCTTTCAGACAAAACACGCAGCCGCAGCGAATATGATAATGATAACACAACACAAGCAGTGCTTTGAGGCTTCGTATTTTCTCAGTGCGGTACTAGGTTTAAAGCTTAAAGCTACAGAGATGTGCGTTTGTTGTGCGTGAATCATCTGGCTACATACATGCACATAATGATCAGTTTTTTTGGGCACCGCACGATGCGGTAGGAGACGGGGGCGGGGTCAAAGCCAGTGCCGGCGGTTTTCAACCTGTGGGCCGGCGTCCACTGGGTGGGACGTGAGGGTATTGCAAGTGGGTATTGCAAATAATTTGCAAAACAAAAATTATAATATATCTGAACTTATATTAGCAAAGTATGAGATAGCAGATAGGCCTTAATTATGATACTATATAATATCTCTGAATATTTTGGTAAAGCTCTATATTTTGATAGTAATTGTCTCCACCAGCCGAAGGCATGGGGGAGAGTATGTTTTCCCCTCCGTCTGTCCGTGCGTCCGTGCGTCCTCGCAGTTTATTACCACCTAATCTCAGTCGCCGTTGGCCCGGTCGCTGCCAAAATGAGCACACACACAGACTCCCTGGATGCCAATTCAGAACCTCTGACCCACATTTTCAAAAGGGCCTGTTCTAGCGCTACCATGAGGCCGATGTTCGCAAAACACATTTCTGTACACTACTCTTACAGATTTTGTCCAAAAATCCTACAAATCGATAGGCAGTATCTCGACAGTCATGTGATCGACATGGATCTGTCCGATTTTGCATCCTGATTGGCTAAGATTGGCTTCCAAAGTTTGTAGGATTGAGCCGTTTTGAACAAAATGCCTCAAATCGCAAATGCAAAGTGCAATTATCATGAAATCGCACAGACACATTCCCACTAGGCCGAGGAAGAAATGCCATTTTTTTAAAATCAGCCTCATGGTGGCGCTATAGGCCGAATTGTGGTTTTACCTATACACCAACACGGAGCTAGAAAGGAACGCCCATAAACGTCACATCCGCTTTGAGCGTGGGGGAAAATAGAGCGCCTTTCCCCATTGACTTAATACAGCGTATACAGTATACTATCGTTTAAATCACGTTCAGAGCGATTTTTTTGGACGATAAAACACTTGACAGCCAAGAAAAATCCATCAGAAGGACTTCTGGAACGCAATCGTTCACTAACTGGTTCACTTTCCGTCGGAAAGTTCACTTATTATTAAGATAACAAGCCTATTATGAATGACTGGCTAACGCACCGCTGTGCTCTACGGAGCTAATGTAGCTCGCCACCTCGTCTAAACTACTCCTGCCTCTTCAAAACCTCTGAACGGGACCCAATTTTACTCTTTACGTTGACCACAGTCGGAAAGTTCACTTATTAAGATAACAAGCCTATTATGAGTGACAGGCTAACGCACCGATGTGCTCTACGGAGCTACTGTAGCTCGCCACCTCGTCTAAACTACTCCTCCTGCCTCTTCAAAACCTCTGGAATAAAACGGGACCCAATTTTACTCTTTACGTTGACCACATATTCAGTCTACGACACTAAATTGCCAATCTATGCAGTGCCAAAAATCAACAAGCTCGCAATTTTGTTATGTTCTCCCTGGCATATAGGACACCCCCCGTGCATGCGTCAAAGTTGCACAATATAGCACCCTGTCTATGCTACAAAACCTGTTTACATTATGTCTTTAACCTGGTAGAGACACAATTACAATATATGATCAATTAAACTTACTATAATATCAAAAAACAACGGTCGTTAAGTCGTCAATGATGTTTATAGAACACGTCGTAGTGAGTAGGATAGAGACCTGATCTTTGAATGGCAGGATCGACGCCAGTTTAAAAGTATTTTCTGCAGGTTTGAAACTAGGATAGGATTGTGTTGCGTCGTGTCAGTGTGTAAATCCTTGCATGATAACAAGCTGTTAATGGCTGTAGACAACTGGAATTAATTTAATGTGCTCTATAACCATCATTGAATAATTGTGCTTTTCGTTTTTTGATATGATAGGTTTAATTTATCATGTAGAAAATGTAACAGTGTCTAATACCAGACGGATAGTCTAGATAACCCATGGTCTTTGATGATGCGACCAGTCCTTAATAATATCAGACAATATTTAATCCCAATGCTGTTTAATTTTAAATGCATCATTTTTTGTCCATTGGCAACCAAGGAATCAATGTAAGACATTGCAATTAATTAAAACATCGCTATACTATTAAAAAATCGGATTTGAAAAACACGGAAAACCCCATTCTACTAATGGGGGTTGTTAAATATTTCCCCCACGCTTGACTCCGCCCCCAGCTATGACGCGCTGATGACAAAGCTCCGTGTTGGTGTATAACTCCACCGATCAGTTTCAAACTTTGTAAGCACACTCCCTAGAGGCCAAGGAAAAACCTTTGCCTTGCATTTTTCATATCTGCCTTTTATGGCGCCACCAGGAGGCTGACTTATGTAAAACACAATTTCTCCTATTATTCCTTGAGATTTTATCCAAAAATCATGCAAATCAGTACACAGTATATCTATAGTCATGTGATCAAGAAGGATCTGTCCGATATTTCATATTGCATCCTAATTGGCTAACATTGGCATCCAAAGTTTGCAGGATTGGTCCATTTTGAACAAAATGACTTAAATCATGAACGCAGCTTGTGATTACAGTGAAATTCTGCATGCACATTCCCATTTCCCACTAGGTCAAGGAACAAATGCCACTCCTTTCACATTGGCCTGTTATAGCGCCACCAGCAGGTCGACTTTTTCCAAACAAACTTTTGCAACAAAATGCCTCAAATCATGCATGCAGCATCACATTGTCGTTAAAGGCCAAAGAAGACATGGCAACTTTTTCACATTTAGCGCCACCAAGAGGCCACAATAATTACAGTAATACCTGACCTGGTGGAGACCTGTGCTCGCAAGAGCACTGCTTCTAGTTATTGCTATGTGTTTGTTTTGTAACAGGGGTCTCCCAGTCTCTTCAGCTCTAGGTGGGTCACCAATTTATATTCATCCAGTCAGGAAAGACTGGCCATTTATCATCTTCAATCTATAGTGTTCCAATTCTAGCTGGTAAACAGAACATATTTGCAGCTGGGTAAAAGAAAAAAAATAGGGAATCACAGAGATGGAAAACCCCACAAAGATCATTTATCAGCTTGTATTCGCTCCAGTTCCCATTTTCTCTCTCCTTATTAGATCAAATCGGTATCCCACTGAAAATGAATTTTATGTTTACTAAAGAGCTGGAGAGATGAGGATACCCCTGTTACTGGAAAAAGAAAATAAATAAACACTCTAGGCAACGATTACTCTCAGACCATTTAGGCCGCAATTAGCCCTATTCACGGCCCGCCCACTCAGCAACTTCCTGGTGCTGAAGTCACGTTTTTAAGGGTAAAACCCGGCTAAAAGCCCATAGAGTTAACACAGAAATCACAAATTTAATGCAATTTCCGAATACTAAAGTTTAAAAAATTGACAATGACAAAATTACTGCTGCAATAATATTCTCAACATGGAAGATCTTTCAATCCAAATCACCATTATTTAGGTACAATCCGCTAAAAAACAATTTGGAGTCTTATACATATGCCACTAGACAGGCAACACAAGGCCGGTTTTCACTTCCCAAACCAGACAGAAACTATTTGAAGCGTACGGTAGAATACAGAGAAATGGAAACTTGGAATACTTTGCCACTGCCAATGACCAAACTGACACAGAAATCACTGTTCAAAAAGACAATAAAGAAACACCTGGGAAAATATCTGTTTTAGAATGTATTGGAGGAACGTTTAATGCTTTTTAATTCGTTTTATATATGTTTATACATGGTATGTATTTCAAATGTATGTTTTTGAGCGGTGGTCACAACGCTCCTATACGTGGCCGTGTGTGTGGGTCTGTCTGTCTGTCTGTTTGTCTGTCTGTCTGTATGTCTCCGTGTCCGTAGCCTGGCCCTGCAGTAACCTTTTCTGACCACACATGTTAAGGGAGGGGCGCTGTTGCACACACACACACACACACACACACACACACACACACACACACACACACACACACACACACACACACACACACACACACACACATACACAACACAAATTTGACTTGTTGGAGTATTTATTTAGTGAAGTCGGAGGTAAAGCCGTGTGTTTAGTTAGCGGGGAGCACATCTTGCCGGGAGCACTGCCTTTTGGCCCGGCCCTGCACAATATTTTCTGTTGTTCATGTGGCCCCATGGAAAATATAATTGCCCACCCCTGATTTAGACCCTAACGCTTATTTTAACAAAAAAATAATAATCCACTGGTTAAATTAGGAAAGAATTACCAAGATTTTACCAATTTAACCAAAATGTCCTTTTGCTGGGGACCCCCTGAACGCCCTCTGGGGGTCCCCACTTTGAGAACCACCGTGACCGCTATAGAGTCTGTTCTCTATCGACTGTGGTTATAGAATTTTTGATTTTTGTATTTATTTATACCATTTTCTCCACACCAATGTTACAATGAGAGAGGAGCTGAGCTATGGTAGGGGAGGAGGAGCTGGCTTTTTGCATTCAAGTTCAAAGGTTTGCTTGTTTGTTTAATACATCACTCATTATGGAGCAGAGATAGTGTGAGCCAGGCTTGTAGCCTCTGGCTGCTCTGCACTGCATTCACACACAGACATGATGGATGTGAGCGCAGCGGCACACAACAACCACACCGTTCCTCTGAGTGATGGCAACCGTATTCCTCTACTGGGATTAGGCACCTACGGGGATCCCAGAACGGTGAGAGAGAGTTGTAAATATTGATGATGATAACAGCATGCTAATATTTGAACTCCAGTGTAGAAGCGAAGCTATTTATATTGATAACGTGTACAGTAGGTCGATACCATAAAACAACAGTTATACACACGCCGCCCAGAGTAACTTTATATGTGGGTTATTTCAAGTACAGTACAAGTGAGCTTGTAATCGAGCTGTAATCGATTATCTTTGAGCGGTGCTCCTGGAAGGAGCTAAGCTCCAACATCTGGCTTTGTCCGGGTTCTGATGTGTGGTCTCTACGATCTGGCCTACAGTATAACAATTGGTAACGAGAAAAATACACGCAGAGATAACTGTATAAAGCTGAACAAGTTGAAGTTTGAACAAAATTTGTAGCTGAAAAACAAAAGACTAGTTTTAGGTGACAAAAAATGTGGATGTGACAGCTAAAGCGAGCCCACAATTAACTCAAAAAATAGCACCGCTCACTTCACACTTGGTGTGATTTTTGTTTTTTTGCACTGAACTAGGAGAACTGTTGCACTCCCAGTCATCGTCAAGGAAACCTTAACTTGAGAAACTCATCGGTTACAAAGGTAACAAACGGGAACATACTGTACATTCTCAAAGATAGACGGTTTTCTATCAGAAAATAACATTTCCCCAAAGTGTTCACACTCAATGAATCAATGTCTAGGCTACCTAATGAGTACTTTTACTAACTTACAGTCATTTAATATACATTGGCAGGCGTTCATGAACGTCATCTTAAAAGATCATATATGCAGTAGAAGATTTTCTTATACTGTAGGTACTTCAGCAACCTTAATTGTGGATTTAATCTGTTTTGTCAGCAGCAAAAACTCTTGCAGGGCGGGTCATATATTCTAAAGGCACCATACAGGATGTATTACACGTATACCTTAGCTAGAACTCGCCTTTCCTGGTTTGTGTAGCTTTAACCCTGGGAATTGCCTTCGATTCTAACTCAGCGTGGAATGGTTTGGCTGATATTTTGTTACTTACTTTACTTATGCCTATATTGCTCCTTTTCATGTAGCTTCCAATCCAACTTATTCATAGAGCACGTTTAAAAACAATAGAGTTGACCAAAGCGCTTTAGAGAAAATGAAAAAGAGACACAAATAAGACTACAGAGACACAAATAAGACTACAATAAGACACAAATAGGCATAAAATAGGACCTCAAGCAACAGAGATAAAACTCATAAAAGTCGAACTCACTCTGGATTAAAAGCTTGGGAATAAAAAGGGTTTTAAGATAGGGTGAATGGGCCAGTTAACTGCTCTGGGAACACATCATTTCTGTTCCCTTTTATTGTACATTATTTTTACTTTTGCTTTGGCAATGTTAACATATGTTTTCTCATGCCAGTAAAGCCCTTTGAATTGAATTGAAAGTCTTTTCTTCCTCAAGTGCTGTTTATTTTGATATTCTTTACTGACTGAGATAGCATATATTGTACAAAAACCAAGGAATACCCAAAACACCAAAGAGCAGAAAGATACACCCCCTGGTGCTTTTAGCTTTTCGTAAATCAAAACTATGCTTTAGTCACCAGGAATTCAAAATATGAATATTTGACTAGTGTTTTTTTTTGTTCTTTTTTGACAGACACCCAAAGGTACTGCCAGGGAGTGTGTGAAGCTGGCGATAGATGCGGGCTACAGGCACTTTGATGGGGCCTTGGTGTATTTCAACGAGCATGAAGTGGGTCAGGCCATCAGAGACAAGATAGACGATGGAACTGTCAAACGACAAGACATCTTCTACTGTGGAAAGGTATTACTGTATATTCTGTCACACTACAGCTACTACTACTGTATTACTGTACCATTGACACTTTTAGTATTGCTACTATTACCAGTGGTAGTAAACTCTTAGTATTACTACTACATCTGACACTTCTACTATTATTGATTGGCAGAATGTAAGTCTTCTAATCTAATTTATAGTTTCATTGTGTATTTAATTATTGCAACCGTAGGTCGCATTTAATATGACAATCTATGGGTGTGTGCGTGCGTGAGTCACACTCATGTCACACCACACATGGTAATATTACTCCACCAAAGCGCACACATTCGTCTCTTTTCACTCACAAAAACGTTCAAGTCCTTGTAAAGTGTGAAAAACCCACTGAGCTCGGAACAAACTTGGCCCCATACCACTAAAGGTGTATAGCACATACAGTAGCTGGCACACTATGGATACACAAACACAATCCTATAGGAGAGCTTCATATCTACAATATGCTTCACAGCAACAACAGCTGCACATCATGAAGAGTTAGTTCATGACGACCTCAACAGAAGAATCACTGACCATGATCGCCATCATCTCTGTTACATTATGACACACACTAACAACGTGGATGTACTATTTCTGACAGCGAATATGTGATCCTTATGGTTTGTAAGATACTTTCCTCTAAGTTGACACAGCTCTGTTTACACATATCTTGGTTCCCATTTAATTGTACATACGTTGTGTATAAATTATGTAGGCTACATTGTTTTGTTTTGTTCCACTTTAGCTTTGGCAAGTTTTATCATGCCAATAAAGACCCCTTTGAATTGAACTGAGAGAGAGAGAGAGAGAGAGAGAGAGAGAGAGAGAGAGAGAGAGAGAGAGAGAGAGAGAGAGAGAGAGAGAGCGCTTTAGACAACATGATGCTTAACATATCTGACTTTGCTTATTCCTCTGTATCAGCAATCCCTCCCCCAAATTGGAATGAAAAACAAAACAAATCATTTTGTTCTAGTAACTGCTCTGTACTCTCTGTTCATCTGATCAATAACATAAGAGATATAGGATGTCTAAATATGAGCAATGTGTTGACGCCAAAAAATCCTGTGTCAGACAGACTCTCTTGCTCCCTCCACAGGATTAATGATAGCAACACGTTTTATTAGACTATGCTAAACCTTGGCTCATGTTTCACTATACTACTTAAAATATCTCTCTACTCTTAGCTCCAGCTGTTTTTCATCTCTTCCACCCTCCCACCCACCTACCTACCTACCTAGTTTAGTTTAGTTTAGTTTATTAGCACATCATATAAAACACGTAACATTACATATACATGGGAACAAAATACAGTGCGAGGAAAGGAAGAAGCCATCAGGCTTATTTGGAATCCTTCCCTTATTGGAAAAGGTAATAAAATTACGGTATAGATTTAACAATACAGTAGAATACCACAAAAGGGGCAGCTGTGCAATAAAGAGATAAAAACACAGAAACTGCACAAAAGAACAAAAGACAAGATAAAAAGAAAAAAGAACATTAAGATAACACATCAATAAACTAAATCATGTTGACTAC
The DNA here is from genome assembly GCF_963921795.1 of Nannobrachium achirus. Lineage (NCBI taxonomy): Eukaryota > Metazoa > Chordata > Actinopteri > Myctophiformes > Myctophidae > Nannobrachium > Nannobrachium achirus. The sequence goes on along the minus strand of NC_137820.1, from coordinate 56,263,668 downwards.
ATTAAGGACGAAATAAGATATAGCTTTAGATGTTTTTTGAATACTGGCAAGGATATTGATGACTTCAGTGAAGCATCTAGACAGTTCCACAAATCAGTGCCTCTAAATTTGATAAATGATTGATGTTTTGAAGTACGACAAAAAGGTATACCTACCTACCACCTATAGGTACACATTTTCATTTTTTACCTACTTCCATTAGGGCCATCAATAAAGGTAGCAAGAGGAGGTAGCTGAGGTAGCTCTGTTTAGACTCATGGATGGTTGTTGTTACACTTGTACTTATCTGGATCTTGTGACCATGTCTATGTATGTCTATGTTCTTGTTTATGTATGTTTTTGTTTATGTATGTGCACTGTGTTCTTAGAGTCTTTTTACCATTTGCTGTAACATGAATTGCCCAGTTTGGGACATAATAAACTTGACTTGACTACCTACCTACCTACCTACCTACCTACCTACCTACCTACCTACCTACCTACCACTTCTAGTATACTGGTCTGGTGCAACTGACAATAAACACTGTCTTTTGCGGCCACATAATGTGTTTGAATTGTTATGTGGAAATAAGATGTAACCTGTGATCTGTTTTAAGTTCATTTTAATGTCCTCTTTTATGCGTCTCTCAGCTGTGGAATACTTTCCATCCGCCAGAGATGGTCAGGCCAGCATTGGAACAATCATTAAAGGCCCTGAAACTAGACTACATAGACCTCTACATCATTGAGCTTCCTATGGCCTTCAAGGTTTGTGCATCTGCACACTATTGGATGAAAATATATATTATTTTATTTTTATTTTTTTGTACTTCTTCTTTTGTCAGTGATATATAACCAATGCTGTGTCATAACATTGTTTCTGTGTTTATACTGCAGCCTGGCAATGATTTCTATCCTAAAGACAAGAATGGCAAATATATCTACCACCATACAGACCACCATGCTACCTGGGAGGTGAGTTCTGATTGGATTTAATAATAATGGTAATAATGGATTTTATTTATAATGCACTTTACATTTGTAAAAATCTGCTACAATAAGCAGATGCATAGAAAAAGAATCATCATGTGTGTGTCGATCTTCAGATATTCAAGCTCATATAGGACGGCACACTATGAGCTTGGAGATTTTTTTTTTAAATGTATAATAGAGCCCCACTGTGCACGTGCACTTTAGTCACCCACGTGCATGTGAATCTGATTGACAGGTAGTGAGTGATTTATGACCCTCCTACCCCTGCCAGTTGACAGATTGATTTATGACCGGGTCAAACCATCCCCCAATCCACACCCCCTGGACCCCCACAACCTCACTCCCTCGTACAGTGGTTCTCAAACCTTTTCAATGGTGGCACACGGACATGGATGTAGCCTATTTGGCTGCGAGCTCCACTTGAGAGGACCTTGTGCCATGCAGGGACATGGCACAAGAGAAGCTTTTTGTCAAAACCTTTTCAAAATGATTCAAAGTGTAAAAAAGAAAATCACAATCATTCTAAAATAGCTGATCTACAATCTCACAAAGCTCGTAGATCGGCTACTTTTGGATAGCCTAAAATAGTAGTGGATAAGTGTTGGTTTACTCATTATCCTATCCTAGTTTACTGAGGCACTTCACTGTCTCTCTGTATTTGATTGATTTGTTTAGCCTCGCGTGGCCAGACAATATCACTGGGCAATGTTTTTTTTTTTTTTTTTTTTGCAATGCCAGATTCGTCTGGAACCAGGCTAGTACTTTAGCTGGTCCGCTAGCCTTTAAATTCAGTCTATCAAGGACAATGCCATAAATAGGATACTTAGAGCATATGTAAGTATCAAAGTTCTGTCTTCTGTCATGTTTTATCTGCTTTATCTGTTTAGTTCATCACCATTTATCTCTGAGGGCAGAGACGTCATTTCAGAATAACTAATAACGGGTGGCAAAGTGCCACATCAGCCCTATCCTATCCTATCCTATCCTATCCTATCCTATATATATTACAATTGGATAATGAGGCGGGGCAGTTTAAAACACTAGACTCTCAATGCGTCACATCGTGATTTGTGACAGACAGTTTATGGATCTGTAATTTTTTGCTATTTTAGAAAAATAATGAAATAATATCTTTGAAAATGTTCACTTATAAAAACATGAAAGTTGGGCCGACAAGAAAACATTTGACGACTTCCCGTAGCACTCGCCCTAGCCTCAATGACCTTGCAGGCTTATGCAAAGGATAAAATCAAATGTAGACTGATGAATAAACTGACTGAATAACCCAGGTTATTGTTGGCATATATGTGTATAGCTTCAATGTTCAGATTATTTTGTTATTCTACTGTTAGACTGATGTTCTTGGTTTACCTCAGATTCTAGATGACTATTTCTATGCATTTGATGTATCACCTTGTGCTGTCCTTGCTTATAGTAAATCGCTCTGGATTAAGAGCGTCTGCTAAATGCCTAAATTATAATCAACATGCCGATTAAAAATCTGATTAATCTGTGTGGGGGAAAAAGGGTGAAGGACAAATACATAAAAGAACAAAATCTGAGGTTAAATGCAATTGCCATCCATCCCCTGCTGCGACCCTGCCCTGTGCATGGTTCTGTCATCCCGGTTTATCTCTGATGAGGACACGATGATGTTTGTCTCTCCACAGGCCTTGGAGGACTGTAAGGACGCAGGGCTGGTCAGGTCTCTGGGAGTGTCCAACTTCAACCGCAGACAGTTGGAGCTGCTGCTGAACAAGCCAGGTCTCAGACACAGGCCTGTGTCCAACCAGGTGCACTGCTGCTGCTTCTCTTTCAGCCACACACACTGTTGTGGACCAGTAACTGAAGTACAACTTTGTGAGTTGTGTGTAGAACAAGCTACAAGAGGACATGTAGCTTATAGAACTTTTTCGAGAGCACTGCCGGATAGCTGCGGTGTCGGTGCACATCCGCACATCCGCACACACACACACACACACACACACACACACACACACACACACACACACACACACACACACACACACACACACAGTTGCCGCTTGACAACGCAGTTGCCACTCTGAGAAATCGGTCTATATACTTGTACACTGGCATTGCATTAACATGCATTTTCCCATGCGCTCAGGTCGAATGCCATCCGTACTTCACACAGCCGAAGCTCTTGGAGTTCTGTCGCCAGAATGACATCGTCATCGTAGGATACAGTCCCATCGGCACCTCCAGAGATGCCTCATGGTACCGTCCTCACTACTTTAAAATATTTGCTGTAATATTTGGCATTATTTGCTAAGGATCCCCATCCTCTTGGATGCCCCTGCCATGCAGAGTCCAACATGGGCACCCTGGGAGGTGCAATTGGCCCAAGGCCTATCAGAAAGAAGATTAAATGTCATGTCATGACATGACATGTCAAACACAGAGGTATGGTGTGGTAATCAGTGGTCAATCATTTTTATTTACTACTCCACTACATCTCCAGAGGCAAATATTGCATACCTTTTGCTTTGCCACTGCAAGTATTTGAAAAGTTTAGATACAAGTTACTTGCAGAAGTTACACCGGCACAAAGATTTGCAACAAATTGCAACTTGCAACCAGCTGCAGTGCTCTGAATAGACCTGTTGCAGGTCATGCAGTCTTGGGATTTTGTTGCAAGTGGTTACAAGAGGTTGCAAGTGGTTGCAGTTGCAACTTGTTGCGTTATGAATCACTGGTGTGAACTGGGCTTTAGACCACCACTGGTGTTAAAGGATTGATTGATTGATTGATTGATTGATTGATTGATTGATTGAAAACTTTATTAGAAGTTTTCATAGGAAAAGGTACAGTTTCATGACAGTACACTGGTACAAGGTCAACTAAAAGGATACACCCAAAAAAGCCTATATGGCTTGTTTCATTTGAGAACCTTTTTAAAAGAAAATCATATACTGTAACATTGAATGGCAGACAGATAGAACACAGTACTATACAGAAGATATTATAAAACATATTAAAATAAATAAGCAATTGTGAAACACAATGCAAAATAAATTGTATTATTTACGATGGAAAGGTCAGGAGGAGGTAAGGATAGGCTTTGTTTTCTTTTACCAGTTTCGAATAGAAGCTGCCTCTAATTGGCTTTTCAGGGATGGGTGTTTAACTGTTTTGTGTTGTCTCCATGTATAGGGTGAACCTGAAATGTCCTCCCTTGTTGGAAGACCCGTTGCTCGTGGCCATCGGGAAGAAGTACCAGAAGAGCAGTGCCCAGGTGGCGCTGCGCTTCAACGTGCAGAGAGGAGTGGTGGTCATCCCCAAGAGCTTCAGCCCTGCCCGCATCAAACACAACGGCCAGGTACGATCAGTGGTGCCAGTGGCGTCAGTTCAGCAAAAGCTAAGGTATGGCAACAAGACACCAGTCATGTTGCCATACCTTAGCAACAGGCATGAGGAATCTATTTTAAGAAGTACATTTTATTTTTTTTAAATAGATTTTTGACCTTGCAGGCAGACCACAATTGTGTTAGTGTATATTGTATTATAAAAGAGAAAAAAGTCTGCACAGCTTTACTGTGGTAACGTCCTCACTACTTTAAAATGTTTGCTCTTATAATTTGCATTAATTGCTAAGGATCCCCATCCTCTTCTCTGAGTCAGGCTTAGGCCTAACCCTGGGAAGAGGATGCCCCTGCCATGCAGAGTCCAACATGGGCACCCTGGGAGGTGCAATTGGCCCAAGGCCTATCAGAAAGAAGATTAAATGTCATGTCATGACATGACATGTCAAACACAGAGATATGGTGTGGTAATCAGTGGTCAATCATTTATATTTACTACTCCACTACATCTCCAGAGGCAAATATTGCATACTTTTTTAGTGTAGTGTATATTGTATTAGGAAGAGCCATGCGGCTCGAAACGTTACCACAGTAAAGCTCTACATTGGGAACTGCAAATTTGGTGTGCGGACTTTTTTCTCTTTACCATTAGTCCAGCACCCAGCCTATATAGCTTTGGATAGGCATGATCTTTTTGCTGTTTGTCAGCTTTTTTCTCAGTGTATATTGTATATTAACATACTCTACCATACAGATTGAATTACATTTTATTCATTAAAAAGTGACATAGCGTAGATTTAACATTTATCCTGCACATGGATTCTACAGTGAATGGTGCATTTATCCTTTATAGCGCCTCTGTGCCAAGCACTTTACAAGGTGCATGCACATACGCACGCACGCGCGCACACACGCACGAACGCACACGCACGCACGCACACACACACACACACACATTCACCCTGTCACACACACACATGCACACATGCATTACACGGCAGAGGAACCCATGCAAGCCACCAACCTGCTCATAGCTGTTAGGGGCTCAGTAGCCTCGGAAACTCAAGCTTTTTATTTTGGGGCTCAGTGTCTTGCTCAAGGACACTTGAACAAGCAGCCAGGAGGAGCCTCCAGCCTCCTGAGCCACCGTGCTGCCCAGAAGATGTGCCACGCACATCCGTCTCCGATTCGTGACGCCCATGACAGCTTGACAGGTTGACAGCTCATGATTGATTTATGATAGGTTCAGAAATGCACCTCCCCCTCCGCCACCCGGCCTTTGCCTTCCTCAGATGTAGCAGGGCAGTCGGTGACGACACAGACAGACAGGCAGACAGGCAGACAGACAGACAGACAGACAGACAGACAGACAGACAGACAGACAGTGAGCAGCACCCTCCTCTTCTTCAGTCAGTTACACTCTTCATTCTCAAGTGCTTCAGTTATTTGTATCATTATTAATATTGTACTAATATGTGTGTATTAGGTATTAGTGTATCAGAACATGACTGTCATTAATAAGGGGTGGCAGTGGATCAGGGGGTATATATATAGCAGCAGGGGTGCGAGCACGACTCCAACTCATTTCAACATTGCTTAACTTCTTACCGGGTGCACGTCGGGTATATATGTTACAGGATGTTTGGGTAACGCAGGACGTTCATTGTAAGAGCGCTTGTTTTGTCGTTCACCACACACTAATCACCACCAGGTGGCGACGACAGCCATTCACTCGCATTCACTAGTGAAGGCGCTGACGTCACTTGTTTGCGACTGTATTTACTAGCCTAGCCTAGCCTAGCCTAGCCTAGCCTAGCCTAGCTTAGCCATTAGCTCCATTGTAGTCACTTGGACAGGGTGTTTATCGTGGGCTTGCCCAGGCCTTACGGCCTGGGCATAAATATAACTATTGCATTCACCACGGCTTCGTAACTCGCGCGGCGCTCCGCCGGCCGCGCGGCCCTGGCCCGCTCTTCGCGGCCACTCGCACCTGCGGTGCTCGGGGGCGAAGAGCAGGACCAAGGTCCGCTGGCCTGCGCGCCGCTTGCAATGTCGTGGACAATCGAGCGGCTCCGCTCCGCCCCGTGCTGCATGACGAGTGCTACGTTTCTCGACCGTTCTGTTTCTCTATCATCCGGTGACATATATATAGCAGCCACTAGAGGAATCAGAAAGTTCCTGGTTGGAACACTGCATGGCTCCCCCTGGGTTAGTGTTGATGTGTCCTTGAGACAAGGACAAGACACTGAAAGGGTCTGCCTAACCCCTCCTGATGAGCAGGTTGGTGCCTTCTACCTTGCATGGATTCCTCTTCTGTGTGTGTGTGTGTGTGTGTGTGTGTGTGTGTGTGTGTGTGTGTGTGTGTGTGTGTGTGTGTGTGTGTGTGTGTGTGTGTGTGCGCGCGCGCGCGTGCGTCCGTGCGTGCGTGCGTCCGTGCGTGCAGTGCTTTGGAGAAAGGCGCTATACCTAATTGGTTAAAAGTAGGAAGTGGAGGCACCACATGAGAAAAATGTCTTCGATTAACTGTTGCGTCCCTATTTGTGCTTTGCTACAGATATTTGATTTTTCCCTCACTGAGGATGAAATGAAAGCTATTGAAGCGCTGAACAAAAACATCCGTTTTGTGGAGCTGTTGATGTAAGTATACCTGTTAATCTGCTTACGTTTGATGATAACAAAACATAAATGGATGACATGTAGTCTAGTCCAGGGGCCCATAGTTAACCGATTTCGTGCCACCGACATGAAAGGGTTAATTGTCCAAAGTGCGACAAAAACTAAAAAGATATTGAACTCAAGTCTCCATGGGGTGAGTAATTGATAGGGGAAAAAAGTCATTTGGGGGGTGAACTACCCCTTTAATGGGCTTTAAGGGTAGACTGCTGCTGCGGATCATCATCATTATTAATTCTCCTAAACATTTTTAGATGTTTCATCCTTAATGTACCATTATCATAATCACTATCATCACAGTCAGTAACACAGCACCACTGTCTTCTTGCCACAGGTGGAGTGACCATCCTGAATATCCATTTCATGATGAATATTGATCTCATTTTGCACTGTATGTGAACCATTCTCTTCCTTTTCCAACCTGTTTACTTACGTGTTAGTATATTCCACAAATAGGCACTAGGGGGCGATATATCACAACGATTGAAGAGAAATATGTGTATAATACTGTATAAATAGGCTATAAGAATTCATGTCCTGAAACACAAACACTTGCTTTGTGATAAATGAATAATTAGATAATAAATAGATAATTAGATTAGTCATCTTTTTTTTTTTTTGCTTTAATGTGATGTCATACTAAGACCAGAAAGAGATGAACATGTACTCCAAAGATCTATAAGAAATAATGATGTATTACAACCACTTTTATGTAAAACTGGTGCATGTACACAGTATTGCCTAAAATAACTGTATAAAGGCAACAGTTTACAGGAGAACGTAGCAATTCATTCATTATTCATTACGCTTTTATTTGTTTATCCTAGTTTCAATTAGATTATGTTTTGTTTTACTTTATTTTACCAAACTCCAAAATAACAAATAAAGCTTGCTGCAGTTATTATTATTATTATTATTAGTAGTAGTAGTAGTAGTAGTAGTAGTAGTAGTAGTATAATTACATTTTAATATGCTGTACAGTACTTGTATTTATCTGAGGACAGAAACCACTAATTTACTTTCACTTAGTTAGCTGAAGTAGGCAGTAATATACAGATCATTGAGCATTTGTATAGAGTGTGGGATTATTGCACTTGAACTATACAAAGTGTAATTTATTATTATTTAATGTACTCTATATCAGTACTTTGTACTCATTCAGTTCCAATACAGAAGAAAATTCAATAACACTTTTAATCACTTTTCTGTGTTTCTTTTGTTTTTTGTTAAAAAAAAGTTTGGAAACCACTGGCCTACAGTTATTCTGTTATGGCATAATCAGTACAATAGTGAGCCCAGGGTTCCAATTGAGGGGTTTCCAAATGGACCTTTACAGGTACACTCTCGAGAGTGTACAAATGGAAACAAATGGAGCCGTTATAACGCTTGAGAACTGATACAAAATTATTGATTATGGAATAATCAGTCCAGAGACCAAATGCACATGATGTAATATGCTCTCTCTCTCTCTCTCTCTCTCTCTCTCTCTCTCTCTCTCTCTCACTCTCTCTCTCTCTCTCTCTCTCTCTCTCTCTCTCTGTCAATTTCAATTCAAATGTGCTTCATTGGCATGACAAGCAATCATTCTTATATTGCCAAAGCGTTACATACAGTATGATACAAAATAATAATATATTCAGAATCAGAATGTAACAAGACAAGGAAAAACATAAGCAAAATTACCCCTCTGTTAAAATAAAAGTCTGGGTTTCCGAGGCTACCCCTCTATTGACTGTGTTCAACACTTAAAATGTTCACCTTTTGTGGCAGGCGGCTACATATTTTGCAGCCAACGTTGAACATTCGGCTTTTTCACCTAGGGATTGCCTGGATAGAGTTACGCTGTATCTTTGTATTTGCCATTTTTGTGGGTAGTGAAATCGAGAGCTCAGGCGCTGATTGCTTAGCCTGCAAGACTCTCAGAGAGGATCCAACGGGATTCGTTAGATGCCCAAGGCAGCAGATGAGACAGACAAGAGCCTGAACCAATGGGTCGGTGCTCTGGCCCAACTGAAGCTGTCAGGCTGTCCTGGCTTTATATGTACCTTCGAGGCAGGCGTGTGAAATGACATGGCTTATGACCCACATCTCCTTGTATGGCCGTTGACCTTTGTACGGCCATGATGTCAGCCATGGCAATGCATGCTGTCTATGACGTGTGACACGATGGGATTATCTCCAAATATGGGGTTCCGGGCATTATACAGTTCCCCAAAACGTTCCTAACAGGTAGTAAGTATTCTTCTCTTATGTGTTTGTAGGATTAGGTCCTCGGTTTGATCCTGGGTGTCCCGCTCTGTGTATAGGCTACTATCGAAGTGTCCTACTGAACGCCTAAATGCTTGCTGATGAGGCATTTCTAGATTTTTGTCCCCTTTTTTTGACAACAGGGCTTAAAACTCTCTCCTAGTTTTAATGATTTGGTTAGTTTTAGTTAACAATAACAATAACCTTGCCTTGGACCATAACACTGATGACGCACTCTTTAATGGAGAGCAAAATGCCAGCTTGTTTTTGTGGACGTGAGCGTTTGATTGAGATTGAAAGGGAAAAGACGGACTCCTCTACCCAGTGACCTGTGAGAATACAGGGAAGGAACAGCAGGATCCCTCGATTCATTACCTTCCTCCCTTCCTCGTCTCAGACCCACGCCATGCACACACATCACACAGAGCCGCAATTATTCCCCACAAAGCTATTAAAATACTTTGTGAATCATAGGAATGTGTGCCCAATTAGAATCCCCTGGCAAACACTGCCGTTGTACTTTTAACAGCCATGGTAGATGTTGCCTTTTAGTTACTTTTTGGTTTAGTTTAGTTTAGTTCAGTTTTGTCTTTCTGTCTTTGTCCTCTGACTAGAGCTTTAGACCAGGGGTCTTCAACAGGGGTTCCGGGACCCCTAGGGGGTCCTCAGAGTTACTACAGGGGGTCCTCCAAATCTTTGTGTGATAGAAACCTTTTTCTAGCGTCCATATTCTGAGAACTTTAGACAAAAATAGCAGATCTACAAGCTCACAACGCCTCGCACTGCGAGGCGTTGTGAGCTTGTAGATCAGCTATTTTCGGCAAAGAGGTTTGGTGTAGAGGGGAAAAAGAGCAGACTAAGTACAGAGTAAAAGGTCAAGCTTAGGTAATGAATGCTCAAGTGGTTAAATATCTGAAAACACAAATTGACATGAATCCAAAATACACTGATGATTGTGCTGTCAAACAATGCAACTATATGGAATCTATGAACAGGTTGTGGGGGTCCCTGCTTCATCTCTCTCTCTCTCTCTCTCTCAACTAAGGGGTCCTTGGCCTGAAAACATTGAAGACCCCTGCTCTAGACAGTGGTCGAGGAAATTACTTATCCAATTAAGCCCTATTTTATACTTTACAGCATATCTTCAAGCTACAGTACCAACACTTTGCATGACTGCATCATGACGTGTAGATCTGCTATTATTTCAGAAAGATTTTGACACATTTTGAAAAGCTTTCATGTAGTGAGTACTTTTAGATGGATGGATGGATGAATAGATAGATAGACAACTTTATTATCCTACGAGTCGCAGGCACAGCTGTTGGTTACAGAGTTACAGGTAAAAGTGTGAAAAAGACAAAGTACTGTTGTGTACAGCGAACAACAAAGCAAAAATAAAAAAAGAAGTATGACCTAATACAGAGAAAGCAGTGGTAAACGGAGGTAAAAACCAAAATAAAATGTTGTCCATAACAGTCAGTCCTACAGTACATAAGTGTCTCACTGTTAATGCCCTTTGTACTTTTGCTCAAGTAATGTTTTGCACCATGTTTTAAGGCCCAGGACCTTCAAACAGCGGTCCACTCAGGACCCCCGTGGTGGGAAAGTGTAGTGAATGGACCACTGGGCCTGTGAGGAAGGGCTCTGGTTGGTGGGAGAGAGGCTCTGTTCCAAGGCAGGGGGCTGAATCCAGGATGTGTTTCGTAGTGGGAGGGGGAGAGAGCTTCACTAAAGAGTTGTGATGTTTTAATTAGAATCAGTCAATGCAGAGGGTTTGGAAACGCTGCTACTCATTGAGTGAAATTGGGGAGGGGGGTTCCTTTTGAATGTGTGCGTGCCTGCCTGCTTGCGTGCGTGCGGCGCGCGTGTGCCGTGCGTGCATGTAGGCTACTTATCGTCGTTGTCGGGCAGAAACCTCGTATTTCCATGTTTCAAGTTTTTAAGTGTTTTCACCAAGTAAAGCCCTGCTTACAAGGCCTGGGGGAAAGCCTGGTGTTCGTTCACAACAGGCCGTTTGGTTTCCGCCTAAAGCGGAAATCACTAGAAGAAGCGGCGTTGCTTTGATTTGTTTCCCCCTGTTTGTTTCCCCAATCCCTATTAAAATGCTCGAGTAGCCTAATAGTGTAGTCTTGCCAGTTGCTACGAGTTGGACTAAAAGATGCAAAATAATTTTTCAAAAGCAAAATTACTCCGCATCAAGGAGTTTATTTCGTAGGCCCTAAAAGTATGCAGGGGAATTATTTTGGGTTAAAACTGAATCCAGTTTGATCTTTCCGGCCAAATTGTAGTCTTTGAGTACTACAACATGACGTGTTGTGGTTTCCGCTCCCGACCGGATACAACCCCAAAAAGTGAAGTGATCCCAGACTAGGCCACGTCTAGACCGGTTCACGCACCAGTTTAGAATGAATACCAGCCAGGCTTTCCTCCGAGGTGGAAAGGCTGGTGGCGCGAGGTTATTACATTGTGAGGACAATTTTCCTGATCCTCACAAGATGAAATGGTTGTTTTATAGTAAAAAAAGAACTATAAAAGGTTAGTCTCACAATTAGACAAAGATTCAGGTTGGCTTGAGCATTAGAGATAAAATGGTGTTCTTATTTGTGTATGCGTGCGTGCATGTGTGTGTGCGTGCACATTTCTTCTCTCACACTTTTCTCTGTGTGGACAGAAAGACCCTGGGAGTGGGAGTGTGTGTGTGTGTGTGTGTGTGTGTGTGTGTGTGTGTGTGTGTGTGTGTGTGTGTGTGTGTGTGTGTGTGTGTGTGTGTGTGTGCGCGCGCGTGCGTGCGCACGCGTTTGTGTGTGTCAGAAGGTTATGCAATCGCCCACCCCACTGACGGCACAGACATCTTGTGTGTGTGTGTGTGTGTGTGTGTGTGTGTGGGGGGGGGGGGGGTGAATGGGACTGGAGGAGGGTGGGTGACAGAGAGGGTGCACAAGGGCAAAGCAGAGAGAAAAACGAATTCTTGGCTACAACACATTTTTGAGTCTCTCTCACATGCACGCACACGCACATGTACACGCGCGCACACCATGACACACACACACACACACACACACACACACACACACACACACACACACACACACACACACACACACACACACACACACACACACACACACACACACACACACACACACACCATGACACACACACACACACACACACACACACACACACACACACACACACACACACACACACACACACACACACTGCCCTCCTAACACGTTTCACACTGAAAGCCAGACCCTGAAGCCGATCAACCACTGCGTTGTGAGGACCAGCGCTCTACATCACTATGAAAGGTATGGAAGAATGTTTAGTTCTTTACTTCAAACCATTTACATACAGGGCTTCTCAAACCCACAATAGAAATGTGAAGTATTCCTGTTAATGCAGCTATATTTTGTACTATACTTACTTTTATGTTTCTATGTTGTTGTCATTATCTATGGAGTTCCTTGGATTTGTATGTGTGTGTGTGAAATCTTTTGAAGTTTAAAACAAAAGCAAAAAGAATATATATTTACTTAGTTTGCACAGTGTTTGGGAATCCCTGATTTATATCAGTGCTTCACAAACATTTTCTTGTCAAGGACCTCCAAATTGATTCATTTGCAATTACCCCCATCTGAAAATATTTTGTGCCAGGGACCCACAGAAAAGAAGACCTTTTTCCCTTTTTTCTAAATTATATGAAAAAATATCAATACAAAACACAACACATAGTGTACAGTATGATGTTGTATGTTATGTATGATGTTGATCAGAGGTAGACCAAGCACTGGGATACTCCAGGTCAAATATTAACTCAGCTACAAGTGAAAGTGCTGTGACTTGAGTTGTGACTCACGCACAGCAGCTGCAGGTTTTCATAGTAAATGTATGGGATTAATATAATAATAAGTATAAATAGTAATAGGAAACATGTTTTCTATAATAAATTATTAGTTTTTAGATTAGTTTTAGTCTTTGAAAGTCTTCTCAATGAATGCATTAAATAATAGGAACTGAAACTATAAAAGTTAGCTTTGAACGAGTATTTCCCTCTTTTGCTGCGATGGTGGCTGAGACATTGTTGAGTGCAGATAGGATACTATAGCAGCAGCCCCAATGCTGTGTTGCTTAGTGTATGTGTCTATGCGAGGTGTGAGGATGCATTTGCACTCATTTTTGTAAACCTGTTATGCAAAGTAGACATTTGACATGCTTGGCTCATGAATCGAGGGGTCTCAGAGGGACACACATTCTAGCGTGCAATCCGTACTGTATACATCCATGTGCACGTGAAGGAAAACGGATGTATGGACAGAGTTTCTCAGCGAAGGTGCAGCCAGTGAAAGAGTAGAGATGAACTCTGGCCTCCACATCATAAAAGGAGACTAGACCCTGCTCATAATCCACAAACATTCCCACTATTTGGACCTCTCTTACAGGGAGGAGGACAGAATGGTCAGCGAAAATGTGGCGCTCATTATTGCTGAACCGTATAGGCCAGCAACCTTTGTTGAGACCCAGATAGGTTTAGTGATGGACTCTATGGCCACTCCTAAATCCAACCAGTCAGTCATCATTTAACTGAACCTCATAGTAAAACCTTCCTGAGAATCGTTTTCCTAAGACACTGACAGTGTCAGAGAATCTCAGGGTCAAGAGTCACATTCACTGCGTATTGCTGGATCCTCCTAAGCTCAAGATCACAGCTTCTTCTGCATCTGTACTCAACCCAGCCACTGCTGTCCTTACATTTCCCACACATGAAGACGGATGGACATTGACCTTTGCCCAGTCCTTGGTGGGTGGATTTTATTTTTTTCCCCCTTTTTTTCAGGATTTGTTTTTGGGCTTTTTATGCCTTTATTGATAAGATTTGATGGATGTGGAGTTCTGGAGTAGGTGGATGGTCTTCATCTTGTGAGAGCTGCTTCAGCTCAGAGCCTCTCATCTCCAGCTGAGTGATTTCCTGTCGCAGCTCTTTAATGAAGCATACAGCCTGTTGTTTTCTGCTTCTCTTCAATCACACCAATGAGCTCAGCCTGGCTTCTCTCAAAACAGCTGATCAGAGCAGTAAAGTTAGTCCGCTATCTCTGTGTCTGCATCTTTCCTGCTGAGCTCTACCGAGTGTTCGACCTCCTGAATCTTCACTTGTCGCTCCTGGATCATCTGCTGGATTTCAGCCACTGTCTTTCTTTCATAGTCTTCTTTCTGACTCCTGAACTGTTGAGGAAAATAAGAAATAAAGGTATTGACAGATACCATATATAGTCCATATATAGTCATATTGGAGGCCGGCTGTCCAAAGCTGCAGGTCCGACAGATATTCCGGATCTATTTCAGGCCCGAGGTAGTGATGCGCTACTTGGAAAGTCAGTCGGATCAATAGATCCAAAGAATATCGATAAAAGCGCAAATCCCCATATATGGAGTACCCTGATGTCATCAATATGATGTCATAGTACTGATGTCAAAGACTAGCATGGACTGTCCGATCACGTATGTGTATCTCTGGGACACATATCCCAATGCTAACAACAGCAGGCCACAAGGTGCCCACTGCCCCTCCACGGACTATGACATGAAATGAAATCAGGTTATGACATTGTGTTTTCTTTCCCTTTCACAGACTTGTTGCCAGACCCATGAAATGGGTAGGCCTACATAAGCAAATGTCGGTCTGTCCCTTTTCTATATAAAGGGTATATATGATGATGACATGATGATGACATGCCTACAAAAGGCATGATGTCATAAATGATGATGACAGACAGGGGGTCTGGCACAACCAGGTTGACCTGGTCTAGTTTTACTACCTGATTACAGTCTGTTTTTGCGCTCTTATCTTTTTATGCTTCTTTTCTCGTACACCCTTTTGTCTCGCCCACTGGCGAACTGGAAGTGGACAGGATTACACTTGTCGTATGTCTGTGTGTGTGCCGATAACCAATCAAATGGCATTGGACAGGCAATATCTTGTCATAGCCCATGTTATCCTATTCATGCTCTTCTGTTGTTTCTCACACAATTTTGCTTTTGTTTTTGTCGTTTATGCCGTGTGAAGCTCTTTGTATTATTATGCTAATATGTCCACAATCTTCACTTTACAAAGAAAGGGGGAAAAGTATTTTTTTTTTCTTAGTTTTTTACATTTACGTGAAATTCGTCCTCTGGATGTTTACCCATGATGTGCAGGACATGCAGGCGAGTTGGACAACCTGTCCAAGGCGGACGGCGCTGGGGCGCCCCGGGACACCCCGGGGCCAGCGGACGGCACAGAGCAGAAGATGACGGAGCGAGGCCAGTGGGGCAACAAGATAGAGTTTGTCTTATCTGTGGCCGGAGAGATCATAGGCCTGGGCAACGTCTGGCGCTTCCCCTACCTGTGCTACAAGAATGGAGGAGGTGAGAATCAGGGGTTTCGTGAACAAATCAATTCTTTTGAGCGGCTCTTTGAAATGAATGATGGGATCCAGTACGCAGTATAGGGAGCCATTCCTTTTTTGAGGAGGGGGAGTAAATTCTTCACTTGCAGAGTATTTCTACATTGCAGTGTTGATACTTTCACTTAAAAAATGCAAAAGTATCAACACTGCAATGTAGAAATACTCTGCAACAAGTAGGCCTAGAAGTTCGGAATTATAATGTACTTGAATAAAAATACAAGTGTATTGGTATCAAAATGTACTTAAAGTACCAATAGTAGCAAGTACTCATTATGCAGAATATCCCATTTCACAGGTTTTCCAATGAATACAATTTAGAAAATGTTTAGATTTGATTTTTGACACACCATTTTTGTATATTGCATTGTGTATTTTGTCTTTGCTTTGTGATGTCTTTTTCTGTTTTATGCTTTGAACTTGTGGGACCTTTTTTAGTGTATTCTTTCTTCATTACTGCATTTTGAAAATCAATAAAAAAGTATTCTCCTCCATCACCAGGTGCCTTCTTCATCCCATACCTGATCTTCCTGTTTGCGTGTGGCATCCCTGTGTTCTTCCTGGAGACGTCCTTGGGCCAGTTCACCAGCGAGGGAGGCATCACATGCTGGAGGAAGATCTGCCCTCTGTTTGAAGGTATGATCGTTAACAATGATAAACAAAGTCAAATTGGGTCTATATAGGGCATAGCAGTGGATGTGGTTTACTGGTGCCACCGTGCCACACAGTATTTTTCTTTTCACAGAATACAGCCCTGAAGGTTGTTTGGCTCGTAATCATAATGAGAACCTATTTTGTGCTACATAGCCAGTGAGTAGAGAATCTTCAGTAAATGTACTTGGGTTACTCTCCACCACTGCCAATATATCGATGCTGTCAGGCAGAAACCTCTTATCTCAATATTTTAACTTTGTAAATTAATTAATGGCCTACTTGATCAATGATCATATACTATAAATTTGAATACTGAAAAGTGGACATACAGTATGATATGAGTTTCCCCCCGACAAGAGAATCTCTCTGTTCCTGAGATATGGCACTTATGTAATTTTCTACCTTGACCATTGATCCTTTTGACACACACAAGTGAACCATAATAGGCAAACTATAAAGGGCGCTCCTCTGAGCCAGGCTGGGTGGCCTACCCTATCCCGGCCACAAATCTATTACAGGCCAAGACGCGTGTGTGTGCGCACGTGCGTGCGTACGTGTGTGTGTGTGTGTGTGTGTGTGCGCGTGCGCATGTGTGAGTGTATAACTGCTTCCATGCAAGTGTGCGTCTCTTTAAATGTATCTGCTGTAGTATCTATGCATGGCACACAGAAGTCGGAGTTGCATATTGTAATGGCTGGCATCCTCCCAACGTTGGCCAGCATCCAACACTTCTTTCACTTGTTGCCCTGTGAGATACTGTACATACAGTATCTGCATCAACAAATAAACCAGACAGCACGGAGGCTGAATGGGAAAGAGTCCTGTAAGATATGAATGAATGAAATTAATCTATTTTCCTGTCTGATATCTTGTCTCAAGACCAACTAGGTCGGGAGTGGCTTGTCGCTATCAGCCAGTAACACACGGCCCGCGGGAGTCTGTTGCGCTCTTCTACCTGGGTGGCAGATGGGGGGAGGATAAATACAGTTGATTGTCATCGGCATAGCAGTGATAGGATAGATTATGAACAGAAATGAAAGCACTAAGGGACGAAAAGGAGGGGGCCAAGTACAGATCCTTGTGGGACTCCGGTTAGGAGGGTGCAGGGGGATGAAAGCAAACCTTTCCACAAGACCTGGTCGGTCCAGTCAGTTAGGTAGGAGGAGCACCACTTTAGTGCCGTCCCGGTGATGCCTATCCAGGAGCAGCTGGTGGTTCACTGTGTCGAATGCCGCTGATAAGTCCAGAAGAATCAGGACTGCCGAGTGGGCAGCATTAAGCGCTTCTGTGACTGCAAGGAGTGCCGTTTCCGTGGGATGGTCCAGTTTAAATCCTGACTGGTTGGGGTCCAGCAGGTTGTTCTGTGAGAGATGGAGAGACAGCTGGTTAGAAACAACACGCTCAAGAGCTTTTGAAAGAAAGGAGAGGAGTGATGTAGTTCTTGACGTCTGAGGAGTGAAGAGTTTTTTTTTTTTTGAGTGGCGATACTCTGGCAGCCTTGAAGGCAGATGGAACACCTGAACAGCCTGAAGTTACAGATGTGTTAATGATGGAGGTTAACAGTATGTTCTACTGGTGTACATTGCAGGTTTGGGTTATGCCACCCAGGTGATTGTGGGTCTGCTGAACATCTACTACATCGTGGTGCTGGCTTGGGCCATCTTCTACCTGTCCCACTCCTTCACCTGGGACCTGCCCTGGGCCTCGTGCAACAACACATGGAATACAGGTTGTTTGAACCACTTAAACCTCTGAACCTTATAATAAGACAGCACCCGAGTTTTATTCACAAATAAAAAGTGAATTTAATTGGATTAAATTGTCAACCCACCTGACTCACCCCCCCCCCCCCTGTTTATTAAAGAGCTGGAGAGATGGGGAAACATATACATGCAGTATATCTTTTTTTAAACCACTCTATAGCAATTAGAATATTGCTAACTATTTAAAAAAAAATGTTCTTTCAACCAACGGAAAAAAAAAGAAAGAAAGAAAAATCACAATAACGTTGAACTTCTTCAGTCTAAACTGGTTGTGACATTGTTTCTCACACTAGTCTTTTCCCCTTGGAGAGCCTTTGAGACGGCCCAGGATTTCAGCTCATGAATGAATGGCTTTTTGTTTCCTCTCCTCCTTTTCACAGATTCCTGCATGGAGTTTCAAAGGAGGAACAGCAGTGGCATCAGTGTGCAGCGTGACAACACCAGCACCTCTCCTGTCATCGAGTTCTGGGAGTAAGAGTTCTGTTCTCACAACTGTTTGTCTGTTTGTCCCCCAAAAAAGAAGTTACAAACTGGAGAAAGTTTACATTCCAAGAAAATATATTGTCGTGTCGGCAGTGCTAGGAAAAATCCTACTAACTTAAGTAAAAGTAACTATTCCACAATGTAGAAATACTCCGTTACAAGTAAAAGTCTTTACAAGTATCTGAATCTGGACATTTTACCTTGGCTTTTACTATAGGCTACGTGCTGGTTTGATGGTGGCTTTCCTTATCCTGATGTTCGCTATGTAAAGCTCTCATCATAGAACATTTTAATTACAGATGTGACCACATATTTTATTGTACTGCTACTTTTGCTCAAGTAAAATCATTTGATAGTTCTTCCACCACTGACTGTGTGTGCGTGCGTGCGTGCGTGCGTGCGTGCCTGCCTGCCTGCCTGCCTGCCTGCCTGCATGCCTGCCTGCCTGAGTGCCTGCCTGCCTGCCTGCCTGCCTGCCTGCCTGCATGCGTGACCCGTACAGTATGCGTATTGTAGTGTATAATCATGTGTCTCTGTGTTGTGCCTCTCCAGGCGGAGGGTGCTGAGGATCTCTCCAGGTATTGACCAGATGGGATCTCTGAACTATGACCTGGTGCTGTGCCTGGCTGTGGCCTGGGTCGTATGCTACTTCTGCATCTGGAAGGGGGTCAAGTCAACTGGAAAGGTACATTAACCACGGTCATTCTGAAGGAGAATGTACATACCTGCAGGCTAGGTATATATTTATATTTTTGCCACCCTGCTCTTATTATGGGGCCTACAGCCATGCAGGACAACCATGACTATAGTTCTTAGCCAGCTTTGTTATTTCACCAAGAGTAAAGCTGTCTGCACACACACGCAGCATTTTTTCGTTGCGTTTTGGAAATCCGAAATCCGCAAAAAAATGTTTGCGAGAGAGAGGAGAGAGAGAGGAGAGAGAGAGCAAGGGACCCAGTGGCGACAGTTGCAAAAATCGATCGAATCGAAAAAAAGATCGACCCTGGTCCGAAAATAAATACGAAACGGGCAGCAGTGTGAAGACGTGATTGACATAAAGAGAGGTTGATTTTTTTTATTTACGTGCTCCGAAATTCGCTCCGATATTCGGCCGAAGAAACGCAAAGATCTCAACCCCAAAATCCCCAAAAGTCTATTGAGTTCAATGGACGTTTTCTGTCCCTTTTCTGACTAGACAATATGGATTGGTCAAGCTTCACGTGACATCACAATATACATTTATAGGCAACCACACAAACCTTTCTAGTTTATATCTCTCTTCTTCTTTCCTGTGTGCGTGCGTGCGTGCGTGCGTGCGTGTGCGTCGTCAGGTGGTTTACTTCACGGCTACGTTTCCGTACGCCATGCTGTTCATCCTGCTGGTCAGAGGAGTGACGCTGCCTGGAGCCTCCAGAGGCATCCAGTTCTACCTCTACCCTGACCTGAGCCGCCTGGCCGACCCACAGGTTAGTTCTATACCCTGACCATTGACTCAACAGGTTAGTTCTACCGTTTATCGTATAATAATGAAACAATTACTTTTGGCTATTAACCACTTTCAACGTGGCATCCATATTTTGTCATTATAGGCGAACATTTTCTCTTTTCAACCCCAACGCCAAGCGACGCGTTGAGAGCTTGCCACTATTTTTGCGATTTTTTTTTTGCCACCCCCTATGTCTTTCTGAAATTACGCCTCTGTTGCCATGTTAAGTGGTCAGATGGGTGGGCCGCGAACAAACACGTTTCCAGACTTTCCAAAAGTGGGCGCCTATCCAGAGAAGGTTGGGAACCACTGATCTCCAAACATGCCCCGGCTCTCTGGGAGCACTTTACCCCACATTTGGACAACAAAGAGGGCCCTCATTCAGGTTTGGAACTGCACACTGGCGTCCCCGATTCTGGCTGGGAAAGTAGTGCACTTGATGCCGTCAGGCAGATGAGGGCAGAGAATGGGCTCTACCAGCCTGGCATTGTTCACTGCACCGGTTTGAGTCCCTGGGATCAGGAGTTTGCAGGACATGGACTCTGGCTTTGTATAATTGTCTGTGATTAGAGAGAGAGAGTGGTGGAAAAAAGTACTCAAATGTTGTACTCTCTGTTACAAGGAAAAGTCTGGAATAAAAAATGTACTTGAGTTTATTTGCTATTAAAATGTACTTAATTACTCATATACTCATTATGCAGAAGGTCCCATTTCACAAAGTTTTAAATGTAAAAAAAAATGTATACAAAATTACAAATCTTTTCAAAATAGCAGATCAACAAGCTCACAATGCTTGTTGGGTCACTATTTTCAAATGGCCGAAATATTCGTATATAGGGCTGAAGCGATTAATGTATGTTTTGTAATAATAATCCAAATCTACAAAGTAACTAGTAACTAAGGTTTTCAAATAATTGTAGTGGAGTAAAAGTAGAACATTTGCCTCTGAGATAGTTCAGCAAAGTAACAATACATCAAAATTGTAGTACAGTACCTGTACTTAGTTACTTTACACCACTAATGAGAGATGGGTCTGCCTGTTTCTTACAGTTAAGGGGGAATCACAATGCTCGCTCAGTGTGGGATAATGTTGGTTGCTTTTTATGTAACGTGTCTTGAGATTTTGGCCCTATACAAATTGAAACGAATAGATGGGGAGACAAGGTAACTTTTTTGTATTTCATTTGAAGGAGTTAGCTCAAGTGGCTTCTGGCTGCACCAACAAAAAAAGAATCTGGGCCTATTATTCACAGGTGGATTATGGACCACTTTAGGTGGATAGGCTCACAGCTTAATTAGTTTTTGTGGTGTTGTTGCTTAGACGTGTCTGTAAAGATTCAATTAAGCAATGTGATTAAAAATAACATGCCCGCGCGCGCGCGCACACACATACACAGATTAGCATTTAGAATAAATCCCTTCTCGCTATATTGCTGTGCTGTCTGATAGCAGCAGAGGTGGCCAAAGAAAAGCCAGCATGGCCAATATCGTATCAGAATTGCCGATGGTCTTCTAAGTCTTGTGACAATGACTAGGAGTCATGTCTATGTAAGAACAACAGTTCATGTTGTTTTGTTTCCTTAAACTCCAGGTATGGATGGACGCAGGGACTCAGATCTTCTTCTCCTATGCCATTTGTCTGGGCTGTCTGACAGCCCTGGGGAGCTACAACAAGTACAACAACAACTGCTACCGGTCAGTATATAGGTTTATCATTAGGGATGGGACGATGTGAACATTTCATGTCACGATTATTGTGACCCAAAAAAAGAATTAAAATATCCCCAACATCCAACAAATACTGTATCAAGTACATTCTTTACAGGTCGGTTTTACCAATTATAGAGGGTTTAAGTGGTGCCATATGCAGCTCTGCAAATTGTGAATTGATCCCAGTGCATAACGGATTCACGAAAATTTAAATCTCCACGATCACGATACGATTATTGTGAGTGTTTTTTTTTATCACGATAAACAATAACGTCCCATCCCTATTTATCTCTTTCGTCTCTATCTTCTTCTGTCTTTTCACATTTCAATACAGGACCTTTATAACAGAGTATTTCTACAGTGTGCTATTGCTTTACAGAAATATTCATGAAGTATGTATTCTAATTTTTACCACTGTTAGTTACAGGGGGAGAAAACACTATCACCATACAAAAAACGTTAGCTTCTTATACAGTTATATATACCTGTGATCTATGTGGTTGTTCCTAGGGACTGCCTGTCGCTGTGTTTCCTGAACAGTGGGACCAGTTTCCTGGCAGGTTTTGCCATCTTCTCCATCCTGGGTTTCATGTCCTATGAACAGGACGTGCCCATAAAAGAAGTGGCTGAATCTGGTGAGTCCAAGGTGTACCAGGCAGCGACCAGCAAAGGAAGCAGAATTTGAATTTGATATCATATGGCGCAACCTTTAATCAAACTAATTGATTTAATCGATTTTATACAATAATCAATGAATAATCGCATGCTTTATTAAACAAAAATAAAACAAAATACTAAAAATAGCAAATCTACAAGCTTATAGATATACAAGCTTGTTGTGAGTGTACCTATACAGCCAATCTACACCTTGTAGCCTACTGTAGATAACAATGTAGATGACAATTTAGCTTTTAAATGAAACAAGATTTCACGACACTGTTGTGCAACAATGTATAAAATAGGACTTCATTGCTTCGTTGATATTTCTTTTGAAATGTAAATCACATTTTTTAAACGCATATCGATTAGGCCTCTTTGATAAACCGAAATACTCAAAAATAAGGGATAGTTGGAGCTCTAATTCTATCCAATCAAACGGTGTGTTGTGGTTGTTGCCATGCAGGTCCCGGGCTGGCCTTCATAGCGTACCCGCGTGCTGTGACCATGATGCCCTTCTCTCCCTTCTGGGCGTGCTGCTTCTTCATCATGATCGTCTTCCTGGGGCTGGACAGTCAGGTGACATACTCTTAACCACTGGTTCCCAAACACTGGCTCGGGACTCATTTGTTGGTCACAGACACATTTATTTCATGAATAAATAAAAGAAAGATCTAAGAAATTAGAAAACATGTTTAAGAACTATAGTGAAAATAGCCGATCTGCGGTTTTCACTAGTTTTGGGTCCTGGGCAAACGTCTAATCTCTTATTTGGGTCTCGAGCTAAAAGGTTTTTCTAAACCACTGTTGTAAACTCTGACACAGCACAAAGACATCCATATTATAGCCACACCTGTACTGTCTATTTTTGTCCA
The DNA here is from genome assembly GCF_963921795.1 of Nannobrachium achirus. NCBI lineage: Eukaryota > Metazoa > Chordata > Actinopteri > Myctophiformes > Myctophidae > Nannobrachium > Nannobrachium achirus. The sequence continues at coordinate 56,240,376 of NC_137820.1, read as the reverse complement.
AAGCTGTTACTTTTCAGGATGCAAATTAAAAAATGGCAAAAGTAACAGATCTACAAGCTCGAAACGTGTCACTTGTGGATCTGCTACTTTTGATACATTTGTGTGATGCTGTAGTGTGATCAATTTAGGGCATTAATCAACACAGAAAGTTAAAATATTAAGATATTTAGGTTTCTTGCCAACAGCAACAATACAGTATATCGGTCATTGTCTTTTTTTCTTTACCACATCAGTATTATTAATATTATTATGCATTCAATGTGTCCTTATTTTTTCAGTGTGGGGGGTCTCAGCTTTGTAAGAGAACAGAGCAAGTCAGAATGACGGAACAAGGCTGAACTAAAAGGCTTGAGAACTTGGCAACGTGGGCCATGGCCTGAGTATAAGCCCTACTGACTGCTTGTATTGTGCAGGTGAATGTTTGCAGGTGGTCTGGCAGACAGAGAGAGAACGAAGTGTGCACTACAGGTGGGCCAGAGCCTTATACTGACACCCACCCACCAAGGCCTGGGCTCAGGGAACTGACGTGAGGGAACATTGGGGGCCGGTAGCGGAAAAGTGTGTGTTCCTTCCTTGGAGCCGCGTTCTTTAATACATCTGACAAAGCCTGCCGGAGACCCCCCACACATGCATGCACTCTTTTGTTTATGTTTAAACATGTTAACCACTTGATTAAGCTACAAGCTCAGTTGAGAACGGATGGGGTTGTAGGGATTGATCAGGGTTTGGAGGTACAGTATGGCGGTGCCATACCTTTGGCTGCTTTGAAGGCCAGCATCAGCGTTTTGTACTCCGGGAGCCAGTGGAGGGAGCAGAGAAGGGGGGAGACATTATATGGGAGTAGCTATGATTTGCTATACCAAATAGCAACATGTTTGGATTACCTTCAAAACAGACATGGCCTCATGGCCCTCCTGTCATCTTTGGTGCAGTAGTTGGGGAATTTCGGCCAGATGATAAGTGCAGCCAGTGACTCCCCTGGTGTTTGTTCATCACCTGGGTCTGTGCAGAGGGGGAGAGGTCCGTGCAAAGGGCGAGAGGAGGAGGGCGAGAGCCTCGAGAGGTCTGTGCAAAGGAGGAGAGGCCCCTGTGGGGGCGTGACTCTGGTCAGGAGGTCAGAGGCTTGGTTAGGACGAAGCCAGATATGCTCCAGTGTCGTAACCCCCATCCAACGGCATTGAGCCGTTGTGGGGTCGCGTGCACAAGGGTAGAATACAGGTTTCAGCACTGCTCAACTGTCACCCGGTAGTGCTACGCACTAACATTTGGGACAGACCTAAACGCTGGAAGAACGTCACTTTCTTGACACTCCCATTAGCCGCTCAAGTGTCAAAGTTCAAAGGAACGGCAGGAAATGTCTCTATAGGCAGCGTCATTCCAATAGTAACAAGCCAAATAATGTGTGGCCGTGCCCTTAAGGGGAACACACACCGGCTGCGGACAGGCTGCGCACATTTATCACGCAGCAACGCTTGCGAAATAGAACAGTGGCGTATCGGAGCGGCGGGCGACGTGTGAATGCGCGCCTGCTCGCGCCTGACACCGCCAGTGTGGGTATGTTCATTGAAAATATTGGGGACAGATGTTTTTATGCGCGCCGTCCGCATCCGGACGTATCATTTATACAGCCTGTAAGGTGAAAGAGAAACATCATGTGACTTACTAAAGACAAGTCCATGGCTACTCAGGGGGGGGACAGAGGTTAAAATCACCTGATCACAATTATTTGAGAATAATCTTTGCATAATTGGTTCATTTTCTTGAATTTGTCTGTCGAAAACGAATGAAGTTAGCAGAAAAGGGACTACTAACCAAATGTTACACACAGCATCAATATGCTAATGATTATTATTTTTTATTTTATCTTATATTTTGAAAATGAAAATCCTAGAGTGTATATATATATGGCTATTATTGTAGTGGGGATGAGTGCAAGAGCTTCCACAGGGTTGAAATAAGGACACATAAATCACTGTCTGTGTCTCCCAGACCAGCCACTAATTACTGGGGAGGCTGAACACATTGTTGTACTAATTGTGCCCTTTTTCTGGCACGCAGTCTATAAACTTGTCACACCATTGCCAAAAACCAACACCACATGCACGCACACGCACGCACACACACACACACGCACGCACGCACACGCACACATGCATGCGCACACACACTCTCTTCTTTTTGATTGATCAAATATTCTATTGACATTTTTCAAGTTACAACAAAAGCCAAAGGCTTGTTTCCATTATTGTGCATTAAACATTAAACAACTGGACAAACAGTGATACGACACAAAATACAAATGTCAAAATATTCAGTTTCAAACAATTCATGATGAGTGTGTGTACACACTCATCTTCTTAATTGTGCAGGCTCATCCATGCAGTAAAAATATGAATAAAGAAAAAATGGGCGTATGTGTATAATAATTTATGTCATGAATATAAAGGAGAGTCACCCTGGCAGGTGGAAACCTCATATTATGTCGAAAACTGTTAAAAATAGCAAAAGTAGTAGCAGATTGACAAGCTCACAACACGGCGACTCGCTCGTTTTAGCTCGCTCGGTGGTGTCTCGTGGTCAAGTCCACTTGAGACGGCGCGCCTCCGTCCTCGCCTCTGTCCATATTTGCATATTATAACCACATTCTATTTGAGTAATGTTAACTCCATAGACATACAAAACTATGGCACCACCTCTTTAACTACATGTTCTCTCTCTCTAGTTTGTGTGTGTGGAGAGTCTGGTGACAGCCATGGTGGACATGTACCCCTCCACCTTCCGTAGGAAGAACCGCAGAGAGCTGTTCATCCTGGTGGTGGCGCTGGTCTCCTTCCTCATGGGTCTCATCATGCTCACCCAGGTAAGTCAGTCACACCACCCTGAGGCCTACCACAGTATCAAGGGCAAGACCACAGGTTCGTTTTTGTTGGCACCAGTAATGCACTGTAGGCCTATGTCATACACAGACCTGCTGCTATGTGGACCTACCATTCTGTTTCCACCTTCGCAGTTCACACTTCCTACTTAACCTCTACGACTCTATCTTGTATAAATATGCCTATGTGTCTTTAAATGTAGATATCTTAACCTTTTTTTATATTTTCTATGACATGATATTTGATTTCTTACCCCATGCTCTCCCTCTCCCCCTTTTTTCTTCTTTTTCTTCTTCTCCCCTTCTGGAACAACAAAACTGATGTCATCCACTTCTTTATATTTGTAAACCGGTGATGTGACAATGAAGTTGACTCTGATTCTGTAACTGAAACAATTAGTTTCACCTGTAATCACATGGCTAAAATCAGGAAGCCATGTTGAAAGTGTTTCTAAACTATGGGGCGGCATAGCTCAGGGGTAGAGAAACTGGTATTAGAGCACGAAGGGTATAAATCCCGAAGGGTTCCCAGTTCGAATCCGGGCTCCCCCTGAGTTAATGTCGAAGGGTCCTTGGGCAAGACTCTGAACCCCTAATTGCCTCCGGTGAGTAGGTTGGTGCCTTGCATGGCTTCCTCTGCCACCGGTGTATGAATGTGTGTGTGAATGGGTGAATGTAATGCACAATCTATGTAAAGCGCTTTGGATTAAAAGCGCTATATAAATGCACCATTTACCATTTAAACTCACATCTCTCCTCACAGGGAGGAATGTACGTATTCCAGCTGTTCGACTACTACGCGGCTAGCGGGATGTGCCTGCTCTTTGTGGCGTTTTTTGAGACTATTTGCATTGCTTGGATCTATGGTGAGTTTTTGAGTCTATTTGTGTTGCTTGGATCTATGGCAGTGCATGGTTCTCAACCAGTGGTCCGGGAACACTAGTGGTCCTTTAGGAGGTTCCAGGTGGTAAACAAATGGATCTTTAACTCTTGAGAGCAGAAAATTAAATTTTACGTTCTCAAGAGTAAAATTATTGTTTAACACCTGCCTTACCGGTACTTCATTTACAAGAAGTTGCATTTACAATTAGAGAATGTAGAAGAGTTGTTATTTTGATCAACGTTTGCCTGTTATCTCTCCTATGGTACCACATCAATACAGCATGGAATTGTGGACAAAATCTTATCCAACAACAACAAAATATTCTTGGGTCTGAGAGGCTAAATCTCATCAAATGGTAGTCTGTAGCTTAAATGCAGAATAAACTAGAAGCAGTGCTCTTCCGAGCACAGGTCTCCACCAGGCCACACAAATCGGCCTGTTATAGCGCCACCATGAGGCTGATTTAAAAAATGTGGGGCAGAGGTTCTGAATTAGCATCCAGGGAGTGTGTGTGCTCAGTTTGGCAGCGATCGGGCCAACGGCGCCAGAGATTAGCTGGTAACAACCAGGCCACACAAATCGGCCTGTTATAGCGCCACCATGAGGCTGATTTGAAAAATGTGGGGCAGAGGTTCTAGATTGGCATCCAGGGAGTGTGTGTGCTCAGTTTGGCAGCGATCGGGCCAACAGTGACTGAGATTAGCTGTTCACAAACTGCGAGGACGCACGCACGGACGCACGGACGCACGGACGGACGGACGGACGGAGGGGAAAACATACTCTCCCTCAGCCTTCGGCTGGTGGAGACAATAATGGACCTTGATATGAAAAGGGTTGAAAACCACTGATCTATGGTGAGTGTACTGTGTGCTGTGTGTGATGTAGATACCGTAGGAGTGCATATTCACACAAGCCACACTGTATTATTGATTGCTTTTTCTTCCCTGTATTTCTCCCTGATTATAGGTGCTGATCGTTTCTATGACAACATCGAGGACATGATTGGCTATCGCCCCAGCTCTGTCATCAAATACTGTTGGCTTTTCTTCACCCCAGCTACATGCTTTGTGAGTCCGCCTTCCTTCTCTTTAGAAACTGCCATTCCTCCTTCTTCGTGAAGTAATAGCACCACCTGGTGGCTGGTCGACAACAAACTACCAACATGTGTTTCCACAGTCTATAGCCAAGCTGTTAAGTCTATGAATACATCTCTGTATCAAATAATAACCAGTAAGACACCTAAGGCCGAAAAGCGAACTCGCCCTAAGGAGCGAGGTCGCATATATGCCCATATATGGAGATCCCTAACAGAATCCCTTTTATGCCCATATATGGAGATCCCTGCTCTGAGTATCTGACATCACTGTGATGTCACCTGTTTATGCCCATATATGGAGATCCCTGTTCTGAGTATCTGACATCACTGTGTTGTCCTGTAACGTCACAGTGAGGGGAACCACAGTGTCAGGTGTTACCCGTCCGGACAGACGCGGACAATGGCGGTTCTGATAGTAAACTGCGACCTACGGTCGCAATAATAATGATGATGTTTAGGCTTAAGATGAGTAGAGTGGTTAAGTTGAGGGTTCTGGGGGTGGTGGGTTTTTTCAACCTAGCGGGTGATATCTTTGAAGAATTTAAGGTTTACACCACTGGTTCTTAGTGTCAGGTCTAGGCTAGGGACCACCAGGGGTCCAAATGGACTCTTACAGGTCTGTGACTCTGAGAGTGTACAAATGGAACCAAATTGATTCCATTTGATATCAAAAACTGGGGGTCGATTGAAATGAAAAAGGTTGAGAATCACTAATACTGGAGCTGGACCAACCACATTTCACTGTGTGTGTGTGTGTGTGTGTGTGTGTGTGTGTGTGTGTGTGTGTGTGTGTGTGTGTGTGTGTGTGTGTGTGTGTGTGTGTGTGTGTGTGTGTGTGTGTGTGTGTGCGTGCTTGTGCGTGCGCTTGTGCGTGTGCGTCTGTTCAGGGAACCTTTGCCTTCTCCTTGATCAAGTATACTCCTCTGAAGTACAACAATGAGTATGTGTATCCATGGTGGGGTTATGGTCTGGGCTGGATCCTGGCCTTCTCCTCCATCCTCTGTGTGCCCCTGTGGGTGGCCGTGAAACTCTACTCCACCCCTGGGACCTTAAGAGAGGTAAGTAAGTGGCACTGCCACAACTTAAGCACAATTTGATCGAACTGATGAGATACAAATCTTAACAAATCCATACTTTGACGCTTCATCTTTGCAAATGTGTCATCCTTTGTCCACGAGAGACAGATATGAGAGATGCATCTCGTTCACAGTCCAGTGCAGTTCTTGCATTGCATATATAACCTATACGTTTTTGTCTGTATTGAATTTTTGCTAGTTTGTTTGAATAGCTGACCACCCAAGGTTCTCCCATTAAAGAGAATGAAGTGTGGCACTCAGACAGTATTGCAATGTTTGGTGATATTTATTACTCCACTTCAGTTAGCCATGGTTTAGTGGTCATGGACGCATAGCTGTTGGCTGGAGAAGTGTGCTGTGGACAAAAGGACTGCTGTGCATTAAGTGAGAGCTGTGGACTGAGTGTCTGCTTATATAGGGGCACACCCGGATTGTCATTGGTTATTGAGTCAAGTGGTTAACAAGGGGGAGTGTCCAGAGGCTTCCACCAGACAGCACAGAGGAAATTCTTAACAGTCTGCTAAAGAGCAATCGATGTGCACATTTTTATGGCAAATTAGCTAGCATATTTACATATTTAACATAAATGTATTCAACATATATTATTCAACACAGTCGCTGTTAATACATGTTATTGTTAAGCAAACTATATTCTAGGGATTGCCTCTGTTGTTGGTCATGGGTGCTTGTCACCCATTCCACCAACTGAAGCTCTGCTTATAAAGGCCCTGCTCCATGACAAGCCAACCTTCATTGGAGACAGACTTTACAGACTCAACAACCATTAAAATTGCCTAATTATTTGTCTCACATCATTGCCAGTATTACAGCGCAGAGTATCCAAGTGTGTTTCCACACAATTAACCATTAACCACATAAACCCTAGCATCACTATACTGGGTAATACAGTAGCTGAACATTCAGCGAAAATAGTTCACAAGTTGTGACCTGTTATATTGTGTTATAAGCTTGAAGTAGATCGGCTATTTTCAGCAAAGTGATTTGGTGTAGAGGGAAAAAAGGAGGGGACCAAATACAGACTCCTGGGGGACCTCAGTCAACGAAGTATATACTGTAGGATTTAATTACTTGATCACTGATGCACAACAATACATAACTATTCTGCGTGCCTGAGGTTTTCCCCATTCCCCTCTGTGTCCACTGTCCCCTGTCTGTCCACTGTCCCCTGTCTGTCCTGTCTCTGTACAGCGCCTTGTCTTCCTGACTACTCCCTCCACCGACCTTCCCAAGACCAAGAGAGAGCAGAACAAGATGACGGCCATCTTTGTCGCCGATGGCGACAGCCTGTGTCAGAAAGCACCCCCCACCAAGGACGGATACTTCCCCGTGGAAGAGTCGGAATCGCACTGTTAAGGCATGGCGGTTGGAATCTGGGCTTTCCTAGGGGTCGTAGGGTCCACTCGCCCGGCCTCAGCATCTTCAGCGTTCTACTTAATACCTCACCAGCCACTGTGGTGAAACAGGAGCAAGACACATACACCAGAGCTGTGCTGTCTGGTTCTGTCAAGGAAAAGTGAAGAAGGAAAGGACATCTACGTAACTTTATTGATCCGGTAATTCCAGCTGGCAGATTTGTCTCACTAGGAGGCAAACTGGAGCTGGAAGTTTGATGAAATGCGTTAAAGTCGATGAAAGCTGCCCGGAAGGACAAGCTTAGGAATGAACACTATTTCTGAACGGTTGCAACCCTTGCAAAATAATTGATTCAGGAATATAAAAGAAGACACATTGTTTCTTATTTTTGTGCACACAATAGAGAAAGGTTCTGACTATGGGCTGTCAATTATTGTTGACAGTCAATTCTCACGATAACAGCTCATGCTGCCCGCCCAGAAACCTTCTCTATGCTTTTTAGATAGCTCAATAAAATCATAGTATCTATGTAACGCCCAGGATTCAAACTCTGGTCTTACACGTGAAATTCCAAAAACTTAGCCACTAGATCAAAGGGATATAATATCTCCCCATGGAATCGGGGGGATATTATACTTTCGATGCAATCAGGCTGAGGCAGTGAGTCACTCTGCTACACTCACCCCCCTTTTGACCTCCTCCCACGGGCATAACCCTAACGCCCTGTATTTTATCAATATCTTAACTAGACTAAAGACTAAAGACTAGACTAAAGAGATATCCCCATGGACTGGGGAAGATATTAGACCTTCGAGGCCAGCAGGCTGAGGCAGTGAGTCACTGAGCTACATCTACAGCAAAAAACATTGTGTGATATGTCTTCTTTGATTTTCCTGAACATAATTATCTGACCACGGTCACAATCATTCACAAAAATAGTTTGTTCATGTGCTTACTGCATATCCAGCCGGCTCTCATTTACTTCAATGCATTCCATCAAACCCCTGGTTTCAGTGTCCGTCAATGGGGCATAGCTGTCATAGAACGCCTCTCTTTCATTCTTAAAGACATTCCTTGGTTCTGTCGGGGAAACAGCACCAGTTATTAGTTCTGGTGTTTTCCTTTGTAGGGCAACACACGCCACACACACTCAAGATGGTCCATGAAATTTCGCCAGATTCCCATCCTTCCGCAGGAGAGCTTGTCAACATGTCCGCTGCCTCAGCTAAACAGAATTTAAACCGGAATGGTTTGGTCGATTTCTCATTCACCAGTGGCGGACTCACATAGACTTTTTTTGTTTTAATGAGCATATAGTCCATTGTGTTTTGACAGTGGCTGAGAATGTACACTATCACGTCTGCTTTCTGAGGAAGCTTTTTTTTTTTTTTTGTCTTCTCATTTTTTAGAATGTATGTGTGTGACATGATACGTAAAATGTATGTATGCCTTGATTCATTGATTCTAACAGTATGGGTGGACAGATCATAGAATTTCACTTGAATAAAAGCCAGTTACATGTGTGTCTGAATTAAATGACAAAGTGGGACATATTGTGTATTTTGTATTATATATTCAGTCCCTAACTCCACAGTGGAGGTGGGTCTACATACACTGGGTCAATTCACTTTCCTTGAGTTCAGCCTAACAATGTTAAAGGGATAGTTCACCCCCAAAATGCCTTTTTAGTTTCCTATCGATTACTCACCCCATGAATCATTGAATTCATGAATTTATGTTTTTGTTTTTATCACATTCCTAAGCCAAACAGTGATAATAATAACCAATAAGCTGTCCTAAGGGCGAGAAGCGTCGAGGTCGCGCTGAAACAACAGAGACTGACACAATATGTCCATATATGGGCATTCCCAGTTATGGGCTTGATGTTGATGACATCAGGGATCTCCATATATGGGCATAAAAGGGACAAGGACGGAATTAATTTGCAAGTGTGGTTGCCATGACACGAGTCACACTTGCAAATGGATTCTTCCTTGGCCATATATGGAACATGACATGAGGTGTGACTGATTGACACACATGAGCTGCAGGTTTTCATGGTAAATGCGACCTACGGTCACAATAAAGATCCCTCATGCATCCGGTAGCAGACACAAAGGATACTTTTTGTGTCTCCTAACAGATACATACCACATACTTTGTTATTATCGTCAAATTATTGGCCTTGTAATGTGACAAAAACAATAACATATCCATGAATTCAAGTCTCCATGGGGTGAGCAATTAATAGGAAAATAAGTCATTTTTTGGGTGAACTACTCCTTTAATTCAGCTTTTCATAAAAAAACTAGACCAGGCCAACCTGGTTGTGCCAGACCCCGGTTCTGCCAACCCTCTGGGCCTATAAATTTAATGGTACATTTAGAGGCTGTCTGTCCCTTTATAGGCTGTCTGTCCCTCCCTCATGTCATCATCATTTGTGACATCATTGTGACCAAATATGGAGAAAAGAGGGAGGGACAGACCGACAGACCGACAGACAAAGCAAAACAAAGCGTTTTGCTTTGTCTGTCGGTCTGTCCCTCCCTCATGTCATTGTGATGACATGAAGGCTTTGTCTACCACTGGAAACAGGAAAAGATCTTCTTTACCTTCCATATTTACCAATTGCAGTTGGTTTGAATGACTCATTGGTGGAGTTTTACCACGTGAAAAATAACTGTGACATGTATGACAAATCCAAAAATTAGAGGTATGTTCTCCATAGGTAGATGACTTAAGAAATTCCTCAGGCTCACCAATTACTAAAAGCAAGATATGAGGATGATTGTCAAATAGTCTTTCTTTAAAATGTTGATCAAATTTCTTTACCTGGTCAAAAAACCGAATTCTCCTACAATTTACGCAGGCAAACGCAAGACCATTTCTTGTGTTTGCCCTAAAATTTCGAATCCTACTCCAAATTGTACTGTTATATTTCTTATAAGCTCTTTTCCTACTTCTGTCCTTAGGTTCTGCCAACCCCCTGTCTGTCATCATCATTTATGACATCATGCCTTTTGTAGGCATGTCATCATCATGTCATCATCATATATACCCTTTATATAGAAAACCCGGACAGACCGACATTTGCTTATGTAGGCCTACCCATTTCATGGGTCTGGCAATTAGAATAGAAAACAGGTAAGCACCATAGGAAGCACCATACAATAGATGACAGGGAAGCATCATATAAAGCACCATTGGAAATTGTAATTAGTGTGGTTGCTATAGGCTACCAGACTAGTGTTCTAGGTCTGAGAACTTTTATGTCACCTAAACTAAACCTGTCTTCATTGAACCTTTTCCTGTAAACCTTTGTGTCACCTAAAGTAAAACTTTCAATATGTGTTCTGTAAACCTTTGTCACCTATCTGTTTTCATTTATATGTTTTCTGTAAAACGTTGTCACCTAAAGTAAACCTGTTTTCATTTAACTTTTTTCTGTAAACTTTTATGTCACCTCCGTTCCTTCCATGACCATTGGGAGAACCAACGGTCATGAAGTCTGTGTCATGACCGAAGGTCGCGGGTACACGCGGCCGAAATGAGTTTTCTCAGATGGGTGGCTGGTATCTCCCTTTCTGAGATACTGTGAGACTGTCACCCGAGAGAGACTTGGAGTAGAACCACTGCTCCTACACTTGGAAAGGAGTCAGCTTAGGTGGTTCGGGAATCTAGTACGGATGCCCTGAGCGCCTTCCTAGGAAGGTCCTCGATGCACGTCCCACTGGGAGGAGACCCCGTTGCTGACCAAAGACCAGATGGAAGGATTATATCTCCACACTGGCCTGGGAACGCCTCTGTATACACCCGGAAGGAGTGGAAGAAGTTGCTCAGGATAGGGAACTCATGGAAATCTCAGTTGGAACCGTTACCCCCGCGACCCGATTCCGGATAAGCGGTTGAATATGGATGGATGGATGGATGGAAGTAAACCTGTTTTCATTGAACCTTTCTGTAATCTCAAAAGTCCATTGAGTTCAATGGACCTTTTATGTCCCTTTTCTGATTGGACAATATAATGTCAATGCTCAATACTCATATTAATGATGCCTCCTTGAGGATGACCTGTATTGTCACCACACCAGTCTGTAATGAAAAGCTGACTTTAGGCGCTTCCGCTTTGCTTGGTCATCCCCCTCCCCCCTCCCCCCACACAAACACACATTTGTCCAGAAAGTGTCACTTTGTTTTGCTATGTGAGTTTGGAGTGAACATCCAGACCAAGACTCTAATCCAGGGGTCTTCAACAGCGGGTCCGGGACCCCTAGGAGGTCCTCAGAGTCACTACAGGGGGTCCTCCAGATCTTTGTGTGATAGAAACTTCTTTTTTCCCTCCTTTTATATATTAACCACCTGAACCCTAGCGTCCATATTCGGAAAACTTTAGCCAAAAAATAGCAGATATAAAAGCTCACAACGCAACGGCAAAGAGTTTTGGTGTAGAGGGGAAAAAGAGCAGACTGAGTACAGAGTGAACGCTCAAGTTTTCTAAGTATTGACGGTTCAAGTGGTTAAATATCTGAAAACACCAATTGACATGAATCCAAAATACACTGATTGTGCTGTCAAACGATGAAACTGAACCCTATAGCGTCCATAAGCCTAGCATCCATATAGCGTCCATATTCGGAAAACAGATAACAAGCTCACAACGCCTCGCGCTGTGAGGCGTTGTGAGCTTGTAGATCAGCTATTTTCGGCAAAGAGTTTTGGTGTAGAGGGAAAAAACAGCAGACTAAGTATTGACGGTTCAAGTGGTTAAATATCTGGAAACACCAATTGACATGAATCCAAAATACACTGATTGTGCTGTCAAACGATGAAACTGAACCCTATAGCGTCCATAAGCCTAGCATCCATATAGCGTCCATATTCGGAAAACAGAGAACAAGCTCACAACGCCTCGCGCTGTGAGGCGGTGTGAGCTTGTAGATCAGCTATTTTCGGCAAAGAGTTTTGGTGTAGAGGGAAAAAACAGCAGACTAAGTATTGACGGTTCAAGTGGTTAAATATCTGGAAACACCAATTGACATGAATCCAAAATACACTGATCGTGCTGTCAAACGATGAAACTAAATGGAATCTATGAGAAGGTTGGGGGTCCCTGCTTCATCTCTCTCTCAACTAAGGGGTCCTTGGCCTGAAAACGTTGAAGACCCTTGCTCTAATCGTTGGCTTGCACCAGTGACCAATGACAATGACCTCTCATTCAGACAACCGCTCTTTCAGTTATGTGGGTGTGACGGCTGCTGTGAGCTTCTGACACATGCAGCAGGATGTCGTCATAACGAGGCAGGTCCGCTGCGCACAGACAACAATGGTAGAAGTAGTTGTGGAGATGAGCCCCTCCGTGGGAGCGACTCATATGGAGGCGGGCAAGAGGAGCTTCGCCCATGCGTTTGTCACAGACGCCACACTGGTGGAGAATCTGGTTGACTGCCAGGAGATGCTTACAGGCTGTGGCCTCTTCTTCGAACTGCTGACCACACTCACAGAACCATGCCAGCGTCAGGTTCTGTCTCTCTGTTTCCCTCTTGGCACGTTGAATTTCACTCAGGCTGCTGAACTGAAGAATTGCTCTGTCCATAGTCTGGTTGACCTCTGCCTTGTGCTGCGTGGATTCATTGTGTCTCTCAAGTTCAGCTTGAGTGAGGAACATCTCACAGCAGAGATAGCACTGTCCTCGCACTAGAAGCTGTTTCATTATCTGCACCACTGTTTTATCTGCTACAGCAATGGCACCGCCCTGATGGCAAGACACATTAAAGTGTGCCTGAGCTGTCTGATGGGAGTTTAGTGCTTTTCGGCAAATCGTGCATCGGACACTGAAAGGTACATTCTTGCACAAGGCGATCATACGATCCTTAGCATAAAGTGGCATCGGAAGAGGTCGCGCTTTTCCTTTGGACGCGTCCAGAGTTATTGAATCGGTGAAGTGGTTCTTGGCTGACATGTGCTGAAGGCACTCATCCCCGCTTTTGAAGAGGAGGTAGCAAGCAGGACATGCAAAGCACACAATCATCTGACAGGTCTGAGTGATGAGGTGGCCCTCTGCGTCGGACGAGGAGCTCTTGGATTGAACATGGACTTTCCATGCTTCCTTGGTTTTGAAATGGAGGCCACAAGCAACACAGGCAAAGAGCTCTGAGGGACTTCCTTTAAGGTGGATCGCTGGATCACAAGGGGAGTGATCAAACCTTTTCATGTGACCCACGAGGAGATGCACATTGTCAAAAACCCGACCACAGTTGACCACTGGACAGGTGCGTCTGGCCAAAGCATTCTTGGCGCGGCTGCCTGTTCTTCCAGGACCAGTAAAGAGCAAACCAGGTTCCCTGTTAATGACTGGAAGGGTGCGCTTGGTTAGGATGTCGCTGAGGGAAAAGTCGCGGCTGCGTCTTCGGCTGCTGTGACGTATTACTCCAGGACTAGTGCTGACCATGCCTGGTTCAGGATCCGGCATGTTTAGCCACATGTCCACACAGCGCTTTGCGTCGTCATTGCTTCTAATAGCCATAGGAACAGGGTTTTCCAATCAGAACATCACAAGCTATGAATCGTCTATTTGACACAGAAAGAATCTCTGACAGAGACCCTGGGGGTTCGTTTTGGGAAATTGAGTGGCTTTTAACCTCTCACCTGGCTTTTAACCTCATTCACCATCGCAATGAGGTCACGATGACTCAGCCATGCCCAAATATAGAATTCCGGGTCAGACATGCCCAAATATGGAGGTCCACAATGTTAGACTGGCCTCTAAAGCTTTCTGATTCGCAAACACAGCAACCTGATATCACACAGATGTATTTTAAATTGGGTGACCATGACGACCTAATATTAACAAACCTGGGTTCCATGAAAGCAAAGCACTTTTACATGTCATGAAGTGGCCTGAAGATCTACTAATATGAAGACTGCCATCTTCATATTTACGTACACTAGAGTACATACTGTAGAGTACACTCACACCTCATCGCACTGACGGCCAGACCATATATGGAGATCTCTGTATCTGTCTGTATGCCCATATATTGGCATATCGGTTGGACACACAACATTCATAAAACAGACTCATCACAACATAGATACAGTACAACACAAAGACACCAACTCATACTGTACATTAGCACAAAAAAAAGAAAAAACTAAAAACATGCAGAGGTTTGTCCAACGCTTGACCTGATTCCACATCAAGGATTTCAAGGGGCTTATTATAACCATCAACCATGACTTTATTCCAGGGTTGTTTAAAAGAAAAGTTAAGCAGTATGGAGTGATTACTGTGCTATGTGCATGCTGGAGACCAACGCATATTGGTTCAGGAAGAAAGAGGAAATCATTTTGTATTAAATATCTTAATATTGTTCATGCTTTCAAATTGATATCAGACATGCATTTCAGTGATTTCCTTTTGAATGTTGGATTTGACTTCACAGTCTTCCAGAGCTTGATCATTAAAAACAGCCTCAGCAGGATCAGCTGGCACAGACTGCCATCTTCAGGCAGATTAAAAAACAACACATATAAACTCAAAGGATTGAGCTGGCAAAGACAAACAGAACTCATAGTAGAATATTCAAGCAAGCTCAAGTACTTTTTGCCATTTGTAGGTATTTGGAATACATACAGTAGCCTCCATTGCAATTAGACTGTGAGATTCTTTGAAAAGAATGTGTATAGATATACTGTAGATAGAAATA
Organism: Nannobrachium achirus; assembly: GCF_963921795.1. Lineage (NCBI taxonomy): Eukaryota > Metazoa > Chordata > Actinopteri > Myctophiformes > Myctophidae > Nannobrachium > Nannobrachium achirus. Next base: position 56,225,366 of record NC_137820.1, on the reverse strand, counting down.
AACACCAGTGTGAAGTGAGTGGTACACTAGAAAAATACTGTTCCTGAAGAAACAGTGTGGGTTTGAGTAGCCCCCCAAGTGCAGTATGATGATGGCGTATAGACCCACATGATGTCACATGGCGGCATATTGTCCAATCATACTGATAGGGACGTACATATACACATGGACATACACACAAAGTCACATAATGGAGCATCTATCACAGCAAAAAATCTTTTCAAATGGGGTCCGCGGGCCAATAACTGTCAATTTGGGGGTCCTTGACATGAAACAGTTTGAGAACCATTGCTCTACAGTTCAAGCCTATTAGTCTAGCGGAAAGTTGACATGATAGTTCAGTTGGTGATAAAAGCATGAAATTTGGCACAGATGACTTTCATATGACCCTAATTGATAATCAACCTCTGGCCACACAAAATTCCAACATTTTTCAAGATGGCCGCCAGTCTTCAGAATGGCTGCAACTGGACCTACGTTTTGGACTACATAACTTTGCTGGGGCTGTAAATCTTTGATTCTCAGCTCATTTTGATCTAAGAATAATGTTCTAGAGGTATTTCAATCAAACAAGATAAAAAATTACATTAGGTTTCAATATGGCGGCATATTTTCCAATATGGCAGCAGATACATTACAGAAATGTACAGCTGATCATAGTTAATCCAGTTGGAGATACAAGCATGAAATTTGGCAAAGATCACATTTAGACTACCCTAATTGATAATTAACATCTGGCCACACGTAATTCTTCCATTTTTGAGATGGCCACCAGTTTTTATAATGGCTGCATTGCAACTGGGCCTACGCTTTGGACTAGATCACTTTGCTGGTGCTGTAAATCTTTGATTTATGGCGGCACATTTTCCAATATGGTTGCCAATAAATTGACATTTACTGCTTATGGTTAATCCATATGAGCTTGTAACACATATTTGTGTAAATTACCACTTCACAGAATCCCTTTATGGCACATTTTAAAGTGATTCTGTAGCTTTAGAATGACCTATAGGTTCAAATAGGTTGACATGTTTTTAAATATGGTCACCATACACACACTTAGATCCTATAAAACTTAGCATCTTTTTAAATTTATTTTGTATTGTATTTATTATTTATTTATTTTTGCTTTTTTTATCAGGCAAATCATTATAAACACATTCTCATTTATAATGGTGGCTGGGAAAGTGACAGGCCTGTGTGCTAGCAACTGCAACCACAGAGGGGTGTGTAGATTAGTCCAGACTTAAAGTTTTTGCAGCGTCCAGAAAGTTCCTTTTTACATTGACATCGCATCAGCTCCTGGCATGATTTGGCCATTGCTGGAAGATCCATCAATTGTGGAAGCCAGGTTCTGCCCCTCTGGTGCTATCCCAAGTGAATTGGACTTGGCAAAACAGGACTACATTAGAGTGACAGGCCCCATATATGTCCTGCTTGGAATGCAGATCTCTTGCAGTGTTCTTTCAGAGCAGCATGTTGGTAGAATACAGTCATATGATCGTTGCTTTCTTGCAGACAAGTGCAGCCTTGCCTCATTCACTTCCTTGTAGGACCTACTTCTATCGTACATGAGTACTACAAACTCCTCAATGACTTCCATGTCTTCATCAGTTACTGCAACAGGTGTTGAACCTAATTTGGTGAAGACCCGGGATATCTTCTCAAACACGTTCCATGTCTGCCATGCTGACCGTCCATGGAAGGACGAAACTGTATTGCATTCGCTGAATGCATGAAAGAACCTGATGAATTTGATCCCATAGCTGATGCAATTTCATGAATTGGGATCTATCTATCTTCCCCCTTCCAATGTCAATCCACAGATTTTTCAAGCCAAGTGAAATAATAATTATAATGGTTACCTACCCCTCCCGCGAGGGAAATTCCGCCCAACCCAGCTGATTTGCTGCCCACAAGGAGCGTGTGAGCAATTAGGGGTTAAGAGTCTTGCTCAGGGACACAGATCGACATTGCTGGCCTGGCCTGGAATCGAACCTGGGGCTCTGGTTCCCCAGGCGGGCTCACTAACCATTCAGCTATGGCTGAAACTGCTATGACAATGAATGTCAGTATCTGAGCTTCAGATGATGGCAGCTGACACTCCATGATTCGCAGCATAGGCTGCATAAAGGAACATCCTTGTGTCAGCTTCCTTGTAAGTGAAATTAGAAAATGTATTCACTAATAGCTAACATCGAACCCCATGCGACTAGTGTGCTATAGTGTCAACCAGTGTGCCCTGGTCAATTAGGCTGGGCATCTATTTTGAAAACTGGTGGCCATCTTGAAAATTATGGAATTTTGTGTGGCCAGAGGTTGGTTATCAATTAGGGTAGTATAAAGGTCAGCTGTGCCAAATGTCATGGTTGTATCACCAACTGTGGATTAACTATGAGCAGATGTACATTTATGCAATGTATCGGCAGCCATATTGGAAAATATGCCACTATATTGGAACCTAATATTATTTCTGAACTTGCTTGGTTGTAATACCTCCAGAACATTCTCTTATATCAAAATGAGAGGAAAATCAAAGATTTACAGCCCAAGCAAAGTGATATTGTCCAAAACGTAGGTCCAGTTGCAGCCATTTTTCAAACTGGCTGGCCATCTTGAAAATGTTGGAATTTTGCGTGGCCAGAGGTTGATTATCAATTGGGGTCATATGAAGGTCATTTGTGCCAAATTTCATGCTTTTATCACCAACTGAACTATCATGCATTGAAATCAGCATCTTTCCGCTAGACTATATGGCTATAGCGGCGTCACTGGCCGAAGATCTGTTCTAATCGGCAACAGACACCGTCTGTGCAATGGAATATAGGCTGTAAATGAAGCTTCAGCCTTAGAAATGATGTCTTTAGATTTTAGAATGATGGGGAGAGAGGAGGGTCAGTGGGTGCAGTCAGTCAGGGATTTACGAGGCTGATACGGAAGCTGTGCGCTGAATGTGATAGTCACTCAGAACCATGTGGCTTCCTCATCTGGCTCTGCAGCTAAACTAGCCCTCAGGCATGTCCTGTCTCCTTGCAGTGGTGGAAAAGGTACTCACATCATCTCTTACTAAAGTAAAAGTATCAATACGGCTATGGAATTCAAATTCTACTGTACTTGAGTAAAAGCACAAAAGTATTGGTATCAAAATGTACTTAAATTACAAAAGTAGGAAGCACTCATTTTGAAAATGTCCCATTTCACAAGTTTTCAAATGTATACAATTGAAAATAGCAGATCTACAAGCTCACAATGTGCCGCGATGCGACGCATTGTGAGCTTGTAGATCTGCTATTTTCAAAAGGCCCGAAATGTGTATATATAGGGCCGCTGAAGTGGTTAATGTATGTTTTGTAATGATGACCAAAAATACAAAGTATTCAAATAAATGTAGTGGAGTAAAAGTACAATATTTGAATCCGAGAGGAGTGGAGTAGAAGTAAAAGTGTCCAAATTGTACTTGGCTGTTGAAGTTCTTTATTGGGAATAACCCCTTGAGATACTGTATACATTTTCCCTGCACTGTTATCTTTTTTTCTGACTATCTACTGCATAGTACTGTGTTCTATCCGTCTGTCATTCAATGTTATATGAGATACTTTAAGGGTTTCCTGTGCAAATAAGCCAAGTGCTTTCTAGTTGACCTTGTACCAGTGAACTGTACCGTCATGAACCTTTTCCTATGCAAACTTCTAATAAAGTCTTCAATCAATCAATCAAACCATCTTGTTTTCAAGGGGATCAGCACAGTACAGTATTTAAGTAAATGTACTTGGTTACTTTACACCACTGCTGGTTAAACGGCAGCTAAACTACCCCCAGAATCCCTATGTCAGGCTGCAGGCATGTCCTGTCCCCTTGTACATTTTTTTCTCCTTTTCTTTCTTTCTTTCTTTCTTTCTTTCTTTCTTTCTTTCTTTTTTTCTTACCCTTCAGCTTCACCGATGGTGCAGTAGAGGGAATTTGGTCCAGGGGCTTCAAACTAAAGCATTTCAAAAATAAATATGTACAGAGATCATATGATTATCAGATCATTTTTCATCAAGACTTCATGATTTAGGAGCGCTGGATCCAGACCATAGACCACACCCACTCTACTGGCTATTCGGAAGTCTACAAGCTCAGAATGTGTGTCACATTGTGACTTTGTAGATCTGCTGTTTCTGTGGAAAAATCCGCATAGAGATGGGCGTGACAGTCATTAAGCAAAGAAATAATATTATAAATATATATATATATATATATATAGTAAAAAAGGACGGGCCTAAGATTGAGCCCTGTGGGACACCCATGGAGACTGTCCGGAACTCAGACTGAGTGTTACCAGACTTCACAGACTGAGATCTATTAAGCAAATAATTATTAAACCATTCTGAGGCTCCTTCACTAAAACCAGTGTTGTGCAAATTCTGTAGAAATATGTTGTGATGTACTGTGTCAAAAGCCTTGGATAGGTCAACAAAGACGGCTATGCAATAAAGTTTATCGTCCAAGGCATTTAAAATGTTGTTAGTGAGAGTTACGGCTGTTATTGTGCTATGTCTGGTTCTGAAGCCAGATTTAAAATTGAGAAGCGTGAGAGAAATGATTTAAGTTGAGAATTGAGTGACTCCAGGATTTTGGCAAGGCAGGGTCATTTAGAAATTGGTCTGTAGTTATTTAGATCTTGTTTACCACCTTTGTGAAGTGGTAAGACATGGGCTAGTTTGTTTCCGGATATGAGGGAAGCAACTTGTCATGATAGACAGATTGAAAATATGTGTTGTGTGTTCTGCAATAAAAGGTGCTGCTGACTTTAAAAAGAAGGGGTCCATTATCCTCTCCAATTGAGGTTTTATGATTGATATTGAGTAGAGCTTCCAAAACAACAGAGATAGAGAGGGGCTGAATGGAAAACTGAGCCGTTGAGCTATTTCTAAAATCAGAGTGATCAATGGAGAGTGGGGGTCCTTTATAAGTAGTATTAAATACTACAGTAGATGCCCGGCATCTGCAACATGCAAATTAGAAGCAGAACAAACTTCCAAAGGGTCCGAGATTAAACCATTGTTGCCATTGACTTGAGAAGGTAGACAGGGCAGAGGAGGAGTTATATTACTAGTCACAATGAGTCACTAGTGAAGACCACACCTTTAAACTAATATACATTCTAGCTGTTTATTCCCAAATGTAAGAAAGGTTACTGTGGTATTAGATTTGATTTCTTTCTCTCATTACTCTGGTCTCCACACAGCTGTTTGTGTGACAGTGACAGGCAGAAAGCAGTTTGTCTCACTCTGGGATGAGACATACTGCTGTAGTGGAATGCAGACATCCTGTGCTTCAGTTGGCACTGTAACCACTATATCCTCTCTGAATTCTTCAAATATCAAAGCACAATAAGTTACATAATAGAAAAATTAAAGTAATGTTGGAGTTAGAACAACATATATGTTCATCTAGAGTGTCCGCCCTGAGACTAGGAGGTCTGGGTTCGAATCCCGGTCGGGTCATACCAAAGACTGAAAAATGGGAACCAGTACGTGCCTCCCTGCTTGGCATTCAGCTTCAATGTTGGATTGCAACATATAGCGTCATGTCCAGGGGGTGTACTTGTACATCAAGCTGCCTCACTGCCTATGTATGGGCCTCATGTTCAGCTACACACCACACCACATAAGAATCATCATTACAACTTTCCCCCCGTACACACCTGATCAGGGACGTGCAGAGAATGTTAGAGAGGCAGGGGCTGAAATTTCTAAAAGCGCCTTTTGGTGAAAATACCCAAAATAGCAGACCTCCAAGTTCACAGCGCGTCGCAGAGCGGCGCGTTGTGAGCTTGGAGGTCGGCTATTTTCAGTGCTTGATACCACACTGAACTAAGCATAATCAAGTCAATACTGGAGATGTGGCATAATGGCATGGATTTCTACACAGAGAGGGCAATTCTTTCAAGTTCAAGAGAGTTTGGACAAAGCAATTCTCTTGAATGCCGCCTTCAGGTATGGCATTTGCCTTTCTTTCACCATAGTAAAAACTGCATTCATGGTCTGGAGAGGGCACTTTTTACAGAAGGATGAAAGGGCAGGGGCTCAAGCCCCCTTTGATGTCTATATGTGCACGTGCTGGCACCTGATTAACAATTAGTATCTAATCATTTGAGAGCCTCTGATGCTGACTGAAAATAAGAAAATTGACAAATTTCAAGGAATTTCAAGGATCCCCAGTTTGATAATATCTTTATCTCTTGGACCCAAATCTACAGTTTAAAACCCTCAGTATTATTTAGCAGCGAGAGTACAAATGGATCACAAAGACACAGACACATACTGTAAGTGTAAGGGTCCATTTGGACCCCTGGTGGTCCCCCACGCTGAGAGGCAGTGGACCAACACTACAGTAATTTGATTTCACCACTCTTCACCTATCTTTGCCCCTTTGGAGGAGCAGGATGCTGCTGCCAACCATTGAACAGAGGCTTTCTTTGTGGTCCCTGCATCTGTTTTCTCTCAGGTCTTTAGCCGTGAAAGTTGCACAATTAGAAAACAAAAACAAAAGACAAATGTACTCAGCGGGTATTGTGCATTTTGTAGTGTGAACTTTCCACATCGACCCGTGTAAAAACTGAGTGGGTTCCCTCCCTGGGGTGATCTTGGCACCGGTGCAGGCGTTGCACTCCTCTATTGGACGCTGCTAAACTAACTATGACCAAATACATAAACATGGGTCTCATAAAACTGGAATGCAATCAATGTTCTTTTGTTTTGTGTCCATTTTGCTTCTAAAAAACACAAACTCTGTATTAGAATGCATTGCGTTTTGCCCTGAAAGCATTTTGTTGGCAAAGAGAAAACAAACTATTTACAGATGCAGAATGTTTCACTTAGAAAAAACGCAGTCATTGCTCAGGCTTACAGCTCATCCGCACTGCCCGCAACACGAGCGACGTGACAGGACGTGAGCAAGGTTTCGCAGCGATGTCCATAGAGGTAAATGGCCATCCCCTGCCCCTCCCCCCAAACACTTTTTTAAAAAATGATTTATTAATTTCATTGGTTCATGCTACGTCGCAACGCAATGGCCGACGCTCCATATGAGGACAGTTCTTCGCGCGACATCGCCGTCGGAACACTCGCTCGCTGGCAGTGCGGATGAGCTGTCACACATTGTAACAAAGACTGACTAAATGCCTCACTAGCAGCCCCTAGAGGCGTGGCTGCTCCTTACACCCTATCAGAAACATAGGCCTGGGTGGTGCCAAAGATTTTTTAATACAGGAAGAAGATATTCAATCTAAATTGGAGCCACTAGAGGCTAGATGGTCACAAATCCTACAAATGATCTCCTATGTGGGCGCAGGCGCCTGACAGCAAATCTCACGCAAGTCTCATGTTTACTGGTGCTACAGTAGATCCTGTGAGAGTTTGTTGTTGGGACAGAGAAAGGTAGATAATAAAGTTAATTTCCTCCTTATTTGTGTCTCTGAAAAATGCCATTTTAGTATGAACATTTCGGGAATACTGTGTGGCTTGTGACGATATTTAGTTCAGTGACCATGGGGCTAAACTAAAGAATGGTTCACATTCACTCTGGAAATGAATAGACTCCAAACTGCTTCCTGCCTGCAGATACGGGAAGTAAACCGGAGAGGGCGTGTCTTGCTATTTCCGTCTTGGGGGGTGCTAAAGGATAGCTCATGGCGGGTCACTCTTAATGGTTAAACGCTTGATATACTTTGTTGGGCATGGAGTTTGAAAAGCTAACAACGCAGCATCGCAGCATTACGTTATATGAGCTTGGCTCAGCTATTTTCAAGGTGTGACACTGGCATGTGATTAATAAATCTGGCGCTTTAGGGTCCTCCAGGAAGCATGAATTTGCACAGCAAGTTTCAAATGTACAAACAGTTTAATAAATGAGGCCCATTGTGTGTAAGTGGAAATGCCTATTATAAGGGTGACACTGGAGAAAAGGCTTCTTCATGAACGTACACACTACTAGGCCTGGGGCGGTATGGACATTTTGTTACCGCGATTACCGTCTTCCCATTTACCGCCGGTACTGCGGTAATTACCGCACCCCCGTATCTATTAATTAAGGTTCGGCGATAAGCCAAAATATTGCAATCATCTTCCCAAAAGTCGCCTCTCCACAGTGGAGAGGCGACACAGCCTGACTGCCCGAGATATACTTCTCCGTACAGCACAGCGGGTCTGGCTTTCAAAGGAGCAGATCTACAAGCTCACACCACATCGCATCCGCGATGCGTTCTGAGCTTTTAGATCTGCACTGTCGGGTTACCATAGTAACGTAGGCTAGCTACTTGGGCTTTTCAGACACAAACAGCTATGTGAACAAACCAGAAGAGGAAGGGTAGTCAGATCGTGTACAGTGATTCTGTAAACTCACGTCACGTCTCAACTCTCAAATCACAGTGATTGAGTGCTGCTATATACAGGTTTTAGTTACAAGACTTGACAGAAAAGGTTATAAAATCGCCGACGCGCCGCTGGACGGAGCACAACGTGCGACGCGGTGGAGCTGGAGAAAGTAAAATAGTTTCATTTTCGGTTTTGTCCACGCGGCCCGCGCTCCGCCAGTAATCCGTATGAATAAAAAAACATATGCCACAACACAAGGTATATATTAACATCCTTGTGTCGAGTGGATTACAGAGAAAGTATATGCTGCATTGCTGCTCCGTCATAGAGTTGTGCTCCGTACTCTACTGCCCTGCGTGCACTGTGTGTGTGAGTGACGTATGTGGTACACGACGTGTGGTACACGGCCCAGAGCAGAGCGGCATGGAGCGCATGCGGTCCTCGCTTCTCCCCCGTTTTAAAACTCGCTCGTTCTCAATAAAAATAGCCTATTTTTTTGTCTTTTTTGACCGCGGTAAGGACCCTGACACCGCGGTAGGCCGCGGTATACCGCGATACGGCGGTACGGCGGTTACCGAACCCAGCCCTACACACTACACAGCAAATCAATTCAAGTCAATTCGCCCTGTAGATTTTTAGTTTGGGACCAAAATGGAAGCCGACATGTGCATCCTTAAGGTTCATCCTAGCGGGTCAAAAAATGGATGATGCTAAAATAGAAGCTAATCACATGCTGCAGTCAAACTGATATTGGATTTGTAGGCTGTATTGCTAAGCTGTTATCGTTTGGTTTTGTTCCCACCCCATGGGCACTACATAAACTTTGCTTCATAAGAAAGATCTATTGATAGTAAGTAAGAAACAAAAAGTTCTCAGCGTGTCATTATTTTATAATCAGTGTTTTGGTGTCTACCCAGGGGGCAAAACCCTCCACTTACATTGAAGCGTTTCCTTCAACAAATTCATTTAATTTGAAATAGATTGTTGCCAAAATCAATATAGCAAATTGTACAAGTACAATTGTTCCATTATGTTTGCCTATAACTTATAGCGGAGCGGTTAAGTGCTACGATCTTTCAATTTATGATAAAAGCGTGAAAATTGGCATGAGCAGTCTCCATGGGTCACTTGACAAGAAAATTGGCAGAGGCAATTGAAATTTCAATATGGCGGCCGTTTTTCAAGATGGCCGACACCTTAGTGCAGCATTTAAGTAATATAATGGTTTATTTGGTGATACAAGCATGAAAATTGGCATGAGCAGTCTCTGTGGGTCACTTGACAATAAGCCACCCACAGCTACTTGACATTTCAAGATGGTGTCCATTTTTCAAGATGGCCACCACCTTAGAGGAGCAGTTAAGTGATATACTGGTTTATTTGGTGATACAAGCATGAAAATTGCTATGAGCTATCTGAAAGGCTCATTTGACAAAAAAACGCCACAGCCACTCAAGATGGCGGCCATTTTTCAAGATTGCCACTACCTAAATGGAGCAGTTAAGCAATATAATTGTTTAGTTAAGTGACACAAGCATGCACATTGATATGAGCAGTCTTTATGACAAGAAATCACTTCCAGCCACTTGAAATTTCTATTTTCAAGATGGCCCCCTGGATCCTCAAAAGATAAATTTTCTCATAGAATTGTATGTATTTTTCATTAAGGACGATTTGATGTCATTTTAGATTATGTTAAATAACAACTTTTAACACATCAAAATACAACTGTGTTGATCATAGATAGATTAGAAAAGTGTGAATATCTGCACTACCAGGGCACACTGGTGATATATCACTGCTGTTAAACTCAGAATGGGGTTCAATGTCAGCGAATTGAAAGTTAGTATTAGCCTGACACTCAGCCTGAATTGACATTTCGTTTCACTCCATTATTCAGTCTGAACTCGCTTCCACCGAAGGCGATTGCAGGGATGGGCGTTGCCAAAAAAGAGGCAGTCTTCAGCGATTGGTTCACCGTCTGACAACACATGAGTTGTGTTGTTATGTGTGGCTGGCTAGTGGCTAGCCTTTTGCTTGCTAGTGCTACTTGCTAACCAAAGAAACAGGCAGAATAGGAGCACTACAAACTAGTAATCAAACACAACATAACATGCCTGCCACTGGTGTTTCATAGCGAGATCGATACGATCGCATTTTACCACAATTTACCGCATTTTACCGCGATGCGCGGTACGGTACGGCGGAGGCGCTGGTTTACTAGGAAACGCACATGAGTTCTGGGAAACCCCCACCCACGCTGATCACAAGACGCTGATTCACAACGCTGATTCGCCGTACGGATTTTCGAACGAGGAAGGCCTCTTCAATGAGAGCATTTCTAGACCCCTGAATCGCCAAAACAACATTTTTAAGGGGTGTGGCTAGCGATTCAGGGTCTGGAACTAGGCTAAGTTAGTATCCCAAATGCTGTCTAATTTACCCCAAAACAGTTAGATAGCTACACCTGAACTGACAGGTTGTGCCAGTGCGGGAGAGACAAGCCAAGGTTAATGGGGTTTTAGTTAACCGGATGGTGTACAGATCACACAGGATTTAAATGGCATTGGAAGACCGACTGGACTAAGTGTAGGGTTAAGGCATGAACTTTTGTTGTATCCCATACATCAAAGTGCTTGGTAAAAGGTGGTAAAAGTATAAACCCTAAGCCTCTGCTAAGACATGGCAGAAGCCATCGTAACAGTTGAGAAAACTAACTGGGACAGATGTTTCATTTGTCAGCAGGTCACCAAGGAAAAACTAATTCAGCCAAGTTTATTCAGCAGAGAGCACGATTGTACTGGTTATATATCTCATTGCAAGAAATGTTCCATTATTTCATAACAAAATAACATCGCATGGATGCACCTGGGACGTATCCTTAGTGATGTAGCCCCAAGCTCATCAGTGTTTCAGGTCTAGCAATATCATGCCCCTCACTTGTGTGACCCAGCCGGGGTTGATCAAGTCCCGACTTATGTCCCAGTAGCTACCCTAATTCACTCCACCGCTCCGGAACTACTCTGCAGAGACTGGGAGAGGCAATCTGGCGCATGGAGGGACTAGGCTGAGTGGATTGACTCCTGTCCGAGCCCCTCCTATGTGTCATCATGTCCAGGACCTGTGCGTTGCACCAGACTCCAGCCCCAGACATTTCACTCAGGAGTGGTAGATTCTTAAGCTGCAGTGGTACTGCAGGCTCCACCTGGCCCAACGGTGGTGCTGCATGCAGGCTCAACTTGCGGCTTGAATGGCCCTCCTAAAGGCCTAACCGTGGGTTTGTTGGCTGGGGCGCTAACCCTACTTGCTCCCAGATGCCGTCTACATTCTGGCTGTCACCCGTCTCTCCGGTGGTCACCAGACTATTCCTGGTTGTCACATAATCTATTCTATGAGTCACTATAAATAAGATCAATGCTCTGCCTATCTTACTTAGTCCAACACGACTAGACGAAGGAGATGCCATAGAAAGCACATTGACAAGACACAGGGCAAAATATCATTCAAGCTGTAAACTTAAGTTCAACAACACAGAGCTGGAAAGGGCCCAAAAGAGAGCATCTACTGCTGCTGAAGACACCAAAGATACCAAAGATATCCATGTCAAGAGGCCAAGAAGATCCCAGCCCTCAAAAGCTTTGTGCTTTATCTGTGAAGATGAGAGTGCAAAGTCCCCCTTACAGGACGCAATGACAATGAAACTTAATTAAAGTTAAAATCAATGTGCCAGGAATCTAAGCGACAAGAAGCTCCTTGCAAAGCTTGTCATTGCGTCCTGTAAGGGGGACGTTGCACTCTCATCTTCACAGATGAAGCACAAAGCTTTTGAGGACTGGGATCTTCTTGGCCTCTTGACAAGGATATCTTTGGTATCTTCGGTGTCTTCAGCAGCAGTAGTTTATCCTTTTACCAACTTTTACCAAGCACTTTGATGTATGGGATACAACTAAGTTCATGCCTTAACCCTACACTTGGTCCGATCATTCATCCAATGCCATTTAAATCCTGTCTGATCTGTACACCATCCGGTTTGTGCCCTGGTAGTGCAGATATTCACTCTTTTCTAATCTCTCTATGAACAACACAGTTGTACTTTTGTGTTAAAAGTTGTTCTTTAGCATTTTGATCTTTTGAGGATCCAGGGGGCAGCCATCTTGAAAATAGAAATGTTAAGTGGCTGAAAGTGATTTCTTGTCATAGAGACTGATCATAACAATTTGCATGCTTGTGTCACTAACTAAACAATTGTATTGCTTAATGCTACATTTAGGTGGTGGCAATCTTAAAAACATTTCCAGCATTTTCTTGTCAAATGAGCCTTTGAGACAGCTCATGGCAATGTTCATGCTTGTATCACTAAATAAACCATTATATCGCTCCACTAAGGTGGTGGCCATCTTGAAAAATGGCCGCCATCTTGAAATTTCAAGTAGCTGTGGGTGGCTTATTGTCAAGTGACCCACAGAGACTGCTCATGCCAATTTTCATGCTTGTATCATCAAATAAACCCTTATATCACTTAATTGCTTCACTACGGTGTTGGCCATCTTGAAAAATGGCCGCCATCTTGAAATTTCAATTGCCTCGGCCAATTTTCTTGTCAGTGATCCATGGAGACTGCTCATGCCAATTTTCACGCTTTTATCACAAACTGAAAGATTCTGATGAAAAAAAAGCAGTTAGCCGCTCCACTATTAAGGGGAGCGGAGCACACACCGGCTGCGGATGGTGCGCAGAGATCTTTCACAGCGTGGCAACGCCTTGAAAATAGAACAGTGGCGTATCGGAGCGGCGGGCGCAGCGTGCCCGCACGCATGCCTGCACGCATCTGACACCGCCGGTGTGGGTACGTTAATTGAAAATAATGGGGTTGGCTGTTTTGGCTGTTTTTGGCTGTCCCCCTTTATACAGCCTTAGGTATAGGCCACCTGGCCTGGTCAAGATATGCACTCCACCGACCATCCCTTTCTAGTTTTTACTGCATCCAAATGGAGTGGATTTAGCATTTTGGAAAACTGGACAACTACTGCTGCTGAGTCAATGTGCCCGAGCACTGTAATAATAGCACTCACATGCTCCTAATATTGTTATCTACAGGTAAATGCAGAGGACAAATTCCACAAATAATACAGTGGCAAACATACCCCAGAGTAGTCACCAAATAATTATTGTCTTATTCCAATGATGATGATGATGATGATAGTGATGTGTGAGAGTTAGTTACACACCTGTTACTGTGATTAACAGAGTGATTTACAGAGTTGGGTCTTTAAACCTGATGAATGATGACTACCAGCTGGAAACAGTAACCGGCCAGGTTACAGCTGGCAGGGGAGGGAGAGGGAGAGGGAGAGAGGAAGGGAGAGGGAGAGGGAGAGGGAGAGAAAGAGAGGGAGAGCACACACTAGTAGGGAAAGAGAGGGAGGTGTTAACAGTAAGAACTGGCAGAAGCCAGTCAAACAGTGAGGTGATGGATTGGAGGTACAGTAGTACACACTGCTAGTAGACCGAGAGGCATGTGTGAGCTAGAAGTCACCCTGAATGAAGCAGCACACACACAGTGAGAAGATGGACTGTGGTGCTGAGGAGTAACATGGTTCATTCAGACCAGAGACAGTGATCTTTGCCTCTGTCCAGCTGAGAGACACTGAGTGGAGCCAGCATGAAGCCCTGCAGGACCATCATGCTTCTACCTCTGCTCTGCTGCTGCTGCCTGCTGCTCCACATGTGCAGCACCTTGCACCAGCGCCCCACTAAAGGTTAGAGACCCTGCAACCATACCGGCTGAAAGCTTGCATGTTGGATGAATGGTGTTATTCTTTTGGTGATTGTGATGTCGGTAGAATTGGAAGTCTGATTTGCGAGGGGCACAGTTTGTGGTAATAGCTGTAAGTGTTCTAACCCTGACTGCAACATTAGACCTGTATAGGGCTTAGTTTGTTTTGTTTTACATCGTTTTTGACAACAGATATTATTTTTCATATATTACAAGTATTACTGACATATATATTGCATTTCTTTTATTAATTCTTTATAGTTTCAAGGTTTAAATTCCATTTCTCACTATGCACAGGAATACTACGCTCAGGAGATGTCAGCCAAAATCAAGAGATTTTGGCTGACACTATTTGTCCTATGATAGAAATGGAATTTAAGGAGATGTCTATAACAGACAAAAGAGTGGCCGCACACACCTTATAGCCAAGTGCCAAAACTTTTATTAGGACACAGATATAAACCGACGTTTCGGCAGTACAACTGCCTTCTTCAGGGTGTCATACCCATAAGGTGTGTTTGGCCACTCTTTTATACACATCTCCTTAAATTCCATTTCTATCATAGGACAAATAGTGTCAGCCAAAAACTCTACATACACAGCAATATTAAAACATATTAATTAAAGTGCAAGAAAAGGACAGGAGAGGGATGGGGGGGTGAGTTACTATATGCATGCAGCTTCAAGCTGGGTGCTACAATAACACAACACCACTCATCTCCTATAATATTGACCAGACAACTGAAATGTCCTGGCTTTTATGGTTAAGAAGTTCAGAATAATATTTCTGCTGTATGCTTCTCATTATTTGGAGGAACATCTGTGCTCTAATTTAACTCAGAGTGTACGAGTGGAGCCAAATGGACGAATTAACCAAATGGAAATCGAGTTGGTTCCATTTGCACCTCCTCTGAGTTATATTAACACTGCATGTGTTGTTGTTGTGACGTCACGCTGCTGTGTTGCCATATTGAGCCTAAAGAGAAGCTATTTTTACCACACAGTTCTGTTCCAAACTCAGGGAAGTGAACTTGGAAAAAAAGCGTGGGTGTGACGATATAGGAAGAACTGGAATGAATGAGCTCATTATGTTTACGCTGTTCACCTCAGAGGTGGTGCTGTAAAGTAACTGAGTACATTTACTAAAGTACCATACTTATACTTACAATTTTGAGGTATTTTTTACTTTATTTGAGTATTTCCAATTTTCAGTCATTTTACTTCTACTCACTACAATTATTTGAAAACTTTGGTTACTTTGCAGGTTTTGATTATTATTATAAAACATACATTAACCACTTCAGCTCAATATACATTTTGTCCATTTGAAAATAGCTGATCTACAAGCTCATAATGCGACACATTGTGAGCTTGTAGATAGATAGATAGATAGATAGATAGATAGATAGATACCTTTATTATCCCAAGGGGGAAACTCAGTAGATAACTATATAGATCTGCTATAAGATTTGTATACATTTTATATATTTGAAAGCATGTGAAGATTTTGATACCAATACTTTTGTACTTTTACTCAAGTACATTTTGAATTCCGGACTTTTACTTTCTATTTTGCAGTATTGATACTTTTACTTAAGCACAAAATGTAAATGTGTGTGTGTGTGTGTGTGTGTGTGTGTGTGTGTGTGTGTGTGTGTGTGTGTGTGTGTGTGTGTTTGCGTGTGCGTGTGCGTGTGCGTGTGCGCGTGTGTGTGTGTGTGTGTGTGTGGTCCATCAAATCCTGTCACAGGAGTGTTAGTGAAGGATTAGAACAGACTCTATAGTGTGGTCACAGTAGTGTGCACCATCATTTCCGTACATATGTTCCAGAGCAACACCATAGCATAGTCACTCACTCCACACAACATGTCCCCCTGTTCCCGTACTCATGTTCCAGACAACACCATAGCATAGTCACTCACTCCACACAACATGTCCCCATAAGCCCCTGTTCAGCGACACATTTACTGTAGTGAAGATGTTACTTTGAAGAAATAAGTACTTGAGTTCTGATCCACACACATTGTATAGTGGAGGAGAGTTGTCATTCTGTCTCTCTCTCCCCTTCAATCTAATAAATAAGAAAATGGTCACTATTCCTTTGTGAGTATTTGTCGCAGTATATTTTCACATACGGTGAAATGTGTCCTTTGTCTTTAACCCATCCTACGTATCAGGAGCAGTGAGTGTGCGACGCCGGTGGGGGGCAGAGCTCGGCGAGCAGTTAGGGGTTAAGTGTCTTGCTCAGGGACACGTCGTCAACACATAGACCGGGGCCAGGACTAGAACCAGGGACCTTCTGTTTCCCAAGAGGCCTCTACCCATTCAGCTATGGCTGGCCAATCTGTTTTTCTTTTTTATTATCTCTTTCTTTCGTCTGGTATTTGAAGAAGAATAGAATAGAATAGAATAGAATAGAATAGAATAGAATAGAATAGAGCTTCAGTGTGTAAGACATTTTATAGAAGACTTGAATTCCAGTGTCTTTAAAACTCCCATTAAGTGACCGATACAAGTGTTCGGTGTTAGTTTGCTACTGGGTAATTGGTTCACCATAACACTACACTGCAGTCTTTAAGTCTCGTACAGTATATATATTAAGGCTGTTTGAAGTTAGACACTTCGGCCTGCCATCTCTGCTAGCGATTTGTCTCACACATGTTCATCTACACATGTTTCCAATATGAAGCCAGGGTCCAACATTCATGGTATTCAGGAAACGGATGTTCCTCCAAAGAATGAGAAGCATACAGCACAAATATTCAGCACTTTCTCTAAACCAAGCCAGGGCCTTTGAGTTGTCTGGTCAATTTTATAGGAGATTCAGCGTGGTAGTGGGATGTTTTGGTTAGTTTTTTGTTGTATTATTGTAGCACCCAGCTTGAAGCTGCATATTAGTAACTCAAATGCATCCTGGGCATCAGCTGAGCTAAAGGAGCTAATAGCTATGTAGCTTTTCAGGCTATTTTCAGTTGAATTGATTTCAACTGATGGAATTCAACTGAATTACATCCAAAGTAGCTTCAGTGCAGACTCTTTTTTGAGTGATTGATTGCACATCAATGCTGTGCTGCTTGAGTATTTTGGACCAATATCGGTTCAGAATGATATGATTTTAGGATTAACATGAGGCAGCATGAGGTCAGTCCGTTGTCTCCCCAGGCGCGGCAGAGGGAGAGCAGAGCCAAGGATTACATAGGCAATTGGCACTGGGTGAAAAAAATGGGTTACAAAATTGTGGGATTCAAATTTAGAAAAAAAAAAAAGGATTAACATGAGATCAACAGATTTTGTTTCAAAACAACATTGCCATGTCCTTTTAAAAATCATGATCCTGACCTTTACTGTATCTGTGGTTAATGGCTATTATTGTAATACTATTGTAATACAAAATATATATATAAATGAATAATGATTGATGAATATTGTAATACAGGCCAGGGTTTCCCAAAATGGGTGCCGTGTCACACTAGGGTATCGTGATGCCAGTCCAGGGGTTCCGCAGAATCATTTGATAATATTATTCATCAATATCACAACATCAATATCACTTCATTATGCTTAGTAAAACAGACCTGATTTGCACTGTTCTTGATTGAGTTATTTTTAACAGACCTGATTTGCACTGTTCTTGATTGAGTTATTTTTCCATCTAGGGCCACCCAAAAAATAGCAGATCTACAAGCTCACAACGCGTCACTTTGTGACATGTCGAACGGCTATTCCTTCCCCCAGAATACGGATGCTGGTGTTCAAGTGGTTAAACGTCAAGTATAAAGTCATTTTCAGTCAGTTCTGAGGGAAACAGATATTTCTCTGTGACATAGCCTACCGTATCTTAGGAAGAAATATATGTGCATATTTACGTAGCGAAATATGAATATTGTAGTCAAAAAAGTTTGAAAACCCCAGATAGGCACATGTATAGCCAGATTAGCCACATCTCTATGGATGCATGTGGGTCATTTGGAGTGCAAAGATTGGTTTATTTTTGTCTTATCTATTTTCAGGGTTGAGGAAATCCTGGGGTATAATAAATTCCCTGCCTCCAGCTGTATGAACCTTGAACGTTTGATTCTAAACTTAAATATGAATTGGACAACTTTCAATTAAAAGTGGCTTTCTGGACTGATGTTGAGGTTTTCATCTGGACCCCAGGCTACTATACAGTACACCAGTGAGTATTTGAGCAAACCCTGAGGCAGATGTCATGAGAGCATAACATTGGGTATTCTGGTGGCGAACATTCGTTGAAAATAGCCTACAATAATGAAAGTCTACAACACAGATGCACGAATGCACGCATGCACGCACGCACGCACGCACGCACGCACGCACGCACGCACGCACGCACGCACGCACGCACGCACGCACGCACACACACACACACACACACACACACATACTGTACACACATACTGCACACACACACACATACTGTACACACACACACACACACACACACACACACACACACACACACACACACACACACACACACACACACACACACACACACACACACACACATACTGTACACACACACACACACACACACACACACACACACATCACATACTGGATGGAATGTGTCATCATGGATGATGAAGCCTAATGATTTTGGTGACCCCAATGCCTTTTTCCTCAGCCGCACCCAAACACCAAGATTTCCACTTTGTTTCTTTATTAAAGTCATTTTGTAGCTTTTAAAAATATATTATTATTATGGCACTTCATTTGGCTTTGCCGTTGTTGTTTTCATTGTGTTTGTATAGAGCATCGCAGTTGAAGCCCCACCCCGTCCTCACTCTGGTGTCGGAAGTGTTTTCTCCATTCATTTCTTGCATAGACATTTCATAAAGTATTTATTTAAACGTTTTTAAGCCTTGGACAAAGCCACCTCGGCTGGAGAGGAATCATGACAATATTCACATTTTTTTGAATGCAAAGATTAATTCGAAAGCTGAAAAAAATGGCAGGGTACAAGACTGTGTACATCATTATTTTTAAAATTGCGGAAACTACACTCCCAGAATGCTTTGCGAATGTTGTTGTTGTTTCCTGAAATATAGCCGTTAAATCACGCTCAGTTTAGTTATCCAGGCCAGCATATGGCCTGGAATGTAGTGATTGTCATCTCTGTGGACTCTCTTATCGTCATCTTTAACTAGTGCATCATATTTGTAAAAGAACGTATTCGCTCACGGGAGTTCTGCTGACGTGCAATAATCTGCCGGGAAGACAGGGGGCAGTAAGCTACTTCCGCGGTAACCGCAAGATATGTGAAAGAAGAAGAAGCTAGACCAATCACAGACGTCGTTTTTACGTTTAGCAGTATGGGAAATGCAGTTCTTCTCCGTGCGATCTTGATTAAAACGTGTTTTTACTGAAACTAGAGTGATTGCATACATACTCGGGGGTTCTACAGGAGCATATGGAACCATTTTACAACCACCAGCCTAGCGGTAAGTGTACATTGAATTGCTACGACTTTGTGGCTGATAATGAAAAACCCTATGGTAAATATGAATGGCCAGCTTGCTTCCGACACCTCACTGCGATGCTCTATAGAGAGCTTGGAGGGGCCCTTATGACGGCAGTGTCAGTCTATTAGGACTAAAATGGTCCTGTAACTGATTTTAGCACCTTTTATATAATTCGTACCACTTTAGCTTTTTTTTTCTTTTTCTTTTTTTTTGCAAAACGTTAATAAAGTATTAACGGGGTATTAATAAAGGGGGCCACCAGTGAGCCTTTTAAACTCCTCTAGTCTTGCTGTTTGTATGTCCATGTGTTGCACAAAAACCTACAGTATGCTGTTGGAACCCATTATTACATCATGTTGACTGTATGTGCTCCCTTGGCAAAAATAAAACATAAAATAGGCCTATCAAGTTCTATATTTTGCTTGTATTAACAAGGCGTTGCCAAAGCAGTAGAGTTTAGCCAATGTCTGCCTGCCAGCCAGCCTGCCTGCCTGTCTGTCTGTCTGTCTGTCTATAAGTCAAGGTAGCTTAAGTTAATTTACACACACATTTTATGAAAAGGGTAAATACAAAATTGTGATCTCAACTGTCAGCAGAGGAATGTGGTGGATCCTTGTGGATTCGTGTTTCAACGAATGCTTCTTAAAATATTTAAATATACAATGAGCCAAAGGAGCCAAATAAGTCTGTCTTTTGAACGGATCCATGGCTTTGGCTCACTTCAAAGAGCCATAAATCCCATCTCTAATCTTTCCCACTAGCTGGCACAGACACCTGAATCACATCCTTTCATAGCTCCAAGAAACATGTTTTATGAGATCCAGATTCAACGCACTTGAACAATAAAATAGAATGGCACAGTTGTATGAGAAGAGGTGAACGATGTCTTGTAGAGGAGTTATGGGGCAGTAAGTGAAAACAGTGGCATTTTGAACTTCTGGCACTGAATAGCTATACCTCTTCATCCTCCCTGTTTATCAGAACTTCTCTTACTCACAGTCCTGAAATGCTGAAATGTTTGTCAGGTCTTTCTTAACCACTATGGCTGGATGTTCCTCCAGGGCCTAGAGTGTCTGGTGTCTGTTTTACGTTATTGTGGGGTTAAGCTTTGGTTGCCACACGTTGTAAACTTGTCAATCTGCTATTTTCTGCGAAAACATTCCCCCCAATAGGGAAAACCACCAATTTTTAACATTGAACCATGTCATAATATACCTTAGAGCTGTTGTGAGGAAATCAGACCCCCCCCCCCCCCACACTCTAGAATGAGGCAGCCAAAGTGTACACCGACAAGTATGTTTAGTTTATTTATAATATATTTATCTCGGTCAGTACACCAGTACAGTCACTGATCACATGACCCCAACAATCAATTCCAGTTCTAAACACAGAAGGGGACGGGGGGACGGGGGGGGGGGGGGGGGGGGACTTTTTCTTATTTTTCTTAACAGCTCTAAGGTATATTATGACATGGTTCAATATTGAAAATGGGTGGTTTCTTAGTAGCCTGTTTTATACTTTGGTTATTAGCCGTTCCACGCTAAAGCTCACAATTTGTGAGCTTGTAGCTTTTTTTGTAGAACATTTTCCTAATGAATAATGAAATGTTTGAAATTGAAATTGTATTGTAAAGTGTAAAATTCAAAAGGTCAAGGAGAATCGGAATCGCTGTGTTATGTTAAGACGTTTACAGTGTGGGTCAGATTAAAAACACACCTGGGGCTCAAACCCTACTCACTCCATCATCATCTGTTATCCTACATGTCTGTTCAAGTGTTCATGACCTCCACCTTCAGCTTTGTACTTTCCTAACCAAAAGTGAATCATCTCTCTTCACTGATCATTGCTCATTACTACCGTCATCATCACTATTGATCATCACTACAACGTTTTCGTCTGTATATCCATCTGGTCTCCATTATGACCATGATCTTTTACCTTCTTTACCTTTACCTTGACCCCTTGTCATCCCCCCCCCCCTCTCTCTCTCTCTCTCTCTCTCTCTCTGTTATAGCATTGTTTCCGTCCATAAGGATAAAGAGAGGTCTGGCAGCCATGCTGAATCCAACGTTTCACAACTCCATAGATGACGTCAATCTGTTGTTTGAGGTGAGAAAACACACGCGAGCGCACGCACACACGCACGCACGCACGCACGCACGCACGCACACACACACACACACACACACACACAGTGCGTGTGGAGTAAAAGTACAACATTTGCCTCTGAGATGCAGTGGAGTAGAAGTTAAAAGTATTGGCAATTGGAAATACTCCAGTAAAATACAATTACCTAAAAATAAAGTAAATGTACTTATAGTTTACACCACGTTACTTTACACCACTGTGTGTTGCTGTCATACCTACAGTGTGTGTTTGTTCCCTTGTGCAGGCACGTGCACACATAGACATCAAAGGGGGCTTGAGCCCCTGCCCTTTTACCCGTCTGTAAAAAGTGCCCTCTCCAGACCATGAATGCAGTTTTTACTATGGTGAAAGAAATTTAAAATTCCCACTTGCCATGCTATACTGAAGGCAGCATTCAAGAGAATTGCCTTGTCCAAACTCTCCTGAACTTGAATGCAGCATGTTATGTTGAAAGAATTGCCCTCACTGTGTAGAAATCCATGCCGTTACAACACATCTCTAGTATTGACTTGATTATGCTGAGTTCAGTGTGGTATTAACTCATATTATGCCATAAACGTACTATACGTCTTTGATCTCCAGTGCCATAAACGCACTTTACGTCTTTTTAATTAATCAAAAGTTTTATCTTTCATACCATAATTGTAATTTCAAAAAAATCGCTCTAGAAGTTAGCCGTTAGCCTCCGTGACCGGAGCGCCACGACCGATTTGACTGTAGCACCGGTGAACACAGTCCGACGGGAAAACCGGTAAGACCGAACATTGGTTCCGGCCATTTTAGCGTTAGCTATACACGTTCGTTTATACACTTGCCGTGCTTCCCAGACGAAGTATAAACGTACTCATTCGAACCGGAAAAATGCCACGATTCTACCCGTGCCATCCATTCGGCGATCCGAGCCCTTGATAGCGATCGGTAGGGCTCGGAAGTGGTATAGCATGTTAGCAAAAAGGCCTGGCCAAAATGTAAACAACTAGGCCCGGACCAAAAAAAAAATGGACGTGTCTCTTCCTTCTTCTATTTGTCCATCAGATAGTAGGAGACCACCACCTGGTGGTTTTCAAAGGCCATTGCACTCTAGAGAACACACAGGCCCAATGACAGCATAAACATATGATGATGATCAAGACATCTTACACATGTTCTATTGAAGCCCAAATCTAATGATAGGATATCTATCTATAAATGCGACAAATCTCTGTCTGTCTGTCTGTTTGTTTGTTTGTAATCCGCGTATCTCGAGAACCGTTCGTCCCACCGGCTTCAGACTCGGCACGCGCGTTCCCCGCCGCCGCGCGGAGTGCAGTGCCGGGCCTCGACCCGACCCGACTCGCGGCTTTCCCGAAGCGGCGCGAAACGTTCGGAATCTCCTTATGCGGAGCTGATTGTTGACATCAGGCTGTTCCGGAGGAAGCGCTGACTCATTGTGACATCACTTCATAAAAGGCTCTGACATCACGTACGCCACACGAGTCAACAAAAAATCTCTGTGAATGTGTATGTATGTATGTAATCCGAGTATCTCTAAACCATTCTTCCCACGTTCTCCATATATGGGCATAAAATGAATGCCCGTATGCGGAACTGATGTCTGACATCAGAGTTTTCCGCAACCGGTACTGTGTGTGCAGAGATCTCCATATATGGGCATAAGGGAACAATGGCAAACAGATGGTCAAAACGGGTCCTATGACAACAGGTATATTGGGGTTTGCATTAAAGGGTGGGGACAAAGGCTAACAGATGGTCAAAACGGGTCCTATGACAACAGGTATATTGGGGTTTGCATTAAAGGGTGGGGCAGGCATAAAATGGACGCAAATAGACAGATATCTCCATATATGGGCATATGGGCATAAAATGGACCCAGAACTATATCTGCAGTGATCTCCATATATGGACATAAAATGGACGCCGACAGACAGACAGATACAGATATCTCCATATATGGGCATAAATGGACACAGGCAAACAGATGGTCAAAACGGGTCCTATGACAACAGGTATAATGGGGTTTGCATTAAAGGGCGGGGCATTCATTCTCTATTTACATCGTTCCCGAGTTGGCCAGGTCGCCGACTAGACGAGCTTCTAGTATATATAAATATACATGTTTTCCTTTGTAAGAGGGGTAGTGTGGCTTTCGATAGAAGCATAGTATATTATGTAATTTAAGTACAAAATATGATTTTGGCCCCCATAAAAAGGTAAAATTAAACAAAATGGATGGCACCAGTTTTGTAGATTTTTAATAAAGGGTGGCATTTAAGCACCGAAAATAGCCGACCTGCGACGTGTTGAGAGTTTAGAGGTCTGCTATTGTCAATATTTTCACCAAAAGGCCCTTTTAGATATTTCAGCCCCTAACATTCTCTGCACGTCCCTGCTTGTGCAGATGTTGCTGTCGGGCCTACAGATCGGAGAAGACACCGGGTGCTTCTCGGTGAGCGACGCTGAGCTGGCGTCTCTCCGACAGACAAGGAAGCTGGAGGCCATCTGCGAGGACGCGCTGCCCAGGAAGCTGACTGCCGTGCGCAGGCTCTCCGCAGAGCTGTCGCATCACACCGGACAGCGCCTGCGCCAGGGGGACTTTGAACGCACCCTGTTAACTATGGTCTACACGGCCCAGCGCATGGTCAATTCCACCGCCGGCCACCAGAGGGACATGTGGGCAGAGTCCTTTGTCAGCTTGTACCGAGCCATCAAGCAGGATCTGACTGGAACACTTTAACTGGGCTCGAGTTTCTGTTTAATTTATCCACTTAAAACCATTACAATTTAGGCATTTAGCAGATGCTCTTAATCCAGAGCGATTTACAATAAGCAAGGTAATCAATACAACATCAATACATCAAATCAAATGCATATAAATAATTTAAGAGAAAACTTAGGTAGACCAATCTCTAAATTGGATACCCACATACAGCCTTATGCCTCGATGTTATGATGTCACCCTTTGATATGGCATCTGTCTATCAAACATGCATCTAATTTACATTTTAACGACTGCATAAGACTGCATGGTCGTCGAGGCTAGAACATTTTAAACTATTAATATATTAATTGGTCTCTTTTCACCCTTAGGTGTCTTACTGGTATGAATGAATTTGCATTGGGCGTTATCTAAGTTAACCTGACTCCGCCAGATGGTAGCAGCATTGAGTTCAGAAGTTAAGTTCACGATGAGGCTGTATTGTGAACTCAATACCACCACCATCTGGCGGAGTCTGGTTATATTAGGTAGGTAGATAGCAAGTTGTTTTATTGTCTCAGCCAGGAGAGTACGTTTTTGCCCCGTCCGTCTGTGTGTCCATCCGTCCGTCTGTGTGTCCGATTAGTTTGTTACCAGGATTCCAATTCAGAACCTCTGCCACACATTTTTCACATGGCCCTGTTCTAACGCCACCATGAGGCCGATGTTTGCAAAATACATCTTTGGACACTAGTCCTACAGATTGTGTCCAAAAATCACACAAATCAGTACACAGTATCTATAGTCATGTGATCAAGATGGATTCATCCAATATTTCATATTCTATCCTAATTGGCTAACATTGGCTTCCAAAGTTTGCAGGATTGGTCCGTTTTAAACAAAATGCCTGAAATCGTGAACACAGCATGCAGTTTTGCACTCACATTTCCACTAGGTCAAGGAACAAATGTGACCCTTTTCACATTGGCCTGTTATAGCGCCACCAGCAGGTTGACTTTAGCAAAATACATCAAATCATGCATGCCGCGTCCGATTGCCGTGAGAGGCTCAAGAAGACATGGCATCCTTGTGCCATGTCTCTTGAGGGAGAGAGAGAATGAAAGGGGTACGCTCAATATGCCGACGGGCCTCTGTTCCGATTAGCGTCGGCAGGTTAGTTACTCGTCACGGTTACTGAGGTTAGGTTTAGGGTTAGGGTTAGAGTTAGGGTTAGTTTTAGTGTCGGAATACCGGCCCATCGGCACACTGATGTGGATCCAGAATGAAAATGGGAAGCAAAAAACTGGAGTTAAGACCTCTGAAAGTCTTATGTAGGCTATGTCAAAGAAATGTAACTTGTGTGCTGCTGTGCTGCACATTGTTGCCAGTACACACGTAGACATAGTAGTTCCTGTACATGCAGTACGGTATGTACTGTGCTGTACCATTGCAATTAATCTACAGTTTGAAAGAACACAGTTATACGTGAGAACGGGTTATGCAGTTTTTGCATAGTTTGAAGTAAGTCAATCTGGAAAAATTGCTTGTTTGACTGACATGTTTATGTTCACGTAATCCGTAGGTTAAGATCACTGTCTGTTGCCCCTCATCTTCTGCTATTACTGTACTGTACAACCTGTTCTATTGTTCTGCATGTTTAATTTTTTCACTATACTGTTGTATAGTTCTTGTTGCCGGCCTCTATCGAACAGACTTGTGAAGACAAATATACCTTCGGGGACAATAAAGATTATTATTGTGTTTGTGTGGGTTTGTTTTACATTGCTTTATTGCGTGATTTGCTTGGCTAATGATATGCCATCCCTTAATACGCAATATACCTTCTTTCATGGCAGGCATGTTGACGGGATCAAAGTCAAACCCATGACCTTGTGATCCAAATGTGATTAATCTACGACTGAGCTACCCAGATACTACCTAGATATGGGTGGTGAATTCTGTGGCTAAATTGTAATGCATAAAATAATTGGTTTGTAAAATAAATAATGATAATAAATAAATAAATATTAATACCACAACGAAGTTGCTCCTCCCCACCAAAGAGAAAGTAACAAAATAAATAAATACGCGAAATAATAATAATTGCATACATTTTTGCCTTTAGCCTACACAATTTCGTCCTCCATGTACTAATAATTTGGTAGTTTAAATGGTAATTCGACGCATTATTAGCATAGTTTAGATGTCATTGATGTAAATTGATGTTATTATGTAAACTGTTACTTAATGCGTGTTTGCATGTTTCCTTATCTTTTATCTTATGCTTACCTGCATGCTGCTGAATGGATTCCATACTGCTGATCATACCTTGCATGCTTCAACAATCTTTTTGAAATCTTACTTGCCTTCAGTTATTTCTTCTTAAAGCAATTCGTTCAAATGTGTCAGAAACATCAATGCTTTAACTTCACGACGCATGTGGGTTTCTGAACAATAACCAGAGAGCGTGTAGCCTGGGATCAATCGACATTTTTCGATTAATGACTTAATTCATTTCAATTTAATGACTTGAGTCTAAAACAAAGGACTTTTTTTCACAGGATTTGAACCTGGTCACCTGCACAAGTGGTGACATTTTTACCATTGAGCTGATAGAGCCTGCCTGCTTGCTCAGGGGATAAATTGATCATTTACCAATATGGACATTACAGAGGCTTCCAAATATGAACACAAGCAGTTTACCAAGCTGTATAATAGCATCCTATTCCCTGCCATGTGACGACTCAACTTATACAGGATAAACAAGTGAAATATTCTCTCTCTCTCTCTCTCTCTCTCTCTCTCTCTCTCTCTCTCTCTCTCTCTCTTTCTCTCTCTCTCTCTCTGAAATTGTATTGAGATCTCTCTTACTGAACAAAACAAAATAAGGAACTCACATTGGCCTATTATAGCACCACGAGGAGGCCAAAAAAAACCTACCTGACCTGCCAGAGACCTGTTCTCGGAAGAACACTGCTTCAAGTTTTTCTTTGATTTCTTTTCCCACTTTTCTTGCTTTTCCGTTTTTCCGTTGCTTTTTTCCTTTCCTACTTTTTCCTGTCTTGGCCACTTTATCGCTGCTTGCAGCTATTTATACCATTGTTTTTTTATATCTGCTATTTTTCAAAAGTATAAAATAATTCCAGGTCTTAAAGACAGGGTGAAATCAAAAACATGTTTTTCACACTTTTAGAGCATATCTGTAGTGATAATATGGCCATACCTAACACTAGATGCCAAAAAAAAAATAGAAAATAAACAATTTTTGTGTATATTTATATCAAAGGTCCCTAAATAGGCCATTCTTAATTACTTCCTGTTAACAGAAATTCAAAAAGTGATGACATAGATATATTGAATATAAATTAACCTTTGATTACATTTGTTTCCCATTGCTGGCTCCCATTATTCCCATTACTCAGATTTTAAATCCCATCGCCTGAAGGGCTGGTCCCCTTGGATAGGTTCAGAAACACACAGGCTTCCTTTTCAAACTGAAACTTCAAAATAAAATACCCCAAATAGTCATTTCATTGGGTCTTTAATGGGTTAAAAGAGATACGGGCCTTTTGCAATAAGAGCTCCCACCAAACCTCTCCTGAAACTCACAACCAGTGGTGGAAAAAGTAGGCTACTCTCATTTTTATTTCAAAGTATCAATACCACAATATAGAGACAGAAATAGACGGTCATTGATGCACAAATAAAAGCCTCAAATTGCAAATCAAGATTCTTTAATATGTTGTAATTTAGAGTTGCAACACCTGACCATGCATCTCAAACATGGCAACCTCTAAATATGCACTGTCCCTTTAAGGGTAGTGCATATAAGAGGCGGCCATGTTGGCTGCCAACTGTTTTGCCCAGGCCAGAAGCCTAATTTGAGTGCATGTTGATTTGATCATTTTGCTATATTTTGTATAATGTAATGAATCTGTATTGAGGGGTAACCAAATGTAGGCTAGTATGTAAGGAGGACAACCAACCACCCTAACCTACAACCTTTCACTGTTTTTCCCACCTTGTGATATTATTTGAGAATGGCTTTTGTCAGATTGTTTGTTGTGTTGAGGGCATAGATTTATAGAGGCCACAGAGTCAGGGTGCTGATATGGTGCATGTTGGCTCACTGGAAACCCTCTTCTACACCATTGGGTCTCAAAGTGTGGTGCATTGGTACCAGTTGTACACTCAGTTATTATGGGTGTCCTTGAAATTAAAAGTTTGAGAACCATTCTGCTACAGTACATGACATGGAAACAGAGCCTATATTGATATGATGGTATCATAACACCTTTGAAGGAAGTGAGAAGAGACCCAACTTCTCTCCAACATGACTGCGGTGCATAGAGCCTATTGGGGAACCCCACCTTGTTCAGTTACATTGTCCAGCATTTACAGTAGGTTAAAGTTG
Organism: Nannobrachium achirus; assembly: GCF_963921795.1. Taxonomy (NCBI): domain Eukaryota; kingdom Metazoa; phylum Chordata; class Actinopteri; order Myctophiformes; family Myctophidae; genus Nannobrachium; species Nannobrachium achirus. Next base: position 56,196,487 of record NC_137820.1, on the reverse strand, counting down.
CACTCCACACATCCAAAGTGTGGTTTAATTCTCAGAAAAACGAATCTCTGATCAATAAAACTACACTGTGATAATTTCCCCATGCCCCTAAAATGTTCCTAAAATAACTTTTGGGATCTCAAACTTTGCCATATCTGTACCCTCCTTTATAAAGCCAGGATCTATTAACATACCACTGTGCCACACCTCCAGGAACAAGAAGCCTGCCTACTGTATCCGGTTATGTACAAACTCACATACATGCAAGAAACGTTTCCGTATCCGGTATAGACCCAGACCGGATCAGCAACGGCCTATGGCGATGGAGCTTTATTGGCATGAGAAAACACAAGTGTTTGCGGACACCTGTTTGCGGAGTTCTCGCCAAAGCAAGTGTCACAATAAAATAAAAACAGTTGAAAATGGGTAACATATATACAGTTGGAGGGGGTACCATTCTCCCTGCTTTTACTGCTTAGCTATATATATTTATATATATACAGTATAGATCTGCTATTATGTACATGTGTGTGTATAGCCTACAGTATAGTGTGTGTGTGTGTGTGTGTGTGTGTGTGTGTGTGTGTGTGTGTGTGTGTGTGTGTGTGCGTGCGTGCGTGCGTGCGTGCGTGCGTGCGTGCGTGCGTGCGTGCGTGCGTGCGTGCGTGCGTGCGTGTGTCTGCGCGTGCGTGAGGAGGTACTGCAGACCATCGTGGGCCAGTCCAATATAAAAAGCGTATTTATCTTTGTGTGAAGTAGGTAAGACGCCATAAGGGCAAGAGGTGATCTATTACAGCACTATTACACAATTCCAGTTATTGCCCTATTACACAATTACACTTATTACACTAGTACACTCATCTGATGCCCGAAGCCATAAAGACAAATATCAAGTGAGTTATCCGCTTGAAAAGAGACCATTCACAAAAATGTAAATAACTCCTTTTCTTTTGAATTTCAGCTTGATTTTGGTGAAAACAAGGGTTTTGAAACTATAGAATGGTACATCGTAAATACAATATATATATATATATATATATATATATATATATATATACAGTATTAATATATATATATATTTCTTTGGTGAGACTAGAGGTTGTCCTCTTTCATTTTCATTACTGTATGACATTGTCATGCAAACACAGAATTTAGGAAAAATGTAAATATAAAAAAAAATATTTTTAAACAAAATGGCAGGAAAGTCATACAGTACAATGTTAAAATGGCAGCAAATGAGTTAAGGTGTTTCAAAGTGGTATCATACTACATAGGTAGTTGAAACCTGCTGTAATCAGAGGGAGGGGGATGTAGAAGTTGAAGGGAAATTGATAGTATAATATACTGAAAGTATAAAAGTATAATATGGAGTGTATTCATTGAGTCTATACGTGGTCCACTCCTTTTTCACTCTTAACCAAATTGTTGCAATACAAATATCTGTTCACATCGTTGTTTCACAACGTGAGGTTGTAGTAAGCTTCTAGAGATGCCATTTGCCCCCAGCATAGACATGCTAGGGTTCATGTGGTTAAATAAGTGAAATAAGTGAATGAAAGCGATTGAACAATGTTTTTTGATTCTGTGAATCTGTGGTTGGTGTCATTGAAGGCTGATAACGGTGACTAAGCCACTTGGGAAGGCCTATCGTGTTGAAATATTATCTAGGGATATAGACCTTTTCAAAATACCAAACTATAATTTTTCACCTTGAATGTCACCCATTAGTGAAAAATCAGACCTGGGCTCATGGACTAATGTGTTGTATATCAATAACACTAGCCCTTACTGAGATCAATCAGTTGGTAATAATGTCCCCAGAAACTGCTACAGTGTCCGAGTCAAGTCGTACCCAGTGCAGGGATACTTCAGTTCTCACACAGAGGTCAGGCCAATCTGACCTCAATGAAAAAAATACAAAAAATCAAAGAAATTAATAATAATCTTGGCTTGGTGCACTGATTGCTCAGGAATGTACAGCGTTAACAAAACATATCACTTTTTTTTACCATAAATAATATTGATAAAAGTGAAACAGAACATTTTGTTAAAATCTTTATTTTATAAGATATGTATTTTATAATGATCAGTTTGGCCACCATGTCACATTGATATAAAAGTGAATAGTAATATGCATGTATTGTATTAAGCTTTCAAGCTGTTCATGGCATGGCACCGTAGGAGCCTGCAGTTTCTAAAAGGGTTGGTCTGTCCGACCAATCTCATCAAACTACACACCACAGCTGATCATTATGCACAAAAGGTTCTTAGCATCATAGCTCACAATTGGTGACGTGTAGGCCTGGTACCTACGAAAAAGAAACAATGTAAAGATAGCTTTCCTGTGGGCAGCATAACTTGAAAAGCCCTTATGCAGAACCAGCCATATTGTACAGAATCAGCACAAGAGTTAAGATATAAGTGAAGTAGGAGAAACGGGTGGTGTTGGGGCCTCCACAAAATAGACTCTCGCATGGTTTAACTGGAAAGGGGATGCCAGTAGTTGATGTTGCTGTAGGCGCTGCGGGTAGAGAACATAAAGGTGACACATTTAACGAGCCTCCTGAAACCAGATCATATCAGTGATGGAATGTGAAATATGGCGCAGTAGTAAACAGGTGTACTTTCACCCACCTTTTGAGACACTGACAATGACACAGCGAAGTTCTGACTGATATGGGGCAGCACTGAGAAAACAAACACGTTTGATGTGATAACATCAAAGGAATGCTATGCTTGTACAGTATGTCTACAATTCCGCTAATATCGCGTACACACACACACACACACGCACACGCACACACACACACACACACACACACACACACACACACACACACACACACACACACACTAAAATAACATTGTTTTCATCATCATGCTTATATAAATAAATCAAATTAATACTCCAATACAATACACAATAGAGAAAGTGAAATGGACAGACAGACAGACAGACAGACAGACAGACAGACAGACAGACAGACAGACAGACAGACAGACAGACAGATAATTTAAAGGGACGCTAACCCGTTGGTCTGAGCAACAAAGCAGACAGGGTGATGTTCTCCATCCTCTGACTGTGATGGTGTCCATCTCAGCATGAACTGTCCCGGTTCTGATCCAGTCAGGTTCATGTTGTGGGGTCCGCTGAACAACAACTCAGAGACCCTACAACACCACCAGAGAAGAGAACATGGTCTTAATTTTACATCTTCAGGCCTTCAGAAACATTGGGGACACCACAGGACAACAAAACACCCTTTAAACATGGTACAAAGGACACGCTAAATAGCTATCTGATACATTTTTAACTAGAACTGCAATGGACTTATATTGGGCTTACATGTGTTTACAAAAAAGCTTACAGAAAACGTCCATTGAACTCAATGGACTTTTGCGAAGTTAAATGAAAAAAAGGTTTACTTTAGGTGACATAAAGTCCACGTGGGCAAAAAAACACACTTTAAATGTCTTCCTTTTTTCCATTGAAAGTTCAGAAATTCTATATTATGGCAGGCTGTTTGTTGCACAAACTTCTTCAGCAATCACCCCAGCGTTAGGGTGACTAATGACTAAATGAATTCCCACATGAAGGGAAGGCAAGCTATTCCTGTTGGACTGAATATTGTCTGTACTGTAGATATGGCATTAAGCTGGTTGCACACTGCTGCGTTTTTCGGGCCGAATATCGGAGTGAATTTCGGAGCGCGCAAATAAAAAATCAACCTCACGTTATGTCAGTCACGTTTGCACACTGCCGCAGGTTTCGCGCACCACTCGGTCCCTTTCTCTCTCTATCTCTCTCTCTCTCCTTGCCCTGGAAAACGAATTTCGCAACGAAAAACGCAGCAGTGTGCAAAGACCTTTAGTCATTAGTCAAACGTGCACGTTTTTTGCAGACATGAACGCCATGCATATCCACAGAGACAGATTTCAGTGAAATTGAAAACATTGGGCCCACTGCTGTGTATAGGCAGAGAGCTCCAGTTTACTGCTCTCAAACTAGAGGGCCTCAGTCTTGTGTTTTACTCACATGGACTTTGTTGCCACTGTGTTGATGGTGATTTCCAGTGTGTGACCAACAGGGGCGTAGAGCTGTGCTCTGTTAGCCGGGGTGGGAGGCAGGAACCTGGGTAGATACTGACCCTCTGTACAGCTGGCTACTGCTCCATCCACTGAAAGGGGATATAACCATTTTTGTTAGATTATTAATTTAATTAGATTACATGTATCTATTTATTTTATTAGCGCATTAACTGGTTTAGTTGCCTGGGACCCCAAAGAAAATAGACTAGGAGGGAACAATTTGTTGTTTAGATGAACAAGGGTTTTTGATGTGTACCTTTGAGAACAAATTGTATAGGCAGAGAGCTGAACCCAAAGCTGGCACTTATATTGTACTGAACTCCGCTGTTGTCTGTGAGGGTCATAGGCTTGTGGGGATAGTCATACATATACAACTGGACCACGTAGATGCCCTCGTTACTGCTGTCGGTGGCAGCAAATGACAAAGTGCAATTCTGAAAGCAGAGGCAACAGGAACACAGGACAGGAAGAGTACACAAACAAACCAGGAGAAATAATGGATCACTTTTCTTGCCTACTATTTCTTTCCATTTGATGTATTGATGTTGATGTACTGATGTATTACCTTGCTTATTGCAAGTCACTCTGGATTAAGAGCGTCTGCTAAATGCTTAAATTATAAATTCTAAAAAGAGGCATAGAGAAAGCTGTACAGACTAAGCTGGACTAAATTTATTTTTAATAAAATGAATAAATAAATATAAAATGTGTTTTAGCAATTAGCATCAGCATGATGTGATCTAATGTTCTTAATTTACAAAATAAACTCTTTCAACTCACGGTTATGGTGAGAAAAGGAGGAAGAGTCTTATAAGTATTGCATGCAACCTGGTCTCCATCTGGGTCAAATGCTACCAGGTTGAAGTTCCTCACACAGTTAGAAGGAACTCTGAGAGACAAAGAGAGACGGAAGATTATAGGACAACTGTTACGTGTGTCAGTAGAATGCTTGTGGAAGTAGTGTGCGCATGCTTGTTTTTTTTCAGGTTTTTCCATGTTTTTCCCGGGTGTCTACGGTTTCTTTTTTACCTGATTTTGTGAACAAGTGGCTACTTATTAAATAGGCCTGAACGATCTCTCGTAAATTCTGGGGAGATGAGGTGATGGGAGGGTGGTGGCAAGCTGGTTGCTGAGCATTTGCGGGGTGGGGCGTTTAGCTAGGTTTAGCTAGGTTAGACGAGGGAAGCGCACTATGTTGTGCAGGGGGAGAATGACGTGGGGGAAGAGCACTACGGCTGCAGAGGGAGAAAGGAAGGGAGGAGCACTACGTTGTGTGGAGGGAGGAAGGGGGGGGGTCGAAGGGGGGAGGGAGGTGTTTGGAAGAGGGCGAGGTGGGGGATGCCTGCCAGATTGCGCGGGAGGAGGGGGGGGGGGGGGGGGGGGGGGTTGGAAGTGGGCGATGTGTTCTTGCCACACCTGCCAGCGTGCTCGTGAGGGAGGAGGGGGATTAGGGAAGTGGGCCGGCGGGTATCTGTTGTGGAGGAGCGGAGGAAGACGGGTGGGCGGTGATGTTGGAGCAGGTGGCCCGGATGGGTGGGGCCGAGCCAGGCGTTGGTGGCTGGAACGAGAACCCCGGGAAGCTCTTCACGTAGGCTCGGAAAAGCTTTGCTTTCCGTGCGGTGCGTTAGAACGGGACGCCGCGAGCTCCTGCTGTGGGCCGGCGATCGCCTCTGGGGCGAGGTGGTATCGAACCTGTGGGTAGGACCACTGGCGACGGGCATGTCGCGGCGAGAAGCGGAGGAGCGACCTGGTCCGCTGCGGTGATCGCCGGCACGTCTCAGCTGTGCTGGAGGGACGGAGCGTTGAGTGGAAAGACTTGTTTCCGAGACCCTTGATGTGGGCCGAGACGTGGCTGCCTGAAGACGAGGAGAGGAGCTCCTCGTCGTCGGAGGCGTAGAGATCTAGCTTGTGCTGATCCATGTAACAATGTAATGAAAATGGACTGAATACAAACGAAGGATTTTAAAGTAACTGGAGATAACGATATCAAGACAATTAGTCCGAAGAATGAGAGCAACCTACTTTCAGCTTGTTCGACTACGAATGCAGTGAGAACAAGTAAGTGACGGCTCACAGGTGTATTTATAGTGTGATGATTGTGATGGTGATTGGCTAACTGATAAGAGGGCAGGTGATTGTGATAGGTGATAGTGAGCGGGGAGTGGCTGAGATAACAGAGGGTGGTCTCTACTCTTGAACCTATGTTGTTTCACAACTCCCTTAACAGCCCCCACACAACAGGTATATTTTCCAACGATTTTCAGGAGTTGGATTATCATTATTTGCTGGAAGACAGCTGAGCTGGTTGTTTTAAAAGAAACAGTTAGGGTAATGACACTATTCATGACCATGACAAACATTTTGCATTTTGCATGCCTACAGTCTGGCCTAGAAGAGATTGTAGGCAAGTCTGATTTGCAAGGTGATTTATAGAATGTTGATGATGATGTTAGTAATGTGTATAAAAACAAAAGAGTAGTTATTGTATTTTATTATGTTACCGTAGTGAAGGTATGATGTTGGTCTGAGGAGACCTGTTGGCTTTCCCAGTGTCTGGTCTGGTCAAGAGGTTCATTAACGTATAAGCCTCCCAGTTCACAATGCTATTGGTGTTATTTGTCCAGTTACCACCTTTTGTCCTGTGGAAGTTGCAGATTATTATTACTATTATTATAAACCGTGCACAAAAAGTAAGGAAACTTGACTTCGGTCCATTATATCTCCCCTTTAATAATAGGCTATTTAAGCTTAGTACGGCGACGGCAGATGACAATGGCAACCGGAAATGATCAGCGCTCGATAGATCAGCCGTCTGTACTACGCCAGAAGGTCCCTTTCCACGTTACGCCTACAACGCCTGCTGTATAGACGGGACGCCATGGGAACCAAAGCTTTCAGTGAAAGAGGCGGGACCACGTCGCCGACGGCTCTTTGCTTCGGCTCTCATTTTAAGCAGGAGAATAAAAAGAGGAAGAGTGTGTGGGTGTGAGGCACAAAAGGGTGTGGTGGCACCCACAGCTGGGATTAATTTGGTATAATGCTCCTGATCCGAGGGTACAGGTTCACTTGAAATGAAATAAAACAGTATTGCATGGGTTACATGTCTCCATTCCGACATGTCTCCTTTCCGACACTAACCCTATCTCTTACCCTAACCCTAAACCTAACCTCTATGGAAGTGTTGCCACTCCGACAATAAGAAGTCAATGCCGGAGTGGCGGCATGCCTGCTAGGTAATTTTGACAATTTTTGTAGGGGCGCTACCCACACGTTTGGCTGTGTTGCTCATTCCACAAATGCTAGATCCTTACTAGCTGTACCCCGTTGTAAAGGTGACAAGTCAACGATAAAAACACAATACAAATTGGTATTATTAAAGGGGAGATATAATCGACCGAAGTCAAGTTTCCTTACTTTTTGTGCACGGTTGAATTGGTTTAGTAACAACACAGTCTGTAATTTTTTACACAGCAAATGAGAAACAAAAATAGAAGAAAATTGTAAATACAAAATACATATGTAGCGGTGCAACAGTTAATCAAACTAGCCTATACTGATTTATTTATGAAAAGATAATATCATGTTATTTAATTCAAGTTAACTGTTTAGTTAACTATCCCTATTTTGGGCATGTGATTCTATGTGGGAAAAGAATATGTAAAACATGAAAATGCTATTTAAAGTCTCATTGTTTGTGTTGTGTCATAGTGCATCTCTCTTCACTCACTCCATCCAGAAGAAAGTGTTGATGGGGACCAGTCGGGTACTGATTGTTTCTTGTTGACACCAGTCTATGTTGTGATGCACCGGGTTCACCTCCTGTTGGGTCACTTTGCCACAATCATACCCATTAACACACTCCCATATGTCTGAAAAGGTGCATGATGTGAAGGCTGTTTTATGGCGCAGAACCACCTGTAATTATGAGATAATCATATAAAGGTTATACGTTACATGACTTTGATCCTGTCTCTGTTTACAGTAGGCGGATACAGACTCATTTGTTTTAATATTCAATTGTATTTAAATGTTAACAGTGAGGTTCTCTCATAAGCCCCCTATAGGGTTTCTTACCTCACTGGCACTAATTATCTGTCGAGGGAGAGCAAATGCATTTTCCGGACGCGGCAGGTGCCGGACCGGTACCTAACCCTAACCTTAACCCTAACCCTAACCTCAGTAAAACTATACCTAACCCTAACCTCAGTAAAACTGCCTAAACCTAACCTCAGTAAAACTTTGCCTAAACCTAACCTTAACCCTAACCTCAGTAAAACTATGCTTAACCCTAACCTCAGTAAAACTAAAACTATGCCTAAAGCTAACCCTGCCGTGGCAGTTACCGGCGATGCCGGTCCTACTGCCGGCGACGCAGCGCGACTGCCTGTCTAACTGCTGGTCTGTGCGTTGGCTGCCGGTCCTATTGCCGGCGATGCAGTTCGACCGGTCCTGTTCTGTGCCTGCCGCAGCAGTTCCGCGGCAGGTGCCAGTGCCGAAGAAAGTATTCTCTCCTTCTGGATTCACTATTCCTATGGAAACTAACATGTTACGCATTTTGTATAGGCCTACTGTCTTCTATTCTGAATTTGAACCTGTTTATCAGCTCAAGTTGAAGTTATCTATATTTATCCCTTAATCAAGGGATAAATCATCATATATTGAATCTTGACCATCAGGTCAGCATTCAAATCAGCTCCTGTATAAGTTATATTGTGCTTTTTGATTGATTGATTGATTGATTGAATATTTTATTAGAAAAAATTAAGAACAGTACAAGTACAGTCAAAACAAAACAAATAATGTAGTACAGCACACGTACAGTCAAACACCCTGCCTAAAAGGAACATCCCAAAAAAGCGCTTGCGGTCTTGTTTCTGTTTATCTTATTCATAAAATAAGTTAAATAGTGCTTCTTTAACAGAGCCTTGTTTTTATTTCAGTTTACCTCTGCCTAAAGTGCTTTTTTGTCATCATTCTAGTTTTCGTTATTTTGGTAGTTTAATTAAAGAACTTAAAAAAAAACATTTTGTCATTTTATCGTCTAATCAGGCTTTTGGGAACACCCAGGACAGTTTTTGAATTTCTTCATTCAGTATTTAGATATTTGATATTAATTTCTTCCCATTTCCCCCTTCCAGGATCTTCCCATACAAACCCATTATAACTTCAAACTCCATTTTAACCATGATATTCAATTAAAACACCTGTCCTTTTTTCTGTTGACTCCTGACACCCTCCGAATACGTGAGCAGGCCGTGCTTTTTTGATAACATTTTTCATTTATTTTTTACAAACTTTTATTTAATAATTTTCATTTCCCCAATAAATTAATAGAAATCAATGAAAAATCTTATCAAAAAAGCACGGCCTGCTCACGTATTCGGAGGGTGTCAGGAGTCACCAGAAAAAAGGACAGTTGTTTTAATTGAATCTATCATGGTTAAAATGGAGTTTGAAGTTATAATGGGTTTGTATAGGAAGGTCCTGGAAGGGGGAACATGGGGGAAATGAATATCAAATATCTAAATACTGAATGAAGAAATTCAAAATCTGTCCTGGGTGTTCCCAAAAGCCTGATTGGACGATAAAATGACAAAAAGTTTTTTATTAAAGTGAAATATCCCTTTAAGTATAATCTTGAACTGCACCTACCATCAAAGATCCATTTGCGTACGTGTCCTTCGGGTCAAAGGTCATGACGGTACCATAAAAGTTGTTCTGTTGGGTTCCTCCTGCGAGCTTGGATTCCTGTTGGGCTTGTGCATACTTGGCTGCACAGAGCACCAGCAACACCACTGGTATCGAAGAGACACCCATGGTTTACTGAGAAAATGAGAGATCCACTGTCCTGTTTTATACAAGCGTGCATGCGTGCGCACAAGCACGCAAACACACACACATATTTTGAATATTTGAATTTGACTGTGGAACGAGACAATAACCTGGTCTGAAGAAATGTTACGTCTGTCTAACAAACTGTGCCTGCCTGTGTAGTTCAAAGATTGCATATACTGTAGGCCTATAGTTCAAGGTTCAAAGATTACATAGGCTTATACAGTAGGCTTATATGACTAGCATGGACTGTTTGGACTCTTTTTGTTTGGCACTGCATTGATAAGTTGCTTTAAGTATTGCATTGATTGATTGAATATTTTATTAGACAAGAATGGAGAACAATACAAGAATAGTCAATACAATAAAAAAAATGTACAGTACAAGTACAATTAAACACCCTGTCTAAAAGGAGCATCCCAAATAAGACCTTTTACGGTCTTGTTTACATCAGTAGTCCTTGGTATTCAATTCATAGACAATCTATTTGGGTTTTGATGTGACAATTATGAGCGCTGACTGCTTTTTACATTTTATTTGACGGTCCTTCTCTTTCAGTTATGGTACTTTATTTAATGAAATAAAATAAAAAATACTGTTGTGTTGTTTGCAAAGTGTGTTAATCTTTCTGTGAATATACGTACATTTACAGAATTAACAGAATTGTATATTTCTGTGAAGATACAATTCATGTCTGTTTGGTAACATGGAATGCAATTCCAAATCCACCTGCCTGTCTGTCTCTCTCTGTCAAACTGTGCTGGCTGGATTACATACAGGCAGTGGTGTAAAGTAACTAAGTACATGTTTTAGGTATTTGTACTTTACTTGAGTAAGCTGATTCTGATTCTAGTTAGCTATACAGTTAGAGCACAGTTGGGCAAACAGGATATTAACAAAGCACACACATAACTAATATGCAGAAGTGAATTTATTTGCAGTTTTCTAATCAATTGAAACCTTATAGGCTATCATACAGCAATTAGGTGTTTTTGAATGTGCTATAGAAATACATTTGATTAGTGTGGTTGCCCCTGCAGGGGAACCAGACTAGTACTTGTCTGACTTTATTCCTTCCATCCATCCATCTTTCCAGATAAACCTTTTTTTGCCGGGCTAATCCTCCCACAGTTTTGGTGGCACGCACCTGGACCATAATTATGTCAAATCGGCCGGCTTCATCGGGATGCATCGAAGAGATTTAACCATATAGACTATGGGTGTTCCAAGATATGGTCTTAATATTGATGACATCAGGGATGGACATAAAAGGGACAAGGGCTGAGTCTGACACAGAGATCTCCATATATGGCCATTAATTTATTAGTGAATACATTTTCCCTTTTGACTTGAATGGTGAAAATTCTACAGAAATTCATTTGCAAGTGTGACTCACGTCACGGCAACCAACATTTGCAATTTCCAATCTCTATAGATTGATTAGATTTTGATTTAAGAAGTGGTCAATACGATTTGTTGAATATCGGGTGGAAACCTCGTGTCCAAAAACTGTTACTTTTCATGATTCAATTTCAAAAGTATATAATAATAATAATCGATCTCGCAGATCTGAATTTTTTGTTATTTTTGAGTGCACGTGATGCTGTTGTATGATAACATTTATAAAAATAGGTAAAATGGAGAGCGGTTTCTGTAGACCACACAATGATATCCAGACAGTTTGCATGTGCCATTATGGTTGGCAGCAATGGAAACGCACATCGTTTAGTGCGGTGTCGTCCCCTCCCTTCCCCTCAATCCTCGTCTCCAGCCCACAGATGACTCTGTCCGGGGCACAGGTGTGGCTCCAGTCCCCCCAGGACCCCCAGGGCATTCCTTCACCAATGACTTCACCTCCGGTCTTGCAGGAGAGGCTGACGTCGTTGGCAGCGGTGTCGTCACCAGCGCCCTGGTTGCTCTCTACTTTCAGCTTGAAGCTTTTAAACCCTGCAGGGCACCACTTCACGGAGGACCAGCTACCCCAGCTGAAAAGAAAAAAAAGAAAAAAGAAAAAAAAAACATAGGCTAAATTATGAGCTAGTTAGATTTGTTGGTTAGGTTTGTTGTCTCGGAGTCTGATGTTACCCCAATGGAGGATTCGACTCAAACTGTGGTAGCATCAAAAGCAAAATACAGGTTTCAAGGGGATGGCAATATTTCAGATTACACTTAGCCCACTTTTATTTTTCACCATACACATTTTTGTATTCTCATTATGTTGAATTATCTTAAGATCTACAAGCTCACAACGCATCACATTTGCGATGCATTGTGAGCTTATGGATTGGCTATTTTTAGAATTGGGCTTAAGTGGTCACTTTTTTGCCACCGTCTAGTTTTAATGAACTGACGCCTCACAGGGGCATATTTGTTCATTCCTAAGATACACTCTAAATTAATGATAGCATGCACAAACCAATGATGAAATGGTTATAAAAGTCACATTTCTTATGGTGGGTTATCCTTTTTCATTAGGCTCGCCTTTGTTCCATTTAGCAGACCCTGTCTGTCAACTGTATGTCAACTGCTCTGCTGATAAATGAGTTACTTTCCCCAAACTATAAGAGCCTAAAAGAGCTCTCCAGCAGCATCTAGAGGCCATGCCCGTTCCTTACACCCAATTCAATTTCAATTCAACCCACCCAACTGGAACTGGATGGATGTATTTCATATTCACTGAAGAACCTCAATCAGTCAAATATTTGATTATTGGCCCAGGAATGAGACAAAAACTAAATGTTCATGAATTCAAGGCGTCATGGAGTAATAGAGCATCGCAGTGAGGTGTCGGAAGCAAGCTGGCCATTCATCTTTACCATAGGGTTTTTCATTATCAGCCACAAAGTTGGAGCAATTCAATGTACACTTACCACTAGGCTGGTGGTTGTAAAATGGTTCTATATGTTCCTGTAGAACCCCCGAGTATGTATGCAATCACTCTAGTTTTAGTAAAAACATGTTTTAATCAAGATCGCACGGAGAAGAACTGCATTTCCCATACTGCTAAACATGTACATCCGGTGAAATCGACGTCTGTGATTGGTCTAGCTTCTTCTTCTTTCACATACCTTGCGGTTACCGCGGAAGTAGCTACTGCTCCCTGTCTGCCTGGCAGATTATTGCACTTCAGCAGAACTTCGTGAGCGAGTGTCTTTCTTTTACAAATATGATGCACTGTTAAAGATGACGATAAGAGCGTCCACATAGATGAAAATCACTACATGTCAGGCCATATGCTGGCCTGGATAAATAAACTGAGCGTGATTTAAGGGCTATATTTCAGGAAACAAGTGTCATTCGCAATGCATTCTGGGTGTAGTTTCCGCAATTTTACAAATAATGATGTACACAGTCTTGTACCCTGCCCTTTTTTTCAGCTTTCTAATTAATTGTTGCATTAAAAAAAATTGAATATTGTCATGATTCCTCTCCAGCCGAGGTGGCTTTGTCCGAGGCTTAAAAACGTTTAAATAAATACTTTATGAAATGTCTATGGAAGAATTGAATGGGGAAAACGCTTCCGACACCAGAGTGAGGACGGGGTGGGGCTTCACCTGCGATGCTCTATTCACGTTATTCCTGGCCCCGCCCCCCGCCTTCCTGTTCATATCCTGAAAGAGGCGGAGGCTGAAAAAGCTGGCCTGAAAAACATCATTTAATTGGTTTCCTGTTGTCCTTGCATTAAAGTGTCAGTAGTTGGCGTTCTAGGCTCTGGGCTCTGAATGTACCTGGGTTGCCATGTCTGCTTATAATAAGCAGTTTGTGTCTATAAAGATAGTATGCTTATTGGGCTCACTTTCTAATAACCAGTGGTTCCCAAATCTTTTCATATCAACAAGGACCCCAGATTAACATATTTGTCCACAGTCGCAGACCCCATCTGAAAATATGTGGTGCCAGGGACCGCCATACAGATTTTTTTTTCTCAATATTTCTTTTAAATAGCAAATATACAAGCTCACAATGTGTCGCAATGAGACACATTGTGAGCTTGCTGATCTGCTATTTTCAATTGTAAATATAAAGTAGTATAGCCTAGTTGCTTCTGTTGAGCTTATTTCTCTGGCAAAATCTGGCAACAGACAATTCCGTGTCACTTCCTTACTTGGGAGGAAGTGAAAAGATGTTTTTTGAAGCAGCACCCAAGAGGGCGATAGCAAGAGGGTGCAAAAGACCCGTACTTCCCGTTTCTGCATGACGTAGGGGGGACACCTTTTTAGGAGGCGGAAGCAGGTTGGAGTCTATTCATTTACAATGAGAGAGCTAACGTGAACACAGATCAAAATAATAGTTCGGAAGCTATGCTCACTGAACTAAATATTGGACCCGATCATCACAAGCCACATAATATTAACAAAATTGTCATACTAAAGTGGCTTTTTTCATCGACACAACAAAGGAGAAAATCAACTTTATTATTGCTCTTTAGCTGTCCCAGCAACACACTCTCGCGGGATCTATAGCACCAGTAAACAGGACGTGCGCGAGATTTGCAGTCAGAGCCGGCGCCCACTTAGGAGTCAATTTGTTGGATTTGTGTACCATGTCGCACTCTAGTGGATCCAATGAGGATGAGCTATCTTCATTATTAAATATCTTTGGCAGCACACAGAGAAAAACTCTCTATCGCCCTCTGTAAAAGAAAATGGCAGCCTCCATAGAGAGGGCCAGGAATATGGTGAATAGGGGGGAAAAAACGTGTTTGATAGATCTAAAAGGTACAGTTTCATGACAGTACAGTTCACTGGTACAAGGTCAACTAAAAAGGTACCTAAAAAAAAGCTTGTTTCAATTGGGGTCCTTTTTTAACTCATAATATAGAATGACAAAACACGGTACACCGCATGTACAATCAATCAATCAAAGTATTCCTTTAAAGTTAAATCAAATAAAGAGCTACAGTAGTTAGGGCTGCCAATGCATTTCAATGAGAATGGATCGGTCTGCTGCCAGTTGTGCATTTCTCCACAAAACACACCATTACCATTGAAATGCATTGGCATGTATGGCCTACTTGTGCGCCAGCAGAGCATGCAAGTACTGCGATCGGTTCTCTTCGGTGCTGTCTGCATGTATGTGGGTGGGCAAATTGGCACTCTGTCGAGGCTGGTCCCTCTTAAACAAAAGCTATCTCAACACTGGTGTGAGGGGTCATATACTTACTATCCAGGATTTGATTCCACGTATTTGTCAATGCTTACTCCGCCCCTGACACAATGAAGGCGAATACCGTTTAATGCAGTGTCATCACCCCAGCCTTGTTTTCCCTCCACCTGTCAACACGAACGAGACAAGAGCAAAGAGAAGAGAATAAACAAGACGAGCAGAGAGGTGCGACGCTGCAGTTGTAAATTTAGCATTAGGGAAAAGAAGAAAGAAAGTAGAAACAGTGATCATCACGGAAATCGTGTTAGTGTTCCTAATTTGAGCATTTGAGCATTTGGCATTTTGTTCAAAAGGGAGCACTCTTGCAAACTTTGGAAGCCAATCTTAGCCAATCAAGATGGAATATGAAAAATCTGAAAGACCCTTTTTGTTTAATGACTTTAGAGATACTGCATACCAATTTGCGTGATTTTTGGACAAAGTCTGTAGGAGTACTGTCCAAAAATGTGTTTTGCACAAACCCACCTCCTGGTGGCGCTGTAACAGGCCCTGAGGCCCATGTGAAAAATTGGGGGCAGAGGTTCTGCTCTGCCACCCAGGGAGTGTGCGTGCGCGATGTAAATCCTAAATTGCCTCACCCGAACACTCAGGCCTCCAGCATATGTGCCCCTTGGGCAATTCTCAACATGGCCGAAGGTGCCCCAACGAGCCCCATTGGTGACCTTGAGGACTTGGGCTTGTGCCTGCCAGCACACAGCAGCCAACACTGAAACATATAATTATAATATACAACACAATGATGGGGCAAATATTCACAAACTAGACACAGCCATGAGATTAAAGGGATATTTCATTCTAAAACACTTCAGGGATCGTTGATTCTTCGGTTATACGGTATGGGGACTTTTTTCTAATGCCCACACATCCACCCTGAGGTAAATAAATTACATCGTTTAATAGATAGATAGATAGATAGATACCTTTATTATCCCAAGGGGGAAATTTAGTTGTCCAGTAGTAGCACAGCAGTATACAGTTATTTACAAAGTTACAGAGACGTAAGAAAGATAGATAAGAGGGAAAAAAACAAAAAAAACAAAGACAAGAGCAGTACAGTACCAATAAGGAGAAGGTGCATCAATAGAGGGGGCGAATAATATATAAGAATATATACATAAAGTGTCTTGCAAAAGAGACCATAGCAGTCAATGCTAGTTAGTGCAAACAAGTATCTCACTGTCAATGTTAAACAAAGCAAAAATACTCAGAAACTACCAACACTAACAACCTAATAGTGCAGTGTCAAAAATCAGTGCGAAAAAAAGAAGAAACTAGGAAGCGTGTCACCGCAAGGCGCACATGAGCACTCTTCCTGGAAGGTCCTTAGAGGTCAAAGTCAATACAGCAATTGTTCCTTAGAGGTCAAAGTCAATACAGCAATGGTTCCGTAAGTCTAAGTTAGGAAGGGAGACCTTTTCAAGCGTCCGTTATGTGTCTCGTTGTACAGCTTAAGGGCAGCCGGTACAAAAGATTTTCCTAATCTCTCACATCTCCGTACTGGGTAGGTAAAGCGGTCGTTTCCTCTCTTACTCCAGTAACTGGTGATCTCTAGATGGAGGGGGTGGGAGGAGTTCTCCAAGATGGAATCTAGCTTCTTCGCAGTGCGCACCCTGGTTACTTCCTCCACCCCCTGCAGTGAGGACCCAACGACAGAGCCTGCTTTCTTCACCAGTCTGTTTAGGTTAAACGTGTCACCTGCTCTGTTGTTGCCACCCCAGCATGTTATGCCAAAAAAGAGGACACTTGCCAATGTTTAATGTTGAAAACGAGTCGTATTTCCCTATAAGTAAAACATAAATACACATCTGAGTATCTTTTTCGCCACTGTATAATTTTGTAAATAATACTTTGAAGAGTAGTACTTACCGATGATGAGTCGGAAGTTGGTCATGTTGTCAGATCACAGCAGAGCTGATGTGTACGTCCTGCTTCATACCATGCTCTTATATAGTCCTGCTTATGATAACTATGATTACAAAAAGGCAGAAGTGATATTGTTTGCCCTCAAACAGTCACCACCAAACACAATATTTACACAAAGTTGTTAAGCAAATTCTTTAGTATCAAAGCTGTTGTCACTGGTACTGTTTGCAGATTGTTTTGCTCTGAGGTTGCCACACTGCTGCATAATCACACACTATCAGCCTTTATTTTTGCCAAATTAATAGAATAATAAATGGTGCATTTATGTAGCACCTTTCTCGTAAATGCAATACACTCACACGCACATCCACACCGACGGTGCAGGAAACATCCTCGTGGAGTAATTAGGGGTTCAGGCATTGTCTTGCTCAATGACACTTCGAGGAACACCTCCTAAGTAGGCTGTATGACATGGTTCATGTAATTTACATTATGATCAAAATGAATGAAGGTCTTTAAAGGCCAGTCTAGGCATCAGAGCCCAGACCTGGACCAATGTCTGCATAGTGTTGCGCTGACCTGTGACCTGTTTTACATCTCATTAAAAGTAATGAGAAGGTTGTAGATCAGCAGTACTACTTTGTTGTTTCAAAAGATCCTTATTTGTTCATGTTGTTTGCATACTGACAGGGTGTACAGGATGCTAAGGTGATGCTTAGGTGACACCTTGCGTGATCTTTTATTTTTAAAAGATCACGCCAAGCTGTTTGTAGATTTCCCATCATCTTTCAATTCAACCCCGCCTGAGGATTAACTATAATTACTACTTTGTTGTTGACTCTAGTTGTGTTGATTGGATCTTCTCCAATAGAAGACAGTGAGGCTGAATGATATATCTTGATAACTGACAACTGACGATGAATCATTCATGGCCCTGTGGTTGATTATTTTTAAACTGACACCTGAAATGTACCCGGGAAAAGTAAATCTAATAAGAAATGATCCTGACAAGTGACAACTTGTCGTTTTGTTCCAAAATATCCTTGTGCATGTGCTAGGACTCTGCAGCATTCCTTTTTGAGCAGCACTTCCGTATAGACAAATCAACCTGTTCATTGGGAGTAATTGGGGGTTCAGACATTAGCCCCTTCCCAATTCAGAGTGCGCACCCTTCAAAGTGCGAGCCTAGCTAATGGT
The DNA here is from genome assembly GCF_963921795.1 of Nannobrachium achirus. NCBI lineage: Eukaryota > Metazoa > Chordata > Actinopteri > Myctophiformes > Myctophidae > Nannobrachium > Nannobrachium achirus. The sequence goes on along the minus strand of NC_137820.1, from coordinate 56,178,361 downwards.
AGGGTATTAACTAAGTGCACAGGACATACGTTTTGCCTGTGAAATGGGACAGCACTGCTGAGTGCAGAGCCGAGCCGAGGGCTTCGAAAGGAAACGAAAAATAGCCCAAAATCTGAACAGTTTTCATTGTTGTACTTTTTTACCTTCTTAAATGCTCCCAAACTTATTTTTTTGTGGCACAGAATGTACTTTTTTTAGGATATTATTTAATTGTTTGAACGTCATGTGTGGTCAATTCACCATGACAGAGCCTATTTAAAAATGTCGCCTGTTCGGGCCAGAACAGGCGGCATGCCGTGATACACTCATGTAGCCGGCTAAAGGAGCCTGACAGACGGATACATGAGTATCCCAGGACGATACACACCGGTTCTATGAATTCTCAGACAATGCCGTGGCATATTTTTAAATAGGCCCTGTCATGATTAACATTAACATTTTAATGGCGGACGTTCGGTTGTTTTCGTTTTGATTCGGGTTGAATCGTGGGGGCACGTTGCATTGTGGAACTCCGCTATCCAACAAAGTGCTTGAACTTGAAGGGTCCATCAGCTGTATGCTTAGAAACGAAGGAAAATAGTGCCCAAAAGGGTAGGTTTGAAGGGGACTACAAAATGGTTGCTCTGCGCACCCCTGTGATGTCATCACACTTGAAAGGAGTACTTAGTAGTTTCCAACCCCCGAAATTGAGAAGGGGCTATTGTCTTGCTCAAGGACATTTACGTGGAACATTTCCTGAGTATATGGCATAGTGCATGCCAGATTTACATTACAGTCTGTGACAGCAGAACAGATTATCCAAATGAATGAATGAGATAACAGGTCTGTCTTTAAATGCAAGTCTACCTGTGTTTTGCGCTGACCTGTGACCTGTTTTACATCTCATTAAAAGTAATGATAAGGTTGTAGATGGCTGTCATGGCATCCTCTCATGGAGGCTCTTATTCTGTTCTCGTGCAAACTTCTCCAGGCTTTGGACTTTAGATAATAGTCCATAGATTGTGTGTAGGACGTTTCATGCAAATTGCTCAAAAGTCCCAGGAGAAAAAAAACGGTTTAAGTACTTTACACACTGCTCAAAATGGCAGAAAATCTAAGGGCGGAGCATTGGTCAAAGAGACAGATGTGTTCCTCATGAGTTAAGGCACATGTGTAAGCAAGTTGCATGGCCTTAGGCCAAACGAGGCATGACTTATGCCTGTTTAAAGATTGCATTTTTCAAATGATTGCTATAGTGCCCCTCTTTGGCCAATTGAAGTAAGATTGGTTTCAGTGATATTTGGACTAACCCCTCTACATTATTTCAAAGTTTCAAGAAAATCTGAGTCTGCATTACGTATGTATTCGGGGCAGAAGAACGTTTTTCATAAAACTGCAATATTCATTGGCACATTTTTTTCACATACAAACTTCTCTCCAAAAGGGATTTTAGATACTGGTCCAAAGTTTTGTGTCAAAAGTTTTGTGCACATTGCACGAAAATCCCAGGAGGTGTTTTATTTGAACTTTTTTTTTCATTCAATTGGTGGAGATCTAAACCTCAGAGGTCAAAAGTCAGAGTGGCAAAGTTATTCAGCATGAGGAGACAAATGAAGTTTCATAGCAATTACTAAAACAGGGCATGAGTTATACCGGTACCTGTTCAAAGTTAGCATTTTTCATTTGATTTCTACAGCGCCACCTTTTGGCCAATGGTTGTGAGTTTTGTATCTTCTTCGTTTTGCCCTCTACCATATTGCAGAGTTTTGTGAAAACTGACTGTGGTTGGACCTGTAAACCTGCTATGTGAGAATAAAGCTGATTCTGATTCTAGTTAGCAATACAGTTGAACACAGTTGGAGAAGCGGGATATTAATAACAAAGCACACACACAGCTAATGTGCAGAAATGAATTTATTTGAAAATGTGTAATTAATTTTAAACTCATATAAGATAGCATACAGTAAAGAGTTGCTTTTAAATGTGCTATAGAAATACATTTGATTTGATTTGATTTTGATTTAAGAAGCGGTTAATAAGATGTATTGAATATCGTCGCTGTCGGTTTGAAACCTCATGTTACTGAAAATGTTATTATTTTTAATAAATGTCAATTGCTAAAACATAGGCCATTAATTTATGAAACAAGATAAGTGGTTTCTGCCCGACCGCAACGATATCCAACAGTATGCATGTTCCATTATTATGGTCGGCAGCAATGGAAACGCACATCGTTTAGCCCGGTGTCGTCCTTCCCGGCTTGTCTGTTCTCAATCGCTGTCTGGAGCCCACAGATGACACTGTCCGGGGCACAGTGGGCGCTCCATTTCCCCCAGCCTCCCCATTCACCCCCTTCACCACCATGTTCAGCTCCGTCCTTGCACAGGAGTTTGATGTCGTTGGCGGCGGTGTCGTCACCAGCACCCTGCTTGCCCTCTACCTTCAGCTTGAAGGCTTTAAACCCTGCAGGGCACCACTTCACGGGGTACCAGCTACCCCAGCTGAAAAAAAGGGAAAATCCTGTTTGGCCGGTGTAGCGATAGGGCGGTGTAACGATAGGGCGGTGTAACGATAGGGCGGTGTAGCGACGGCGAAGTGGACTAACAGGGGCAAATGTACGAACGGGCTCTCCTACCGTACTGATGAGCAATACAATGGTTATATGTCACAGTTATTGTCCACGACATTGCAAGCGACGCGAAGGCCAGCGGACCTTGGTCCTGCTCTTCGCGCCCGAGCGCCGCAGGCGCGAGTGCCCGCGAAGAGCGGGCCAGGGTCGTGCGGCCGGCGGAGCGCCGTGCGAGTTACGAAGCCGTGGTGAATGCAATCGTTATATTTATGCCCAGGCCGTAAGGCCTGGGCAAGCGCACGATAAACACATGAATGGGATGAAGAACGTTTGCTTTACAGTCTGTTGGAAAGGCTCCCCCTGTTAGTACACCGCCTTATCGCTACACCGCCCTATCGCTACACCGGCCAAACGGGACTAGCCCGAAAAAAAAAGTTAAATTAAAAACATGTTAATGTTAAGAGCTAGTTAGATTTGTTGGTTAGGTTTGTTGTCTCTGACATTATACCCCAAAGAAGGATTCGCCTCAAACAGTAGCCTAATCTCTTAGCCTATGTGTTTCTCTAGTAGTAGGCTACAATACATGCAGTGATGGAAGTCTGCGGCTGGATGTGTAGGAAGAGTTTTTACGTTGAAAAAGAATAGCTTGTTTGGAGCAGCTTGTAAAAGAATTATAGCTTAAACTTAACTTTAAGCTATATCTCAACACTGGTGTGAGGTGTCATATAGGCCTACTTACTATCCAGGATTTGATTCCACGTATTTATTGATGCTTACTCCGCCCCTGACACAATGAAGGCGAATGCCGTTTAATGCAGTGTCATCACCCCAGCCTTGATCTGACTCCACCTGTGACAGAAAATCAGGTCAACACAAGAAAAGAGCAAAGAGGAGAGAATAAACAAGACGAGCAGAGAGGTGCAACACTGCTGGTGTAAATTCAGCATTAGAGAGAAGGGAAAAAAATAAAGTAGAAAAAGTGCTCATCAAAGCACAGGTCTCCACCAGATCATGTAGGTTATTGTGGCCTCCTAGTGGTGTAATAATAAGCAAATCTGAAAAAGGTGCCATTCTTTCTCTGTCTTTCACAGCAATCAGACGCTGCGTTCATAATTTGAGGCATTTTGTTCAAAATGAGCCACTTAAGAAAAGTAGAAATTACTCATTAAGTTCTCAAATGTATAACACATCTTTTGAAAATAGCAGACCTACAAGCTCGCAAATGAGAGCTGAAGTGGTTAATGTATGTTTTGTAGGCTAAAACAAAACACAACACAAGGTTAAAATATGGAGTTGAGGTTTCTGCTCCAAAGCAATGCAATAGAAATTTAATAAATATGCTTCAACTGTGAGGTAAATAGTAAATTGCCTCACCCGAACACTCATGCCTCCAGCATATGTGCCCTGTGGGCAATTGGTGACATGGCCCCAGGAGCCCCAAGGAGCCCCGTTAGTGGACCTGAGGATTTGGGCTTGTGCCTGCCAGCACACAGCAGCCAACACTGAAACATAATACAACACAATGATGTGGCAAATATTCACAAACTAGCCATGAGATTAAAGGGATATTTCACTCTAAAACACTTCCGGGGTCATTGATTCTCTGGTAGGGGGACTTTTTTCTAATGTCCACACATCCACCCTGAGGTAAATAAATTACATAGTTTAATGGTGAAAATGTGTGGTATTTCCCTATAAGTAAAACATAAATACATATAGATTTTCACCACTGTATAATATTGTAAATAATGCTTAGAAGAGTAGTTCTTACCTATAAGGAGTTGGAAGTTGGTCATGTTGTCAGATCACAGCAGAACTGATGTGTACGTCCTGCTTCAGACCATGCTCTTATATAGTCATGATTATGCTAACTACATTTACATAGGCAGAAATTATATTGTTTGCCCTCAAACAGTCACCACCAAACACAATATTTACACAAAGTTAGTTGGATGCCAAACACAATATTTACACAAAGTTAGTTGGATGTTGTCACTGGTACTGTTTGGAGATTGTTTTGCTGGTGCCATGGCATTGGTCCGAAGGTTCATTAGTCCGAAGGTTCATTAGTCCGAATTTGTTAAGAATACTACCGTATGCCTAACTCTAACCCTAACCCTAAACCTAACCTCAGTAACCCTAACTAAATGAACGGACTAATGAACCTTCGGAATAATGAACCTTCGGACTTATGGGCAGTCCCCGTTTTGCTCTGGTGACAATTTGCAGGATATGGCATCAATGAAGAATTAAATAAATGGAAGTTATGGTTTGATTGGAATAAATTATATTTGAATGGGAGCAAGACAAATGTTGTTATTTGGTAAGTACAGGATAAACACATTGGTGCAGATAGAAATAGATGTGGTTGCTATTGATTGGATGAAGGAAAACAAATTCCTGGGTGTGACAATAGATCAGTGGCTTTCAACCTTTGTCATATCAAGGTCCATTAATTATTAGAGCCATGGACCACCTTTTGATGAAATGTAGCCTCTCGGACCCAAAACCTAGAACATTTTGTTATCATTGGATAAGCTTTTGTCCACAATGTATAAGATGTTTGTGCCATAACAGGCAAATGTTGATCAAAATAACAATTCTTAGTTCTACCGGTACATTATCTGATTGTGTAGACTTCTTGTAAATGAAGTAATGCAGATGTTCAACAATAATTTAACTGCGGTTTCATTTCACACTCTTAAGAGTTAAATATGAAAAATGCAGGGCAAAGGTTTATCCTTAGCCTCTAGGCCAGGGAGTGCGCATACAAAGTTTTCCACTTATCGGTGGAGTTAAAGGTAAAAACACAAATTTCTGGGGGAGACAATAAGGGTCCATGTGGTTGTGATGACCACCTGGAACCTACTCAAGGACCACTGGTGGTAAACCACTGAAACAGATGACAGGCTTGGCTTGAAACCACACATTACACATGTACAGTAAAGTACAAAGTATCAAAAAAATATTGCAGTGATAAATAAAGCAAAGCAGGTTCTGGATCAGTCACTCCACACACACTACTGTTCCATATTCCACACACTACTGTGCCATATTTACATTATTTAGCTGAGGTATAGGGTAATAACGATAACAATTCATTACTAATCATTCTTCACATATATACCGGTACATGTAGGTTATTATACCTACAAGGCTAAGAACCAGTAAATATTCAAAAAATGTTATAGGACTGTGAGGGGTTATATGCAATGGGTTATAATTTGAGGAAAGAATTCAATTTAAAAACATCAAGCAGAAACACCACCATGAAAAGTTGTTGTCTTTCACTTGATGATGTAGATCTGTGGGACAGTTTGAGTGAGGAGCAAAAGCAAAGTCCAAGCATAAATCTGTTTAAAGTAATGTAGAAAAGTGTTCACAAGATGGGATAATCTGAACGGATAATACATGGGTGTTCCACTGAGTCTACATTAGCAGGGTTATTTTCATTATTTGTTTGATTGCGACCGTCAGGTCGCACTTACTATCAAAACCTCCACAAACTGTGAGTCAGTCAGTCAGTCAGTCAGTCCGTCCGTCCGTCCGTCCGTCCGTCCGTCCGTCCGTCCGTCCGTCCGTCCGTCCGTCCGTCCGTCCGTCCGTCCGTCAGTCTGTCTGTCACACCTCACACGTCACACTATTGCCCTGCTCATATCTCCGCAACCCTTGCCCTGATCCATGCCAAATTTTGCACACACGCTCCTTGGCTGCCAAACTACAACCTCCAAGGACCCCCGGAGCTCCAGGGACCCCCAGGTCCCTGGGGGACCCCCAGATGTAAAAAATGACCAAATGTGCAAAAATGACCAAATGACCACCCCAACGGGGCTGCTCACGGGGAATTCCCGGGGACCACCGACTCCTGCTGCTCCAGAACGGATGCAAAAGTGGTGGTGCCCCCAGTGGAGGACCCCCTCCACTGCAGCTCACATTAAATGCCGTAACTAGGGCTAGGAGGGTCCGGGAGAGCCGGGGCCGGTACCTATTCGTCCGCCAAGGCAACGCGGAGACCCCACCCCTCATTTCTCACATGGCCCTCTTCTAGCGCCACCATGAGGCCGATTCTTGCAAAACACATTTTTGGACACTGCTCCTACAGATTTTGCCCTAACATCACACAAATCGGTACACACTATGTCTACACTCATGTCATCAACATGGATCTGTCCCATATAGCGCCACCATCAGGCCGATTTTTTCAAACACATTTTTGGACACTGCTCCCCCTGACGGTCGCTTATCTCCCGATTAGGGAGTCTTACTGGTATTATAGTACTGTATGTGTATGATATTAAAGTATTCTAAGATAGTATGTTATCACAGACAGGATTAAAACATATCTATTGAAAGATATGGACAAAATACATTGCACAAAGACTCTGCGAGCCTCATTAACATGTGGGGCAAGCACGTAAGCGCCTTAAATTCTTTTGTTTTTGTCCATTTGTTCAAAGTACTGCAGCCTTTACTGGTGACATTCCAGGGCAAACTGGGGGCCGTGGTCTCTAAGACTATCAGATAGGAAAGTAATAGGCAGACTGGATCAAATAAATCTACGAAAGTCTAGATCTAAGGTTATGCATGCTCGTTTTGGTTGTTTCCATAAAAAAGGGGGGAGAAATAAATAAATTAATAAACAAACCAATTATCTACAACCATTAATGCTTAAAGGATATCCCTCCACACAGGGCCTGGGTGGGCCCATGTAGAAAGCTGGCCCACCCATCGATTTTGGCACCAAAAAAAAGAAAAAAGAAAAAGAACAGAACAGATGATCAAAATGAATGAAGGTCTTTAAAGGCCAGTCTAGGCATCAAAGCCCAGACCTGGACCAAAGTCTGCATAGTGTTGCGCTGAGTCTGTGACCTGTTTTACATCTCATTAAATGTAATGAGAAGGTTGTAGATCAGCAGTCCTACTCTGACATGCTTGATAAATCAGCCCTGTGAATTTGTTGTTTCAAAAGATCCTTATTTGTTCATGTTCTGTTTGCATATACTGTATAGGAGTGACAGGGTGTACAGGATGCTAAGGTGATGCTTGGGTGACACCTTGCGTGATAAAGCTTTTTGTAGATTTCCCATCATCTTTCAACACTATTCAATCATGCCTGTCTGAGGATTAACTATAATTACTACTTTGTTGTTGACTCTAGTTGTGTTGATTGGATCCTCTCCAATAGAAGACAGTGAGGCTGAACAGAGCATGTCAGGTCATCATCGGTATATCTTGAAGATTGACAATAATGACGATGAATAATTCATGGCCCTGTGGTTGATTATATTTAAACTGGTGCAAAAACCTTGGTTCATTAAAGAGAGAGATGGGGGGGGGCAGGGGGGTTAAACTGACAGGACGCCTAGCTCACACTTGTAGAGTAAGGTTTGCCATGTGAAGGAGGTGATGTGGTAAGAAGCACATCAGTTTGTCTTCCTCCTTGCCAACAGCAGCCATGGATATCAATTAAATGAGGCCTGGGCATTGTGCGGCCCGGGGCCCTTTGGTTCACTCTGACCGGCCCTTGTAGGGTAATGGCAAATTACAAAAAACACATTTTCTAATTTTACCTCATGCATGGACTAGAGCTGCATTTCTTTTTTTATTATTATTATTTTTTTCTCACTTACATATGGACGCAATGCATACAGTGTGATCATTGGATGTTGTCTCAATAATAAGCAGGTGGACAGACTGGTCACAAGTCAAGATGACCTTCCTTACCCATCAAAATTGGCTAAAGTGGCAAAAAAAAAGAAAAGTCAATACCGAATGCCAGGTTTTCAACAAAAATTGGACTGCTAAATATTAATTTACTGAAGTCGGAGGTAAAGCCGTGTTTAGTTTGCGGGGTGCACATCTTGGGGGGAGCGCTGCCTTTTGGCCCGGCCCTCTTTCACAATAACCATTCCACATGAATGATACATAGCTTGACAAGTTTGTTAAATCTCATTAAAAGTAATAAGGTTGTAGATCAGCTGTCATGGCATCCTCTCATGGAGGCTCTCATTCTGTTCACGTGCAAACTTCTCCATGCTTGGGACTTTAGATAATGATCCCTTTGGCCAAGTGAAGTAAGATTGGTTTCAGTGATATTTGGACTATATTTGGACCTCAACATTATTGCAAAGTTTCAAGAAAATCTGAATACAGTATGTACAGTATATGGGGCAGAAGAACATTTTTCATAAAACGGCAATATTCATTGGCACATTGTTTCGTGCACATGTGACATGGGGCGAAAATCCCAGGAGGTGTTTTATTTGAACTTTTTTCATATAATTCAATTGGTGGAGCTCTAAACCTCAGAGGTGTGACAAAAGTTGTTCAGCATGAGGAGACAAATGAAGTTTAATAGCAATTACTAAAACATGGCATGAGTTATACCTGTTCAAAGTTAGCATTCTTCATTTGATTACTACAGCGCCACCTTTTGGCCTATGGTTGTGAGTTTTGTATCTTCTTCGTTTTGCCCTCTACCATAGTGCAGAGTTTTGTGAAAACTGACTGCACGGTTAAGCCATAACTGTGACAAGTGGTGGACCTGTAAAGCTGATTCTGATTCTAGTTAGCAATACAGTTGAACACAGTTGGACAAGCAGGATATTAAAAAGCACACACACAGCTAATATGCAGAAATGAATTTATTTGAAAATGTCTAATTCATTTTAAACTCATATAAGCTAGCATACAGCAATGAGACTTGCTTTTAAATGTGCAATAGAAATACATTTATTTGATTTGATTTGATTTGATTTGATTTAAGAATTGGTTAATAAGATTTATTGAATATCGTCTCTGTCGCGTGGAAACCTCATATGTTACAAACTGAAAATGTTATTATTTTTGACGCATGTCAATTGCTAAAACATAGGCCATTCATTTATGAAACAAACATAAATAGGTCATATATGGAGATAAGTGGTTTCTGCCTGACCGCAACAATATCCAACAGTATGCATGTTCCATTATGGTCGGCAGCAATGGAAACGCACATCGTTTAGCCCGGTGTCGTCCTTCCCGGCTTGCACGTTCTCAATCGCTGTCTGGAGCCCACAGATGACTCTGTCCGGGG
>NC_137820.1:55981238-56163738 GCF_963921795.1 Nannobrachium achirus | reverse complement strand
AATGTAATATTAATACATACATCTCTTTCTTTCTGGACTGAAAATACACCTATCCTCTCAGACTTATGGCAAATAGTTGTTTGTTGTTTTGTTTGGTGGTTGTTCATTGATTTTTATGTAAAGCGTCCTTGGGTTCATTCATGAAAGGCGCTATATAAATTCTATCTATTATTATAAAAAATATATATAGTGTAACGACCCTGCAAGAGATACGGACGTCGTCGTTACAATATCACATCTTTGGGGATTTTCTGCCTTTATTGGATAGTAGTAGTACAGTAGAATACTGAGAGGAAACAGAGAGAGATACAGGGAGTGACACACAGCAAAGGTCATCGTGCTCGGGAATCGAACTGGCAACTTGTTGTCAGGCTGCATTATACCCTTTTAGAGCGTATATGTGGTATGCGCCTTAACCACTTCAGTGCCACATTGTTTGCATTTCGGCTTTATTTCTCCTATAGACAGTGAGGGGGAGGGATGGCACTTGCAAAGAGCCATCGCATGGGAGTTGGGAATCGAACCCGGGGCCAGCCGCAGGAAGGACTGTAGTTTTATGTGGTTTTCTGTGGTATGCACTGGCACCAGGTGAGCCAATGGGGCGCCCAGGATCAGGTTTTCATGTCGGGTGGAATCCTCACATGTCCGAAAGTGTTACTTTCCAGGATTCTAATTTCAAAAACGGCAAACGTAGCAGATCTGCAACAAGTTTGTGGATCTGCTATTTTTGATGCTTTTACGTGTGACGCTGCAGTATGATCAAATTATCATGGGCAAAAAAACACAAAAAGTTACAATAACGAAGATAAGAGGTTTCTGCCCAATAGCAACGATTATTCAAGGACCCTTGTCCCCCATGGTATAAAGCAGATTACAGTAGATGTGTCTTGGGGGGGGCGACTGTACTCTCCCTTCTGTAGGTCAGGTCAGCTGTTGCTAGTGTTGTAATTGAGCTCACATGAGTTACTGCAGCCAGCGACCCATTCCACCAACAATCAGCAGCAACACTAGTCCCGTGTCTAAACACACTCTCTCACTCTCTCACTAACTCTCTCTCTCTCTCTCTCTCTCGCCCTGAATGCCCTCCCCTCTCTGTGTGCTTGCTCCAGAGTCACTGGGTCATTTCCAGGCAGCCTGCCTCAGTGCCTTCCATCCTGTGAATGTTGCTTTGTGGTCGGGTCTCTGTCTTCTCCATCTCAGAAGACCACACAGCGTTTCATCTGGCTTCATCCTGAGCCTGTTGTTGTAGGCTGGCTGACCCTGCTATCATGGCTCCGGTCAATGAAAGCAACGGACTGGACAACTTCACATTTGCAGTGAGTACACAAAATCTGGGTCGGTTGCTCATGAAAAGCTGCTTATGAAAAGTGTGCAAATGTGATTTGTTGCACCTATACTGTATACTCTCAGTGGTGGCAAAAGTGGAAAGTATTTTTTCTTTTTTTTTCTTTTTCAACTTTAAGTAAAAGTATCAATACTGCAATGTAGAAATGCTCTGTTACAAGTAAAAGTCCAGAATTGAAGGTTTACTTGAGTAAAAAATACAATATAGCCTATGGGTATCAAAAGTACCGCAAGTATAAAGTACTCATTATGCAGAATGTCACAATGTTCACAAGTTTTCAAATGTATACAAATCTTTTGAAAATAGACGATCTACAAGCTCACAACATTGTGAGCTTGTAGATTGACTATTTTCAAATGGTTGAAATGTATAGGGCTGAGGGTGGTTACTGTATGTTTTGTAATAATCCAAATACAAAACTGTAACTTGTAAAGTTTTCAAATAATTATAGTGGAGTGCAATATTTGTCTCTGAGATGCAGTGGAGTATAGAGGTAAAGGTTCTGCCAATTGAAAATACTCCAGTCAAGTCAAAATACCTCAAAATTGTACTTAGTTACTTTACCACCACTGTAAACTGTAGTGTAGGCCATAACACTCTTCTTTCGTGTGTCATGGTCAGCTCAATGTCCTGCAGCCACACCCCTGTCTCAGATCCACAGGTGGTGATTATGTGTTGTGGTGGTGGTCTATACAGGGCACAGATGCTGATAATGTGTTATTGTGGGCTCGCCTAAAGGCGAGCACACGTATGTTATCTTCATTATTGTGGGCTCGCCTGGAAGGCGAGCACACGTATGTTATCTTCATTATTTATTTATAGCTATATGTGTATCTCCTCAAAACTTTGGCGCGCTTCATCTCTTAAACGCATACACCTTTCAACACCATTCAAATTTTTATGTGTTCAGCTTACTGAGGACACGTGTGCTTGTATTTTTCGTTTTGAAATGTTTTGTAGAATAATTATAAAAAAATAAAAATGTTTAACTTTAAGCACCCAATGCATTCCCAATGAGTGGAGAGAAGGATAATAGACCCATGTTTATGTTAAGGCGCTGTGGCTGCAGTGTTCACACTTCAGATATGCTATCTATATCATTGCGTTCACACAGGTCTGCTCTCTGATTTGATCCAAATGTCTAAGCTGTGTGATGTATAAAACTATAGTTATAGTTAAAACTATAAATAAATGTCCCTCTCCACTCTACTGATTACACAGCTGTGATCAAGAATCAAGTCCGGGCGATGGGATGTAAATCCCATAGCCATATATCCTAGAGCCCGCAGGGACAGTCAGCCATATTAGTGGTTGTTGTTGGTTGTCAGGGAGATATCAAAACCAATGCATTTCCAAGTCAGATCCACAAACACAATAAAAGCCATGCTCCACTCCTCAGTCTGGAGTGGCCACATAGAAGAACGCCTTGGTTATAGACATAGTGGAGGACAGATGTGATCTGGGATTGTTAGCCTACAGTATATGCACTCAATATACTCCACTACAGTTGGAGTCCATTTGACAGTTGCTGGTTCCCAAACACAGAATCAAAAATGTAGATCTAGAACACATAGAATATGTACAGTACAGTAAGGTTCAGTAGAGTACAGTAAAAGTACAGTAAGGTTCAGTAGAGTACAGTAAAGTACAGTAAGGTACAGTACAGAAAGGTACAGTAGAGTACAGTACAGTAAGGTACAGTAAAGTACAATACAGTACAGTAAGGTACAGTAGAGTACAGTAAAGTACAATAAAGTACAGTAAAGTAGAATAAAGTACAGTAAGGTACAGTGGAGTACAGTAAAGTACAGTAGAGTACAGTAAAGTACAGTATAGTAAGGTACAGTAGAGTACAGTACAGTAAGGTACAGTACGGTACAGTAGAGTACAGTATAGTATAGTACAGTAAGGTACAGTACAGTACAGTAAGGTACAGTAGAGTACAGTACAGTAAGGTACAGTAGAGTACAGTAAAGTACAGTAAGTTACAGTACAGTACAGTACAGTACAGTACAGTACAGTACAGTACAGTAAGGTGCAGTACAGTATAGTAAGGTACAGTACAATACTGTAAGGTACTGTACCTTACAGTACCTTAAAGTATCCTATTTGTTGGGTTGGAATCGAGCCCACACTGTTTCGAAGGAACAGTATTTCTAGTTTATTTCTATACTAGTCAGTATCCTAAAACTTTGGCGCGCTTCATCTCCTAAACGCTTACACCTTTCAACACCATTCAAATTTTTATGTGTTCAGCTTACTGAGGACAAGTGTGCGTGTATTTTTCTTTTTGAAATGTTTTGTAGTTTAATTATAAAAAAATTAAAATGTTTAACTTTAAGCACCCAATGCATTTCCAATGGGTCCCCAGAGTGGAGAGAAGGATAATAGACCCATGTTTATGTTAAGGCGCTGTGGCTGCAGTGTTCACACTTCAGATATGCTATCTATATCATTGCGTTCACACAGGTCTGCTCTCTGATTTGATCCAAATGTCTAAGCTGTGTGATGTATAAAACTATAGTTATAGTTAAAACTATAAATAAATGTCCCTCTCCACTCTACTGATTACACAGCTGTGATCAAGAATCAAGTCCGGGCGATGGGATGTAAATCCCATAGCCATATATCCTAGAGCCCGCAGGGACAGTCAGCCATATTAGTGGTTGTTGTTGGTTGTCAGGGAGATATCAAAACCAATGCATTTCCAAGTCAGATCCACAAACACAATAAAAGCCATGCTCCACTCCTCAGTCTGGAGTGGCCACATAGAAGAACGCCTTGGTTATAGACATAGTGGAGGACATATGTGATCTGGGATTGTTAGCCTACAGTATATGCACTCAATATACTCCACTACAGTTGGAGTCCATTTGACAGTTGCTGGTTCCCAAACACAGAATCAAAAATGTAGATCTAGAACACATATAATATGTACAGTACAGTAAGGTTCAGTAGAGTACAGTAAAAGTACAGTAAGGTTCAGTAGAGTACAGTAAAGTACAGTAAGGTACAGAAAGGTACAGTACAGAAAGGTACAGTAGAGTACAGTACAGTAAGGTACAGTAAAGTACAATACAGTACAGTAAGGTACAGTAGAGTACAGTAAAGTACAATAAAGTACAGTAAAGTAGAATAAAGTACAGTAAGGTACAGTGGAGTACAATAAAGTACAGTAGAGTACAGTAAAGTACAGTATAGTAAGGTACAGTAGAGTACAGTACAGTAAGGTACAGTACGGTACAGTAGAGTACAGTATAGTATAGTACAGTAAGGTACAGTACAGTACAGTAAGGTACAGTAGAGTACAGTACAGTAAGGTACAGTAGAGTACAGTAAAGTACAGTAAGTTACAGTAGAATACAGTAAAGTACAGTACAGTAGAGTACAGTAAAGTACAGTAAGTTACAGTACAGTACAGTACAGTACAGTACAGTAAGGTGCAGTACAGTATAGTAAGGTACAGTACAATACTGTAAGGTACTGTACCTTACAGTACCTTAAAGTATCCTATTTGTTGGGTTGGAACCGAGCCCACACTGTTTCGAAGGAACAGTATTTCTAGTTATATTAGCATTCTTTCCGATGAAATCTCACTTACATGAAAATGAAGGAAGGATGAATTCCTCTAGAGGCTCATTCATACTAGGGTGAAGTGAGTAGCTCCTCACTCTTTTAGGTGAAGTGAAGAGTCCAGGGTGAAGAGGTGATGTCGGAAAGTAAAAGCAGGGAGATGTGGCGGGGACTCGTGGTCTGCGGTGAAGCGCTCTTCACAGCGGCTAATGATGTAATGTTGTCGTTTTCTGACTTTAGAAAACTACACCGCGGTGAATTGCTCTTCACCTTCTCTGGAGTATGAATGAGCCTTAAGACTAAGCCTCTATCATAGTCCAAGGTGAAGAGCTATCACCTCACTGCGGTGTAGTTTCTGTTTTCTAGCTTTCACCTAAAAATGAAACAGTAGTATTAGGTAGCTACAGTAGGTGGTAGCTAGAAAACTACACCACAGTGAGGTGAAAGCTCTTCACCTTGGACTTGATAGAGGCTTAACCAGTCCATAAAAGTGATAGCTCTTCACCTTGGACTTGATAGAGGCTTAACCAGTCCATAAAATCCTAAATGCAACACACACACACACACCCACACGCATGCACACTGAATATCGTTGTTTGCTGTGACGTTGCAGAATGGTTAATCATTTCTATCGAGCAGGCCTATGCGATGGATATGAAAGAATGTAGTGTGTTTACATGCCTGATTGTCCACGCTTAGGAACATTCCCCCGTTGTTGTGCTCAGCTGTTGACTCACTGAAAGCAGAAGGTACAACCACATCCGCACACAAGATCTAGGTTTAACCCAGAAAGTGTAAACATCTAACATACAGATACATTTTTACAATCAGTTGCCGTGCCGTTTATCGCAGAACGTTGGTGATTGCAGCAATGGTTGGTGATATTAAATCTATGATGATCTACGATGTTGACTAAGTTAATATCATACTTTTATAGGATATATGTCTGTGTTTATTAAGTATACTGATAGCTACAATGCATAAACAAATAAGTGAGGTCTTGCCTTGCTATGTAAAAGTCACGTTGTGAAAACTTATTTTGCTTTATAGTCTTATCGCATCTGGATGAGCAAAGAGGCTGTGGCTGAGATAAGAGATTATTCACAGCTACATGGTGTCTGCTGGCAGGTCAAGGCTGCTGGGACTGTAATAGGTGATAGTATAGATTTCCTGGTTAACATTTGTCAAGGATTTGTTTTGGTTGTAAGAGTGTTCAAGCACGTTTTCAGTTTGATGTGTGAAACTGCACTACTGTAAGTCCTGGTTATAACACGTATCAACATCACAAACACCTTGAATCTTCACAGCAAATATTTCCAATGTTGTGTTGGACAATAGGTAACATTTTGTCTTTCTACATCGCAGCTTGACGGACATTTCTGTGATCTACCAGAGAAGAAAGATGGGCAGGAGTCTGACACTGATGAGGAACACGGAGACAAACTGGTGTATTGTGTGACAGACGTGCCCCCCTGGTACCTGTGCATCATCCTGGGCATTCAGGTAAATCCACACCCCTTTTAGTCAGGAACCGAAGGTGTTGGACCCACATACTCAAAACAGAAGCAGGAGATGAGGATCACATTGACTTAAAGTTATACCATGTAACTTTTTTTATAAAACAAATCTTAAAATTGTCCTAACTGTTAAATCGCTAAAGTTTTAGAATCCCCACTCCGTTATTTTCAGCTTCTAAAGCCTTCTCTTTATATGTTTTCTATGATCACTACCGGGGACCGGTTTTCGCGGCAAAATTGCGTCATCACACTACCGGCCAATCACAGCGAGGGTTATACACTGCCGGCCAATCACAGCGCATCTTGGAGTGGGGTCGCTAGGGCGGCCATATTTGTAGTCTCCCGTGTGTCGCTATACTCGGGTGCACGGTGAAGCATGGGTGAAGGAGTGTATCTCCGGAATGGCTGAACGCACAGCAACCAGGGACCCCTCAAAAGATAGATCTCGGCGAGGTGGAGGCAGACGCGGGGGTGTGAGAACCGAAAAACGGCCGAAAGACGCGGACGCGACCAAGGTTTGCTATAGAGCTACTGACCACAAGTTGAGCAACTTACACAGTATAGCTTTAACTGTACTAGTTGGAACAATGCAGATTTACAATAACTCAAAACATTGCACGTAACACTGACAACAAGGAACCTGACACACAACTTATGACCCAGGACTGAACACCCAGAAAAACACCGCAACTACAGGGCAGTGCTCTGGGTGCCATGTCATTGTTCCGACGCCAGAATTAACAAAAGATTCTCCAGAAACAGGCTATATCAAATATGAATGAATATCACCGGTAAGACGCCTAAGGGCAACAAGCGACCTCGCCCCAAAGGGGCGGGGTTGCACCATCTGTCTTGGCCATCTGGCCAGTGATGGACCAGTTACCCATATGGAGACCCCTGGTACCAGTACAAGCGACCCCGTTTCTCATAATAACCTGCGACCTTCGGTCGCAATAAACGTTCCAGAGCCACCCCCCACTGACAGAAACGCCCGGGATGATTTGTTTCTTTTTGGAACACAGTTCTTATATGAGGAGATCGAAGACTCGCCTATGGGGAAATCAATACAAAAAAATTGCAATGGGAACCGGGGGAATAGCGCCATCTAGCGGCATGACGTCAGGACATCGGAGCTCTATAGGAGATTGGCTGAGGGGATATAGGAGCAGGCCAAGGGAGGGGCAGAGGCACACTCAGTGGCTAAACGCTGAACAGTCACATCAGGGACACAATAGGGGCCGTGATCCTGACACTTCTGAGTCTAGCCCCCTTGGTACTTGTGCATCATGTCAGTCCCTCTGGTAGCTTGTAGGTTGATACTGAGCCATGTGTTTCCATCTACGGTGATTTGATTAACCAGGTAATAAATTGGATAACTACTACCCCGACTAACCAGGTTTCTGAGGGAGGGAGGATGTAAGGATGCAAATTGACGGGAAATGACCGCAGCGTCACATGAGAGGCATCAAGTCGGCCTTTAATTTAAACATTTTTGGTTAAAACAAAAAGAAATAAAAAGGTCAGCTGAGATGGATGAGTAATTTCTTACTCATGACAGATCCTTGTCAAGTTGATCTTTGACCACCATTTGCACGATAGACACTGACGTGAGATCAACTCCAATTTGCGAGTAGGTGGTGACAGGGGTGTCACACCAAATTCTGGGCCCTGGGCACAAGGATTCACTGCGGGCCCCCCATGAATGTTCTTCATAGGGGGAACTGGGAACGCATTATTACAAATTATTTTGTGCTTTAACTATTGAAAAATAGCAGATATACAAGCTCACAGCGCGGCACTGAGTGCCGCGCTGCGAGCTTGTAGATCTGCTATTTTTGAAAAATCGTGAAAATGTCTTTGAATATAAGGTTTTTTGAAAAACCTAAGTTTCTATGTCAGTGGTGCTCAAACTGTTTCATGTGAAGGACCCCCAAAATGATATGTATTTGGCCACGGACCCCCCATCTCCAAATATTTACCGGTAGTTCACAGTGTGGCACTCGGTGCCGCGCTGTGAGCTTGCAGATCTGCTATTTTTCAATAGCTAAAGTATAAAATAATTCCAGGCCCCTCCACCTTGGGCCCTAGTAACTCAGTCCCACAACCCCTCCACCACCACCTAGTGACGCCCCTGGGTGGTGACATACAGTAGTGCCTTTGATACAAGCTGTTACCCGATCTACCAGTAATGTCTGTAATCCCATTTTGATTTAGCGCCAACAGCAGCAGTGGCGGCTCCAGGGAATAATCAGCAGGGGGGCCTTCCATTTTCCAAAGGGGGCACTCAATTTGTCAACACACCCCTATATATACGTAGCAAGCCGTTTTTTGTGCATTTTGTCCATTAAAAGTTTTCCCACTGAAAGGATTTGAATTTCCTGTGCTGCATGTCAAAACAAAACCAACAAGGAGGCTATCTTTTATTATTGTATTTTCAATAAACTATTAATTAATTTGAAAATGTAAACGTATATAAATCACAATGATAAAAAGAACGTTTACTGTATAATTAACACCTGTAAAACATTTAAAATAATGGTGGGGTAGGGTACTACTGGCCAATCTGAACTGAGGGGGCACAAAGTCTAATCTGGGTGGGCATTGCCCCTAAATGCACCCCCTGTGGAGCCGCCTATGCGACAGCAGCAGGGTTTGAAGGGTGATGATGACGATGGCAACTGGTTGGTCGGTTGGTTGGGTTCAATAGAAGATATCTTGAAAAACTACTGGCTGGATTGCCACGGAATGTGCAACGACCTCATGACCTTTCCTCTGGCGCCACCCTTAGGCTGAAACTTTGGAGCCTTTTCTGTCTCCCCCCATCTCTTTCTCCCTGTTTCCTGTCTGTCTCTACTGTTACCTATACAAATAAAGGCCAAAAAGCCCCCCAAAATATAGGTTTGTTTGTGCCCGACAGCAACGATCTACCCCACCCTTAATTCACGTTATCGCCCACTGCTTGCAGTAGCCTAAAGCAGTGGTTCTCAACCATTTCAGGCCGCGACCCCCAAAATAATCATATTTTAACTGAGGACTCCCCACCCTGACAAGCACTAAAGAGTTGAGGCATTACATTTTGTAAAATACGGTCATATTGTGATCAGCTATTTTCACAATTTCTGCCTCTAATATTTGACAATTTGGCAAATTATTAATTTGTATTAAAAAGTCGAGTGTTGAGTGAGAAAACAGTGTTGCACATTAAGTTAATAATCTGGGGACCCCCCAAAATAATTTGGGGACCCCATGGGGGTCGCAACCCACGGGTTGAGAACCACTGACTGGCCTAAAGTGTGCATAAATCTAAATTCTAATAAATAAAAGGTCCCCTCTCTCTCTCTCTGCAGCATTGTTTCACAGCGTTCGGGGGGCTCATCGCCATCCCTCTCATCCTGTCCCAGGGTCTGTGTCTGCAGCATGATGGACTGACTCAGAGCCAGCTGCTCAGCACCATCTTCTTCGTGTCCGGTATCTGCACACTGCTGCAGGTCACCTTTGGTATAAGGTGAGTGTGCACGTACGTGTGTGCGTGCATGCATGTGTGTGTGTGCGTGCGGGTACAGATGTGTAATTTCAAAACTTCACACATCCTGCCATTGGCAAGACAGTAGATTTGCAGGGGATTGAGCTTGTAGATCAGCTATTTTTGCTATTTTTATGACCTTCTCTTAATATGAAGTTTAAATCTACCTATGAAGGTGGGTTCTGCTTCTTTTTAATTTATCAATGGGAATGGAGTGTTTTCTTAATATTTGTGAATTTCTGCAAAAATACGGTACGCTCCATTCTCCATAAAAATTAGAAAGGCAAAACAGGGAAAAATCCACTCGTCCGAGACAGTTTGCCCTCCTGGCCCCCAAGCTGTGGAATAAACTCCCTGTCTCACTTAGAACAACGGACTCACTCGCTAGCTTTCGCCGTGGACTGAAGACTCACCTTTTCAGACTCCACCTAAACCCTTAGTACAAGTTTTTAATGTACAACAATATTTAGAAAATAGGTCTACAAGCTGACAGTCCTCGTCCCTTATATTCCCATAGGTTATATGGAGATCTCAGTGTTTGTCAGTCCTTGTTCATTTATGCCCATATATGGACATCTCTATATCTACTGTAACAGTCCTTGTCCCTTTATGCCCATATATGGAGATCTCTTAACTGTAAGTCCTTGTCCCTTTTATGCCCATATATGGATATTCCTGATGTCATCAGTATATGAACATATATGGGCTTTCTGATATGCCCATATATGGAGATCTCTTAACTGTAAGCCCTTGTCCCTTTTATGCCCATATATGGATATCCCTGATGTCATCCGTATATGCCCATATATGGGCTTTCTAATATGCCCATATATGGAGATCTCTGTATCTCCATATATGGGTATAAAAGGATACTTCAGGTCTGACATCAGGTTTGTTTATATTGGGTTGCTAGGTTTGACATCACAAACTCTATGGGCCATCTGACCTAGAAATCTATATTTGGGCATAGATGACTCATCGTGACCTCATCACACGTCGACCGCACGTGTGACGTGCGGTCGACCGCACGTGTGACCGACGGACGGCCGGTGGAGGTTTTCATACTAAACTGCGACCTTACGGTCGCAACTACTGGAAAAATCAATGACCACACATGAAGCTAGTTAGCATTTGTTTTTAGGTTTTTTTTAGAAACCTTTTTTTCTTCACAGATTATATTGTTTTTTCTAGATAGATATTCATTTGCATTGTTATATTGCTGTTGATGTACTGACATTTAACCTTGTTTATTATTGTGATGTTTTAACTGCTTATTGTAAGTCGCTTTGGATTAAAAGCGTCTGCTAAATGCCTAAACTCTAAACTCTAGGGAAAGAAACCTGTGGAAAAAAAGCATTTGCAGGAAAAGAGCAGTAATGTTGAAGAGTTGAAACGGCACATCTGTATGTGTATGTATTGTGTATGTGTGTGGTGGGGCTGGACAATATTCCAAATGCCTCCAAATCGATATTGTGACATTTTTCACAATTCTTTCAAATATAGTAACAACAGCAGCTTTGCAAGCTCACAACGTGTATTTTCATCTTGTAGAGAGAGGAGTTTTTAAATATTTGAAAGTATAAATTGCACTTTCTGATTAATGAAGCTAACAGTACAACACAGTAGCCTGATGTTAATTAATAACCTCTGTGGCACCGCATATTCTAGTTGTGTTATAAGAGGATATTAGATGTGGCAGCATGCACAGTTTGCATTTCAGGAGCTTATTAGAAGAAAAAGCATGAAATGAATAAACCATGACAACTAAGCACATTGTTTGGGGATTTAAACCCTCATTGGAAACACTTAAAGAGCAAGACACTACAGTCTCAGGCGACATCATTCTGCTCACCATTCCCAGATATGATGCCCCAAACTATTATAGTTAGAGTAGAGTTAGAGTAAGGTGAGTGTGCGCCTTACTTTGTCACAAACCCATAAGACAAATATGGATAAATTCTCCTTTGACATCACAGCCACCCAGGTGTGGAATTCCTTGACTACCTCCCTTGACTAAACATGTACCGGTAGCTCGCTGGCATCCTTCAAAACTGCCTTGAAAACTCACCTTTCAGGAGCCCAGAGAAGGAGGTAGTTATCACTTCTCCCATAGACAGGCGAGAAAGTGAGCACCCCCAGCCCTTTGTTTCCCCTATCCTGTACATAGTGTTTTTGATAACTGCGATATTATTGTATGTTTTCTTTGCTTGCTATTTATTATGTCATGAATTAAATACAGAGGGCTTCCAACGTAAGGCAGGGTGTTTAACTGTACTTGTACTTTACTACATTTCAAATTGTATTGACTATACTTGTACTGTTCTCCATTTTTGTCTATAAAAATAATCAATCAATCAATCAATCAATCAATCAATCAATCAATCTAGTATTATCAATTAAAATATACACATGCACATACAGTATAATTAACTGAAAATATAGTAGAGGAAATGGAACATCAGAGATTATGCCCCTCCAACAGAACATACACCAGTAAGACTCCCTAATCGGGAGATAAGCGACCGTTGGTCGCTTATCTCCGCAAATAGGCCAAAAGTTTGTTTTACCAATTATTACACTCTATGTGAACATTTACATCAACAAATCCCAAGTACTATGCAGAACGACCCATTTCAAGTTTTTAATGTACAACAATATTTAGAAAATAGGTCTACAAGCTCACAATGCTACGCATTGTCCTCATCCCTTATATTCCCATAGGTTATATGGAGATCTCAGTGTTTGTCAGTCCTTGTTCATTTATGCCCATATATGGACATCTCTATATCTACTGTAACAGTCCTTGTCCCTTTATGCCCATATATGGAGATCTCTTAACTGTAAGTCCTTGTCCCTTTTATGCCCATATATGGATATTCCTGATGTCATCAGTATATGAACATATATGGGCTTTCTGATATGCCCATATATGGAGATCTCTTAACTGTAAGCCCTTGTCCCTTTTATGCCCATATATGGATATCCCTGATGTCATCCGTATATGCCCATATATGGGCTTTCTAATATGCCCATATATGGAGATCTCTGTATCTCCATATATGGGTATAAAAGGATACTTCAGGTCTGACATCAGGTTTGTTTATATTGGGTTGCTAGGTTTGACATCACAAACTCCATGGGCCATCTGACCTAGAAATCTATATTTGGGCATAGATGACTCATCGTGACCTCATCATGATTTCAATCGCTATAAAAGGACTCTCAGTGACATACACTCTCCACAGATAAAGCAGTCAACCAGCCTACCAGTCAACCCATTCTTTGATTACTTTGTACAACTAGATTAACTTTTCAATGGCATCCCCACTGGAATTGACCGAAATGTACGACAGACAAGTCTGACCTCACCAGCCCATACTTGGGCATGGACAACTTATATCTCCATATACGGAGATGGCCATATATGGAGATACGATGACATCACAGAGTCCACAGCTGATGACGTGGCGTGATGTCATACAATACACAAACAAGCCCTATATAAAGGGGCAATTCTCACCAGGGAAGAGAGCATTCCCCACTATCTGAGTATCTTAAGATGGTTGGATGTGATGATAAGCTATAAGCTTAGTTGATCCTGGCGATAAGGTCTGAGTCGAGGAATGCTCTCTTCCCTGGTGAGAATTGCCCCTTTATATAGGGCTTGTTTGTGTATTGTATGACATCACGCCACATCATCAGCTGTGGACTCTGTGATGTCAGAGTGATGTCAGACTGATGCGGAGTGATGTCAGACTCACACGTCGACCGCACGTGTGACGTGCGGTCGACCGCACGTGTGACCGACGGACGGCCGGTGGAGGTTTTCATAGTAAACTGCTCCCTGACGGTCGCAACAAACACAGGAGTTGCATCAGTTGTTTACAGCCACATCCAGACAACAGGCGCAACAGTATATGTCAATTGTTTCCCGCCGATTGTGTTTGGCATAGCCTTGAAGCTAAACAGCTCTTCATAGCCCTAAACTCACAAACAAACCATACTGCCTGCACACAGAGCCACCTGGCTCAATAATTGTGTCACAGTAGGATTAGGGAAGGAATTTCCATCTTATTAGGGTTGGAATCTTAGCTCTTGCTTAATCCACATTCCCTTGCTTTAGCGCCGCTTTCTCTCTCCAAATATATATAAACTTTATTACAGGCTCAGGGCCCACAGGGTAGAAAACAATACATTTACATTACAAACATAATAAAAAATAAAAACAGAAATAGTACATTTCCCTAGCCCCACCGGAGTCAAAAAAGGCACTCATGCCAGTGTCCTCTTATAGTAGACATGTACCGGACAGAGCTACGTCCAGGGTCTGACATCAGTCCATTTAATCCATTTAAGGAGCGATCCAGTCTGCACATGAACTTATAAGTAAGGTTCCTTAATAGAGCCATGAAGGTGGTGAGACCTAAAGAAACAAAGAGCTCACTGGCCCTTGTGCTCCTGGGTTTCTTTAACAGAATTCGAAGGCAGTCATTGTAGGCTACTTGCAGCTTCCGTAAGCTCTCTTTCTTATACTTCACCCACAGAGGGGCTGTATAAAGGGGTGCAGTAAGCTCTAAACAGGTTTACCGTAACATCAGTAAATACCCTGGTGGTCAGCTGTGCGGAACAGCAACGCATCGGGGTATAGAGACCACAGACACCACGTTTGCCTCTTGACAAACACACCCCCAGAATGTTTCTACTATAATTCAAACCTAATTCACTTTGACGGGGTAATTAACTTTACAATAAAAAAGACCCATTTACCCACTAGCCTGTGGTACGGTATTAAGGCATGCCAAACTTCTGTTTTGTTCCATGTCTAAGTCCCCAGCATTACTTTTGTTCGCTGTTAATTTTAAGCTTGATCAGGGTCGCCGAAGGTCAGGTTTTTATTTGCGTCTGCTGATGTAGAGGGTAGAGTGAGCAGAGCCATGCGTTCAGACACAGAGAACACCATTTACACTCCACTTATCCTACAGCAGTTGATTAGAGAGTCATGATCCTGCTGGGTTCCTCACAAGACTCAAATCAACCCCTTTATCATTTACAATCATTATAGGATAGAGGGGAAGAGAGAGGGAGAGAGAGAGAGGGGGGGGCACGAGACTTTTAAATTAAGTACAGGGGTGACTGTTGCACTTTGACTTTGACCAGCAGTGATCCTATGTTTTGACCCCTGTAAATAAGTGACCTGACAGGTTCCTTGAAGGCCTCTACTGCCCAGATAAACATGAAGCTCAAACCACCTCTTGCCATGTACAATTTAGCCATTTACTGTATCTGACTCTTATCCTCCAGAGCAACTTCCAAAGTGCAGGATCAGAGAAAATGGCATGAAACCCCTCTGCATTGTTTCACAGTGTCCGGGGGGCTCATCGCCGCATGAATAGTCAACAAACAAGACTAAATGGTCGTACAAATAGAGTGCAAAGAAAATCTAAGTGCTACAAGGTAACTAGGATACCAGCTAAACATCAAACCTAGCACTGTAAACAACCTGCTATCTAAATTGTTAGCAAACAGTATTATGTCTATCTAAACAACGTAAACAAATGTAAACAAGTAGCATTACACAGCAACATAATGGCATAATGAAAACCTCATGAGTGCATCTGATCTGCCTGAACTTGATGGCTACATATCATTAATGTTGTTCAGGTATCCTTACAACACTTTTCTCCTTGTCTGTGAATGGACTCACGTCCCTACAGAGGGTGATGAAAACAGCCCAGCAGCACATCAGCAATGCAGACCCTCTAAAGGCCCAGAGGATCATCAGAGACCCCTGTAACCAGAGGCGTAATTTCAGAAAGAAATAGGGTGGTGTGCCTTGTAGATCAACTATTTTCGCTACTTGTTTGGAGGCAAAAAGGGAAGATGTTTGAAAACGTTCGCCTTGCTATGCCATTCCCAAAATTCGGATGCCACGTTGAAAGTGGTTAATAAATTAATGGTTGCATACAATAAAAGGCTTATCTAAATAAATTACTCTCTGACAAATAAAAGTCTGGAATTCAAAATGTAGCTACTTGAGTAAAAGTACAAAAGTATTGGCATCAAAATGTACTGAAAGTACCAAAAGTAAAAGTACAAAATGTTTGGAAATCTACAAACTCACAACACGTTGTGCTATTTTCAAATAGCCTAGGTATAAAATAGGACTAAAGTCGTCAATGTATGTTTCATACGGTCGCAATAATGTATATCTGCAAAGTAACTAGTGACTAAAGTTTCCAAGTAAGTATTGGAGTAAAAGTACACTATTTGGATCCAAGATAATTTAATGGAGTAGAAGTAAAAGTATTGGAAATTGGAAGAATTCAAGGGAAGTACAAATAACTCAAAATTGTACTTAAGACAGTACTTAAGTAAATGTACTTAGTCACTTTCACTCTACCATAGAGGGTATACGCGTGACATCATCATCATACCTGGAAGTTATGTGGGAACGCCTAATGATTGTCAAAAAACGACTTTCTTGCCTTGACAGCCCATACATCCAAACAGAAAAGTCCTTAGCTGATTGCACTAAACAATGTTAAACAACGTTAAACTCACTTTGTCACTCAATTTGCCACTCGATTTGCCACTCGATTTGCCTTTCACTTTATGCATGCGCATACCCTCTATAATCTGAACTACTGCCTCTGTCCACCCTGTCGTCCTAATCCTCATCTCTCCTTTATGTCCGCAGACTGCCCATTCTCCAAGGAGGTACGTTCACCTTGCTGGCTCCCTCCATGGCCATGCTGTCCATGCCAGAGTGGACGTGTCCTGCCTGGACCCAGAACGCCAGTCTGGTCAACAGCTCCTCCCCTGAGTTCATCGAAGTGTGGCAGAGTCGGATGAGAGAGGTGAGTGGAGCGAGACTAAGCTTACATACAGAGTACAAGTGCTCATTTTCAGCCACACCCTACACACACAGACCGATCTACAAGCTTGCAATGCATCGCAATGTGACGCGTTGCATGTGAGCTTGAAGATCGGCGTGAAATCTCTTGCACAAAAAGTACCGAGGCAACTCAGGTCTAGTTTACCAAGTCTAGACGATAGGGTTTAAGTATGTAAAACCTGAGAGCTGACCAGTACAACCACAGTGATGCAGATCTCTTTTTCGTATAGTATACATCTGACTTTGTAGTATTTACTGTACGTTTGCCGTGTCTGTCCGGACTGTCATTGGTCATTGTATGTATGTCCCGGTCATTGTATGTATGTCCCGCCCCATCTCACATTGGCCAAGCTTCACGGGAAGCTTAAAGAAATTAACTCATATATCGCACCATTCACTTCACACCAGGTGTGAATCTTAGCACAGAAACAGCTTTGATTACAAAGGATTGAGTGGATTATCAATCATATAATAATTACATCTCTGTTCACAGGTGCAGGGTTCCATCATGGTGGGCTCCGTCTTCCAGGTGGTGGTGGGCTTCTCCGGCCTCATCGGGGTCTTCATGCGCTTCATCGGGCCTCTCACCATCGCGCCCACCATCTCTCTCATCGGACTGTCTCTGTTTGACTCTGCTGGCACCAAGGCTGGGGAACACTGGGGCATCTCTGCCATGTGGGTATACAGTATTATACGCTAGTATCTATCTTTTACTGTGAGCTTGTAGAGCTGCTATTTTTGGCAAAGAGATTTGGTGTATATTGTAAAGTACGCACCAAGTACAGTGCAAGTATAGAGGGTCTAAGTGGTTAAACTGAAGTGATATTGATGAAGTCCAAATAGCATCCTGCAGCACCCCTGGACTTGCATCATGGCACCCACTAAATTGACAAACCCTGATCTGTTAACATGCCAGTTTCATAAATATCCTTTTACTACGAAACTAATTTAATCAAAGTATTAGCA
Source organism: Nannobrachium achirus (assembly GCF_963921795.1). NCBI lineage: Eukaryota > Metazoa > Chordata > Actinopteri > Myctophiformes > Myctophidae > Nannobrachium > Nannobrachium achirus. The sequence continues at coordinate 56,145,919 of NC_137820.1, read as the reverse complement.
TTGGAAAGCCAGTTAGTTTATCCATGCTTTACATGTTGGCAAAAATAGCAGATGTATGCTACAAGCTCACAGCACACTTGCCTTGTACAGGCTTTGTTTGTATGTTTTTTTGTTGTTGTTGTTGTTGTTGTTTAGTTTTACATAAATCTTCTCTTCTGGGAGTCCCTGGCAAAATATATTTTCAGATGGTTGTCCGCGGCCAAATACATAAGAACTTCCACCAACTGATGTAAAATACAAGTTTTATATGTTGTAATCATATTGTAATGACCCCGCAAAAGACCCGGCCGTAACTCGTTCCTCTAAGGTAACTAGAGCTCTATTAGCGTTGCCTGCCTGGTCTGCCGAGTTGGGGGCCGGGGTTCGCCTCCCGTTTGGGGGCCTATATAGCCTAAATGATATAATATGAATCTTCTCTCTGGCCCACACAGGACCACAGCACTGATCATCCTGTTCTCCCAGTACCTCCGCCACATAGCGGTGCCGTTCCCCACATACAGCAAGGACAAGAAGCTGCACGTGTCTCGGCTATACGTCTTTCAGATTCTCCCAGTGAGTATAGGAAATCCTCAATGATCGATGATCGATACAGACATTTTTGAACATTTTGTGTTTGACTTTGAATTGAATGCCCTACCTGTATCATACAGCGTCACATGAAAGCATCAAAAGTAGCAGATCCACAAGATTGAAACACGACACGTTTTGAGCTTGCAGATCTGCTACTTTAGAATTTTGAATCCTGAAAAGTTACAGTTTTTGGACATACGGCATGAGGTTTCCACTCGACACATATTATACCAAATTTGGGAAAGATAGTGAACAACAACGATTTGTCTTAAAACGCCTCCAACGTAAACAAGACCGCAAGGACCTTTTTTGGGGTGCTCCTTTTAGGCAGGGTGTTTTGACTGTACTTGTGCTGTACTACTTTTTTGTATTATTGTTTTAGACTGTACTTGTGCTGTTCTACTTTTCTGTCTAATACAATATTCAATCAAACAAACAAAAGCCAGGGGGAAAGTTAGTTTAAGTCAGACTTCAGCTCTCACACAGTGGTGCTCTGGCTCCCCCTGCAGGTGCTGCTGGGTATCACAGTGTCATGGCTCATTTGCTACATCCTAACAGTGTGTGAAGTGCTGCCCTCCAGTCCTGAGCAGTACGGCTTCCTGGCCCGCACTGACCTGCAGGGAGACATCCTGGAGCGCGCGCCCTGGTTCAGGTTCCCTTATCCAGGTAAGAAGAGTATGCGGACCAGTGTGTTGGACACAGTCTCAACCCCTACCCAGAGCCTTGTATTAGAGAGTTCTGCCACTTTCCCCTCATACACTCTAATGTATTCTGTAGACTTCTGGTCACTATTCGCCAATAGATGTGTATGTGTATGTAGAAGACCTGGCCCTATGAAGCTCTGCCCCTACCCAGTACATGAGTCAAAGTATAGATACCATTACTTCTGGTCAACTATTCTATTACTACAAGTGAAATTCGCTCAGTCATTTTTTTTACTTGAGTGCAGCACTGGAGTTAGGTATTCAAAAGTACAAATTACAAAGTATATTTTCTTCTTAATCAATGCACTGCTGTATTGCAACAAAAATAATATAAATTTGGGAATATTGTGAATACATAATGACATGAACGGTCATTTATTGACGCAGCAACAGTGGCTTCTGTTTCAGTGTACCGACATTCCAGGAAGAGAAGAGAAAGGTTTCTATGAGCTTGGATTCCCTTTGATAATGTTATAACTTTCTGAACTGACCACAGCCCACCTCTGAGACCAAGAGTGTGCCATCTTATAATAGGCTAGAGACTGGAATACAGCCTTTCTAAGGACTACAAACCATTGATTGACATCTAGATCTACTGCTAAATCATACTGAGAAAAAATAAATGCTGCTATTTGTTCCAAAAGCTTTATAGCCTGTATATCACACAATGTGACATAGCTCTGTTTACACAATGCTGTACCCCCTCCACTTGTTTATATGTTGCTCATTTTGGCCATGTAAACGTATGTTTTCTCATGCCAATAAAGCTTATTTGAATTCAATAGAATAATGAGCATTAATGAGGACCAGTTACGTATATGAATATAAGTTTGAAAACGTTGTGTGTTTCTTCAGATTGTTCCGTGTATGCAGCGACACTTTATGTTTGAAATCCAACTCCAGGTCAGTGGGGCGTTCCAACCGTGAGCTTGGCAGGGGTGGTGGGCATCCTGGCCGGCGTGATCTCCTCCATGATAGAGTCGGTGGGCGACTACCACGCCTGTGCCAGGCTGTCCGGCGCGCCACCTCCCCCTAAACATGCCATCAACAGGGGGATCGGCATCGAGGGGCTGGGCTGCCTGCTGGCCGGGGCCTGGGGCACAGGAAACGGAACCACCTCATACAGCGAGAACGTAGGAGCTCTGGGAGTTACTAAGGTGAGTGTAATATCCAATGCCATGAACGTGTGACTTTGCATGTATGATTTATAGGCAGAAGAATAATTTGCATAAAACCGCAATATTCATTGAATTATTAAAAAATAATGTTTCACTTTAAAAAAAATCCGCAGAGACAGATCTTTAGATATTGGACCAACGTTCATGTAAAAAAGGTTTTGTGCACGTGACGCAAAAATCCCAGGAGGAGATAGATTTTTACTGTTTTTCATATAATTCAAAATGGTGGGAGAACTAAAGGTCAGAGGTCAAAAGTCAGAGTGTAAAAGTTGTTCGGCATGAGTAGACGCAAGTGTAGGGGTTTCATGGCTGTATCTCAAACAGAGCATGAGCTATACCTGTTTAAAGTTTGCACTTTCAAAGGCTTCCTACAGCGCCAATTGTTGCGAGCTTCGCGTTTTAGCCATTTGGCATAGTCCTCTTCCATACTGCTGATTTTCGTAAAAAGCGACTGCACGGTCAAGCCACTAGAGAAAAAGTGGCGGAATAATAATAGTTATTATGATGAAGTGCAATATCAATGAGTGGCCTTTGCCACTGCATGGCTTGGCCACTAATGAAGAAGAGAAAGTACAATATCAATGAGTGGCCTTTGCTACTGCATGGCTTGGCCATTAATAATGTAATAATTCACCGGATAATATAATAACAGTTCAGAATCACTTTATTTGTTTATTAGAAATATACAGAATGAAATATTTTCTCTGAGGAAAACATGCCGCACTGTTCTTTGCTTGGCTGTTTAGTTTAGTTAAGTAGTATAGTTTATTTCAGTCATGAGCCAAAAACAATTATGACTTTTCATAAAAACTAAAATGTTTAATACAATGAAAACTAATAAAGCTCCAAGGAGCGATAAGGGGCCAAGCAGGAAAAAGAAAAAGGAAAAAAAGCAAGGGAAGAAGGGGGGCAAGTGGGAAAGGAGATAAACAAGAAAACAATGGTGCCTGAGCATAGCAGCAGATTTGAACTGTGCATGATATACTTATGGAAGTTAGTTAAGGTGCTAGAAAAACACGCACAAAAAAGAACTACTCATTAAATATTACTTTACTTTACCCTACTGGGCATGAAAGTGTGCAATGACCTCCACACACACACACACACACACACACACACACACACACACACACACACACACACACACACACACACACACACACACACACACACACACACACACTCTGCTCAGTGTGTGTATCTGACTGTCGCCTCTCTTTTTTTTACTCTCCCCGTCAGAAGCACACGGCATGCGCTGGATGAACAAACCATGACAAAGCCTTGTGAATCTCGATTCATTCGGGTTGTGATTTCGAAGCACTGAATCGATTCTAATCGGATTCGTGACAGCCTTACACCTAATACTACAATAAACCATTGAGAAACCTTTTGTTGCAATTTTTGGAGGGTCAAACCATATCTGCACCGGAGAAATCTTGCTATTTCGACAACACAACATTTTGACAACGGAGAGTCGGCAGGTTAGCTACTCACCCCACAGAGGTTAGGGTTTGGGTTAGGTTTGTTGGCGAAAAGATGACATGTAGAAATAGCGACACACTCCCATCTGCACCCGCCTAATAGCACATAAACAAACACAGCTGAATTCGGGTGTATATCGTTGCTGTCGGGCAGAAACCTCTTATCTCCATATTATTCACTTTATATGTGTGGCTGTTTTTTTCTTCTCGTAAATTAACGCCCTACTTGATCATACTAGAGAGAGTCACTATAATCTAAGTAGCAGATCTACACAGATTTCCTTTGGAAATGTGTAAAAAAAAGATCAAGAACACTTTCTGGCATACGTCACTCGAGACTTGCATGGTTTCCTCCACTATCAGTGTGTGAATGTAATGCAAAATCTGTGTAAAGTGCCTTGGATAAACGCATCATATACCATTTTAATATGTATTACAACTTAAAGATCACTGACACAACTAGTGACAATGCACACCCAACATCTTTTGGAAAGTGAAATACCCCTTTAATCTTCGTTCTTTTTTCTTTTTACCCGTCTTTTTTTCACCACTGGTTAAATGTAAACAGGTGCTGACATAACTTGATGAGGTTCCCCTCCAGTGATACTGTTCATATTGATACGGATATGAAAGTAAACATAGGTTGATGAGGCTTCTTGCCTAACTGGTCCACATGCAACCATCAGTCCATCACAGAGAGGAAAATGTCTTTGGGATATTGAACATTTTGTGCAGAGCATATTTGCCTGTGCATACCTGCTGTATTCTTATGTTTGTTTTGTATAACTGCTGACTACAGTACATGTCCCTGTCTGTCTAAAATATGCCACAACTCCTTTAACAAAAACATACCTCAGGTTTTTTCACAATCATCAAACTCAAGGAAATCATCATGAAAAGAAGACATCTTACTAACGAATACCTCTCTTATCATATTTATAGGGCTTCAAACAACCAAAACATAAAATATCTTCTTTTCTCTGGTTTGGCGTTAAACCTGCCAGTCTCCAGAGCTAATGGTAACGTTCCTGGTGAATTATGTAATAATAATAATAATAATAATAATAAATATAGCTGCAAGCAGCGATAAAGTTAACTCCTCAAGGTCTTAACTCTCAATATCTTTATTTTCCAACTTTTTCATTTGTTGTCTTCTTTGTTGAAGAGTTGGTCATCAGGTTGTAAACCTTCATAACAGAAGGTGCCATTTTCAACAACGTAAGCATCTCTTTAAAAAAAACGCCGATCCGACCGTATTGGTTCAAAGTTCATGTAAAAAATGTTTTATGCACGTGACGCGAAAATACCAGGAGGAGATAGATTTTTACTGTTTTTCATATAATTCAAAAGGGTGGGAGAACTAAAGGTCAGAGGCCAAAAGTCAGAATGTAAAAGTTGTTCGGCATGAGGAGACGCATATGTGTGTCCAGGTTTCATGGCGGTGTGTCAAACAGCGCATGAGCTATACCTGTTCAAAGTTTGCACTTTCAAAGGCTTCCTACAGCGCCACCCTTTGGCCAATTGGTGCGAGCTTCGTGTTTTAGCCATTTGGCATAGTCCTACAGCGCCACCCTTTGGCCAATTGGTGCGAGCTTCGTGTTTTAGCCGGCATAGTCCTCTACCATACTGCCGAGTTTCGTAAAAAGCAACTGCACGGTCAAGCCACTATAGAAAAAGTGGCGGAAGAATAGAGAAAAAGTACAATATCAATGAGTGGCCTTTGCCACTGCGTGGCTTGGCCACTAATAATAATAATAACATTGATTTATTTATTTAACCATCAAGTGGGAACTGGAGGCAGAAATAAAATCTTTGCTAAGGGACCTGGTGTCAAAATATGTTTTTGCTTAATTGTCTCCATATCAGGATTGAGAATTACATTATTTTGTACTGTAATAATTTGAAGTGAACTGGATTATAGTGAAATTATTTTTTGGGGGGGGACTCCAGCCAAAATCCCATCAAGGATCCCTTGTTCCAAAGACCCCACTTTGAAAACCACTTTTTGCTGTAAGAAACACTTATAAACAATTCTCCAGTCTCTATTAATCTACAATAGCAGAAACATTGTGATTCCATTCATCTATAACAATAATAGCAGAAACATTGTCTGCCTGCAGGTTGGCAGTCGCATGGTGATAGTAGCCAGTGGGATCTTGATGGTTCTCATGGGTGTGTTTGGTAAGGCCAGTGCCGTCTTCACCACCATCCCCTCACCCGTCATAGGAGGCATGTTCATGGTCATGTTTGGAGTCATTTCTGCAGCTGGAGTTGCAAATCTGCAGGTGAATAATGCAAATTCTGAAATGTAATCATCACATAAAGGCAATGCTCCAAGTGTCGGGCAGAAACCTTGTGTATGTAAAAAAGCGTAACTTTTTTATAACCAGTAAGACGCCCTAAAGGCGAGAAGTGACCGCCAGGGCGGGCGGAAACAACAGACTTGTAAGAGGGGCGGAGCTTCGACAATTACAGCTCGTCCATATTGGCCTTCTAAGTCTAGACACCAAGTTTTGAGACGGGCAGATCTAAAAGTTGAGTGTAGATTGGCTATTTTCACTCATTTTGGGTGACTCTCTTTTACAACAAAGTAGGGGGTTCATCTGTGAAAAACTTTAAAAGTTGAAATGTGTAGATGTATTTTTCAACAGCAATAATAGCATTGTTAGATGTGTTGCCATGAATGACAAGCCTCCTTTGTTTTCATGTAATTGTTCAGTATGCAGACATGAACTCTTCTAGAAACATATTCATCTTTGGATTCGCCATGTTCTCCGGCCTGGTCATCCCAAACTGGATAATGAAGAACCCCACCGCCATCGCTACAGGTACCTGAGTCTAATGGTTCCATATGGATTGGACATTACATCTTATCTTCATATATTGCACACAAATCCATAGTGTTTATTTAACTATCTCAAGCCAGTTTAAAGCCTCTAGCTGATTTACATACCGTGCAGAAATAACTGGAATCCAATAATTTAACAGTAATGTCAAGTATATGACCATGAGTTCCATTTACTGGGTGCAGTGGTTTTGTCCCAGTAAATGTGCTTGACAACAGTACAAAACAATTACATTTACCTCCAATGTGCCTTAAATGTTCGTACTTTGTTATGTGTGTAGAACAGGGGTTCCCAAACTCTTTTGGATCAGGGCTCACTCCCAGCACTTTATATTAATTCAACTCCAGGGGGAAACATAAGCGCATTTTTGCCATTATTCTCCCCGAGGTTATGTTGTGAGGAAAACGTTGAGATAATAGCCATTTTGGTTAGAACTGACTGAAAATAACTTTGTACTTCAAGTTTAAAATGACAAAAAATATTTGTTTAAGTGTCCAAATAAAATCCCAATATTATCAAATTATCTTGTGGCACCCCTGGACTGCCGTCATGGCACCCCAAGGTGCCCTGGCACCCACTTTGAAAACCCCTGATGTAGAACTGGACGAGGTATTAATGTTGGTCTTGCTCTATATAACGTGCAGGTGTGGTAGAACTAGACCAGATGCTGCAGGTTCTTCTGACCACCAGCATGTTTGTAGGAGGTATATTTGGCTTCATACTGGACAACACCATACGAGGTATTTGAACGCACGCGTGCACGCGTGCACGCATGCACACACGCACGCACGCACGCACGCACGCAAGCACGCACGCACGCACGCACGCACGCACGCACGCACGCACGCACGCACGCACACACACACACACACACACACACACACACACACACACACACACACAGAACTGAATGCATGTCAGTGCGTTGTAAACAAGTCTATGTTCTCGTGAAAGTAAGCCTTGCCGAGCCATGTGGCCCATAGGTCAGGACCTCCCAGTCTCAGGGCGAACACTCTAACCACAAGGCCACTGGGAATCCCTTGTAAACATGCAATGAAGCTATAATGAATCTTCCATTCCATAACACATAAAGCAATTAGCACAGGAGAAAAAAATTAATTATTTGCATGTAATCTACAGCGCGCTGTTCCGTGTGCCCCGACAACTATAGGATCAAAGCGTGAGCGAGGCATCGTGGCCTGGAACAAGGCTCACGAGGAAGACTCCAGCGGCACCCTGGAGAGCGGAGAGGTGTACGGCCTGCCCTGGGGCCTGGGCTCTGTGGTGGCCTCGTCTCCCTGGCTCCGCTACGTACCCTTCTGTCCTCCCTGCGTCCCCGGCTCCATGGACGGGTCGGACACTGCTGCTCTGGAGCCCAGGGGGAGGGGGCAGCCGCCCGCAGGGAGCTCAGAGCAACCACACACCGTCAGCACTGTGGCTCTGTGAGCTCTGTGTGTGCTGCCCGCGCTGACACATGGAACCAACAGGAAGCACACCCACCCACAGGCAGCTCATTACCTTAACTCAGGGGTGCCCAAAAGGTAAGATTGTGATCTACCTTTTGGGCAGGTAGACCACATGCAGGGGCGTCACACTGGGGGGGAAAGTGGGACTGAGTTACTAGGGCCCAAGGTGGAGGGGCACCGAGTGCCACGCTGCAAGCTTGTAAATCTGCTATTTTTGAAAAGATGTGAAAATGTGTGCAAATCTTTGAATAGGCTATATGTATTTTTTAAGTGAAAAACTAAACTAAAAGTTTGCTTCTGGGGGTCCCTGGAACTAAATATTTTGAGATGGGGTCTGTGGCCAAATACATATCATTTTGGGGATCCTTCACATGAAAAGGTTTGAGCAAGACTGACATAGAAACAAAGGTTTTTTTTTTTTTGAACGTAGAAGAATTTAGAAGACATCCATAGAATCGTGTCAAAAATATTCAGAGACCTGCACAAATTCTCACGATTTAAAAAAATAGCAGATCTACAAGCTTGTATATCTGCTATTTTTCAATGGTTAAAGCACAACATAATGCATAATTATGCGTTCCCATTCATGGGGGGCCCACAGTGAATCCTTGTACCCAGGGCCCAGAATTTGGTGTGACACCCCTACACATGACATGCCCCTAAAATATAATATATAAATATAATGAAAATTTGTAACAAAACAAAAATCACAAAACCCCTCTTTTTGGCATCTGTCACTTACATTTAGGTGACTTGATTGGTGCGTTTGTCTTGTATGTAGTACTGTAACGCCAGTGCCGCTATTCCAAAGCCCCCTGGCTCAGGTACATTGTTTCTGGGGTGTGTAGATCATGTTAAGCTGCATGGTCATTTTAAAAGTGTGGACACCCCTGCCTTAGCTGTATTATGTAACTTTTTGGAGCTGTGTGCAGCTCCCTATACGTGGCTGTGTGGGTCTGTCTGTGTGTCTGTCTGTCTGTGTGTCCGTGTGTGTGTATGTAGCCTGACTTTGGCGCGTAACTAGTGCCGCACCATTTACGCCACTCGCGCAATATATACATCAAAATGTGCGGCTCGGCCGGGAATGGTGTTCTATTACCTTTCGTTCCGATCCGCCTTGCCATGCCGACGTAATCGGCAAAAAACGACGCTTAATTGTCCCCATTGACTTATAATGGGACAATGCAAGAAATCACTTTCAAGTATTTTTCTCTCGTAAACCATAGGAGCTACAGTTTCAAACCTCGGAGAGGAGATTCATAATGATTTTAAGAATGAATCGAAAAATAATTACATCACTCGGCCTCATGGTGGCGCTATAACGGCCCACTTTACGTTTTGCCCCGTAACTCTTGAACCGTAGATCGGAAAATTAAAATTCTTTTTTCCCTGGATTCCACGCCCATTTGCGCCAGGATAGATTTTCCGCCATCTTGAATTTTCTCCAAAACACACTTTTTGCTCCTTTTCCTACATATTTTCTTCAAATGTCACAACAATCGGTACACATGATCTACACACACACACACACACACACACACACACACACACACACACACACACACACACACACACACACACAGCTCCACTTCACACGGGTGTGATTTTTATTTTGTGAACAAAATGGTATTGTTTGTCCAATCTGTATGGTAGAGCAGTGGTTCTATTTTTTCGAAGTTTTTATTCGATTTTTTTCGCTCACATGAAAGAGCAGTGGTTCTCAAAGATTTTTGGCTCAGGGCACCCCTGTAAATAACTTTTCCATAGCACCCCTGAAAATAAGTCAATCTTCTAAGATACAATATGTCACAAGGAAAACATCTGAGTTTAACGGTTTCCATTATGACAGATCGAAAATAACTTTTATACTTGCCGTTTAACCACTTAAATCCTTTTTTTTTTATTATTAATGCCCTACTTGATCATTCTATCGTGTCACACAAAAGTATCAAATGTAGCAGATCCGTAACCTCAAACGCGCTGAAAAGCAACGCGTTATGAGCTTGTAGATCTGCAACTTTTGCAATTTTTTTTATCTGATTACTGAAAAGTAAATATTTTTGCACATAGGCTATAACACTCGACAGAGACGATAATAGGCTTTTTCACAAACATGGCGGACTTACTTTCACTTTGACTAACATACTTTGGGCAGAATCTCAAACAAACTAAATCCTAACTTTTGAAATATGTATTTCCATAAAGGAATATATATTTATATAGAGGCCTAAATATATTGTCATTTGTAATTGACAGGCCTGGAAAATTTTATTCTGGAAAAAAGTAATTTTTAACTGAATATTTGGGGCCCACAGCAGGTGGGCCTAGTTTAGTCTAACCAAATATAGTCACTGGTATATTTTGTAATTGTTTGGGGGCTATTTGTATAGGTTTTTAGTTTTTGATCAATTCTTTGCCCAGCCTTCATGCGCTATAATGAAACACAAACTAAATCATTACAGATAGAATTGTAGGTGACAGAATGATGGTTTCTCAACATTGCTGGCGATGGTGAACAGTGAACACATCTCTCTACCCTACTGAGTGGAAGTGGAAGTAGGCCTATATCAGCCATGTTTGTGAAAGGCTTCTATTATTGTCTGTGTGTCTCTCTCTCAAATAAACATACATACACTGTAACACACTGTAACCCACTTTTATACTACATCTAATAAATACCTTTGTTTAGTGGTTTTCAATGTTTTCCTTTTCACAGAATGTGATATTTGGCCCACATCCTACTGTATAGAATTGGTTATACAGATGGGTCTCATTTGGGGAACTAGAGCTATTAGTGATGTAATATGATTTGTATGGTTCTTTTTTTACATTTTGTTGAATTGCTGAAAACACTGAAATGACTAATTGTATAAACATTTCTTTCTTTTTTTTCTTTCTTTCTTTTTTTTCTTTTTTCTTTTTTTTCTTTTTTTTTTTGTATGTGATTCGTTTTTACAGCCGATGGCAAACACTGATTCCGGAGATTTTAAAGCTTGAAGTTCATGGATTGTGTTTCGTTTCCTATCAGACAATCATTGAAAATAAATCTTAATTTAAGTACCTGTAAATCAAAATGTACTGCTGCATTATTAATTACATTGTCATTTATGATTCTATATTTTTTAATAAACTATCACATAAAGGTGACAGTAGCATCCTGTGTACACCCTGCCACTTCTATGCAAACAGGACATGAACAAATAAGGATCTTCTGAAACAACAAATTCACAAGACTTGATTCATCAAGCATGTCAGAGTATGTAGGACTGCTGATCTATCATTATGCAACACTATGCGGACGTTGGTCCAGGTCTGGGCTTTGATGCCTAGACTGGTCTTTAAAGACGTTCATTCATTTTGATCATCTGTTCTGCTGGTTACAGACGGTGTATTGTGAATCTCTCAAAGAACCATACTTAGGAAGTGTTCCCGGTAGTGTCCTTGAGCAAGACAATGTCTGAACCCTTAGTTACTCCCAATGGACAGGTTGTTTTGTCTATATGGAAGTACTGCTCAAAAAGGAATGCCTATAGCACACAAACGGCAGAGATGGTTTTTATTCATGATAAAATACATAAATACTTTTCCTGGTACAGTTACGGTGTCTACTTAATTTTGGCGTGAGTCTCGGGTGCAGACACTAGCAACTAAAAACTGTGTTTTACACAGATTAGAGAACACATTTATGTTATTGTGAAAAATAGAGAGATTTAGCTAAATTATAGAAAACAACGGTAGGCTATACTAATCTGAGAATGTATCAGATACTCTATATGAGGTTATAGTTAAGCGACAATTCTGATTGATTGATTGATTGAAGAATTTATTAGAAGTTTGCAATAGAAAAAAGTACAGTTTCATGACAGTACAAATCACTGGTACAAGGTCAACTAAAAGGAGATCCTAGAAAGCCGAGGCTTATTTCCACAGGAACCACACTTTAAGTATCTCATATAACATTGAAAGACAGACGGATAGAACATAGTACTTTATCTAGGATAATATCAGTTTCAAAAGCATAACATCAAATACAAAGGCAGAAAAAAGAATAATAAAAAAGGGGGGGGGGGCATGGGGGCTTAGTCTATTTACAAGTCACGGGTAGCAGCTGTCTGAAGGTGACTTTTCATACCAATTTTGAAGGAGGCTAGGGATTTGCTCTCCTTTAGGGCTTGAGGAAGGGCGTTCCACATGTTGATGGTGTAGCAGGAGAACGAGTTAGAGCCTTGTTTAGTGTTAAATCTACGTTGATGATGATTAGTGGAGCTGCCTCTGGTGTTGTGGTCGTGAACATCCTTGACCTTTAAGAAGTAGTTTGTCAGGTACATGGGAATCTTGGAGGTGTAGTGTATCTTGTACACCAGGCCCATTGCAAGATGCTGTACTCTGTCAGCTACTTTGAGCCATCCCACGCTTTCGTGGTGATGATCGGTAAGGTGGGTCAGAGGAGGGAGACCAAGCACAACCCTAATTAGTTTGTTTTGGGCTGTTTGAAGCTTTAACTTTAAGGCGGCTGGGGCGTCGCGATACCAGACAAGGACTCCGTAATCAATGAGGTGGGCATAAGAGCTCCTCCTAGTGTCTTTCGGGATTTAGTATTGATCAGCGGGGCAACCCTTTGCAAGAAGCGAATTCGTTGGTTGACTTTATTGATTACCTTGGTGGTCATTTTTTCACTGGATAGGTTAGCCTCCAGGATGCAACCCAGGTAGCAGATGTAGTTTTTTCTTTCTATCACAGTGTCACCTACTTTAATTGTGAAGTTCTCAACTAGGCTAAGTTTCTGACTAGATCCAAAGAGGATACATTCAGTTTTGCCTAGGTGAATTGAGAGTCTGTTGTCATTGAGCCAGGTGCAGATCTTGTTAAGTTCACAGTTAAGGGCCTTTTCAACCTGCAATAAGTCTCTGCCGGAGACTAGGAGAGCCGAGTCATCCGCGAACAGAAACAGATTGCAGTCACAAGCAGATGACATGTCGTTTACGTATATTAAGAACAACAGTGGTCCTAGTATACTAGTATGAAACATTTGGTTTGCCTGATGTTGGCAAGGAGGAAGACGAACTCTTGTGCTTCAAGAACTAAAGCCTGGGGGGAAGCAGTAGTAGATGAACAAGCTTCAAAAATGAGTCCGGGGCGTGGTTATCCATCTTTCCCAGGGGGATCCATAATCATGTGTCACTGACGGTTTGTGTTTGGTGGGGACTGTTTGAGGGCAAACAATATAATTTCTGCCTATGTAAATGTAGTTATCATAAGCATGGGACTATATAAGAGCATGGTCTGAAGCAGGACGTACACATCAGTTCTGCTGTGATCTGACAACATGACCAACTTCCAACTCCTTATCGGTAAGAACTACTCTTCAAAGTATTATTTACAATATTATACAGTGGTGAAAAAGATACTCATATGTGTATGTTTCACTTATAGGGAAATACCAGTCATTTTCAACATTAAACTATGTCATTTATTTACCTCAGGGTGGATGTGTGGACATTAGAAAAAAGTCCTGTTACCATCTGTGTTGCCTAGAACCGGAGAATCAATGACCCCTGAAGTGTTAGAATGAAATATCCCTTTAATCTCATGGCTGTGTCTAGTTTGTGAATATTTGCCCCATCATTGTGTTGTATTATAATTATGTTTCAGTGTTGGCTGCTGTGTGCTGGCAGGCACAAGCCCAAGAACTCAAGGTCCGCTATGGGGCTCCTTGGGGCACCTGGGGCAATGTCACCAATTGCCCAAAGGGCACATATGCTGGAGGCATGAGTGTTCGGGTGAGGCAATTTACTATTTACTATCACAGTTGAACCATATTTATTAAATCCCTATTGCATTGCTGTCGGGCAGAAACCTCAAATCCATATACAGTATATATATATATATATATATATATATATTTTTTTTTATTTATTTTTTTTTTCATAAATTAACACCCTACTTGATCACACACGTCACACAAAAGTATCAAAAGTAGCGACGCGTTTTGACCTTGTGGATCTGCTTTTAATTTGAATATTGAAACATTTTGGACATACAGTCGGTGTATGTAAAGTACTCAAGTAAATAAATACTTTAGTATGTCCACTTTTCTGTACTTTTACTCAGAGGAAAATACTGTACTTTTACTCCACTACTATTTGACAAGTTAAGTTACTAGTTACTTTGTAGATTTTGGTTATTAATATTACAAAACAAATACATTTCAGCCCTATATACATTGCATTGTGAGCTTGTAGATCTGCTATTTTCAAAAGATTTGCTCCGATGAGCACTGTTTCTACTTTCTTTTTTCTTTTTCTCTCTGATGCTGAATTGCTCGTCTTGTTTATTCTCTTCTCTTTGCTCTTTTCTCGTGTTGGCCTGATTTTCAGGTGGAAGGAAAACGAGGTTGGGGTGATGACACTGCATTAAACGGCATTCGCCTTTATTGTGTCAGGCCCCAGGATGGAGTATACCATCCTGGCGATAAATATGTGGAATCAAATCCTGGATAGTAAGTATATGACACCAGTGTTGAGATATAGCTTAGAGTTAAGTTTAAGCTATATCTTTTTATAAGCTTCTCCGAGCAAGCTATTCATTTTCATTTAAAACTCCTTCTACACATCCATCAATGACTTCCTTCATTGAATATGATGGAAGTTTTTTTTTTTCTTCTTCTTCTTTTCTACAGCTGGGGTCTCTGGTCCGACGTGAAGTCACTGAAGTGGTGCCCTGCAGGGTTTGTAGCCTTCAAGCTGAAGGTAGAGGGGGCGCAGGGCAGAGGTGACGACACCGCTGTCAACGACATCAAACTCATGTGCAGGGACGGAGCTGAACGTGGCGGTGATGGTGAAGGGGGTCCCTGGGGACGCTGGAGGAAATGGAGCGCCCACTGTGGTCTGAACACAGTCATCTGTGGGCTCCAGACAGCGGTTGAGAAGAAACAAGGCAAGAAGGACGACACCGGGCTAAACGATGTGCGTTTCCATTGCTGCAATCCATTTATTTTTTAAGAAACACAGGATAAGATGTTATCCTGTGTTTCTTGCATACCGTTTGGATATCGTTGCGGTCAGGCAGTATCTCCATTATGACCTATTTATGTTTGTTTCATAAATTAGCAGCTTATTTGATCATACAACGGCATCACAACCGTCACGTGCACAAAATAAAAATCTAAATCAAATCAAATGTATTTCTATAGCACATTCAAAAACAACTCTCATTGCTGTATGCTAGCTTATGAGGTTTAAATTAATTCAAAATGTTCAAATAAATGAATTTCCGCATATCAGCTGTGTGTGTGCTTTGTTAATATCTTGTTTGTCCAACTGTGCTCTAACTGTAGCCAACTACAATCACAAACAGCTTTATTCTCACATAGCAGGTTAAGGCCTACAAGTCCACCACTTTTTGCAGTTCTGACTTAACAAAACCTGTTTCAGAGTGGGAGCCATCTTGGATTTGTCCGGTATGGCTACCAGAGGTATAATTCAGCCTGCCTATTGTAATTGTATGTTGGTCATGTCCATCCATGGTACAAATATCAGAAATGTGCATAACATTGAATCATTTTGGAGTTTAGACAACAATGAATTATGTGGTTTTGCATATTCATATTATACCTTTCGGCTGTGTATGTAGGTAGGTAGGTAGGTAGGTAGGCAGGTAGGTAAGTAGGTACTGTAGGTAGGTAGGTAGGGAGGGAGGGAGGGAGGTAGGTAGGTACTGTAGGTAGGTAGGGAGGGAGGTAGGTAGGTAGGTAGGTAGGTAGGTAGGGAGGGAGGGAGGTAGGTAGGTAGGTAGGTAGCCGGGTGTGTTTAAGCCCCTAGCCCAGGGGTCGGCAACCCAAAATGTTGAAAGGACCAAAAAAAACAAATCTGTCTGGAGCCACAAAAAATTAAAAGCCTTATAATGAAGGCAACACATGCTGTAAGTTTCTATATTAGCTATATTAGCCTACTATCAAAATGACTAAGTAGGCTACAAATACATAATGAGCATGATTAAATTGTTATTTTCCCTGCAGCGCAGCCTTGAGAGAATGTTAAAATTTAATATGTATTCTACACATTTCTTGTCTGTCCTCCTACAGAATCCATATCAAAACAAAATATATATTTTCCCCCCATCTTTTTCCATTTTCATACATTTTTGAAAAAGCTCCAGAGAGCCACTAGGGCGGCGCTAAAGAGCCGCATGCGGATCTAGAGCCGCGGGTTGCTGACCCCCGCCATAGCCCAATCAGGGACGAGCATTTCTGGCAACATCATCATTAACAGTCAATGAGGGACCAGCATTCCTGGTGATGCATCACTGGCATCGCCAGTGGTGATGCCAGTGGTGAGCGCACCTCGCAAGTTGGCACCTCGACAGAGTGCAGTTCTAGTTCTCACTGTCACCACAGGGAGGCGCTCACAATACACCAAGTGATCTGCCAGTTGATCCTCATTGAGGGTGAGCTTAGGCCTGTGAGGCCAAAGTAATAAAGATTAGCTTTATCACACGGCAGTGAGTGCAATAATGGCTTCTTGTGTTCTGATTGATTGAGAGCAATTAAAGAGAGAAATACGTCACAGGAAGGTCACTATACCAGAAACAGTATTAATAGATAATATTGTTCAATTGTCACTGTTAAATTGAGCAATCTTTACAGCCCCTGTAAAAGTAGTATGAAAATAGTGCAGTCAGCAGCAGCTATCTCAGATCAAATCGTGTATTGAATCTATACTATTGATTATGAAGCTTTCCAAGAAAAGAAAAATCTCTTTTACACTGGAGTTGTGGCCTAGTATAGCACTGTTTCTCACCATCAGGTTCGGTGGCCACAAGGGGTCCAATGGATCCGTGATGGGTCTGAGGGAGTACAGGTCCATTTGGTTCCATGTTGTACAATCAGAGTTAAATTAAGACTGAGATGTAGAGAGGGTCTAACAATGAAAAGAAAATTGCGACTGTCAGGTCGCAGTTACAGTACTATCAAAACCTCGACCAGCTGTCTGTCAGTCTGTCTGTCTGTCTGTCTGTCTGTCTGTCTGTCACACATCACACGTCACACTTTTGCCCTGCTCATATCTCCACAACCGTTGCCCCGATCTAAGCCAAATTTATCACACACACTCCTTGCCTGCCAAACCACAACCTCCACCCATAAATTCTAACATGACCTTCTTCTACCGCCACCATGAGGCCAGTTCTTGCAAAACACATTTATGGACACTGCTCCTACAATTTTTGCCCAAAAATCACACAAATCGGTACACAGTATGTTTACACTCATGTCATCAACATGGATCTGTCCCATTTAGCGCCCCCTTCAGGCCGATTTTTTAAAACACATTTTTGGACACTGCTCCTACAGATTTTGCCCTAAAATCACGCAAATCGGTACACAGTATGTCTACACTCATCTCATCAACATGGATCTGTCCCATATAGTGCCACCATCAGGCAGATTTTTTCAAACACACTTTTGGACACTGCTCCAACACATTTTGCCCTAAAATCACGCTGCGACCTGATGGTCGCTTATCTCCCGATTAGGGAGTCTTACTGGTTCTGTTATATCCTCAGTGCTCGTTTAACCAATAATAGCTAATAATAACAATACTGAACTCAAGTCTCCATGGGGTGAGTCATCGATATGGACCTCACCTTGGTCCCCAAACCAGTGGTGAGTACAGTAACTAAATACTGTACTCAAGTGAGGTATTTTTACTGGAGTAATTGCATATTATATACTATACCTATATATTATATACTTATTTTACCCCATTCCAGAGGCAAATATTATACTTTTACTCCACAACTATATGAAACTTTAGTATAGTTACTTTGTAGATTTTGATTATTATTACAAAACAATAGGCTAGATTAAACCACTTCAGCCACAGACTATTCTGTATAAAAAGATTTTTTATACATTTGAAAACTTGTGAAATGAGACATTCTGCAGAATGAGTTTTGGTACTTTAAGTACATTTTGCACAGGCTCCAAACAAGTACCGTCACTCACCTAGTTCCACAGAGCAGCTGCTTGCCCTATAGCTCCTCCCACGGCCACCAGGGTCATGTGATGCAGATCAAACAAAGGCTGACAGGGACCAGCAGGAGAAGCACCTGACTGACTTGCTGCCATCACCTTGTGTGTGTGTGTGTGTGTGTGTGTGTGTGTGTGTGTGTGTGTGTGTGTGTGTGTGTGTGTGTGTGTGTGTGTGTGTGTGTGTGTGTGTGTGTGTGTGTGTGTGTGTGTGTGAGAGAGAGAGAGAGAGAGAGAGGGAGAGAGAGAGAGAGAGAGAGAGAGAGAGAGAGAGAGAGAGAGAGAGAGAGAGAGAGAGAGAGAGAGAGAGAATATGAAAGAGCAAGATATGGGCAGACTGTGACTTGTGGAGCTAACCAGGAGTGGACATAATAATATTGACAAAGGCAGACCTGTTGCTTGTTTTGGCAGAAGAAGAATAAAACACTGTCTTATTGCACGTGTGGAATAATACAGCTGGCATCACAGAATAGAGACTCTAACATGATGGACGTGGGAAGAAGGGACCAAGCAGCAGCAGCTAATAAAAAACTGTCCCACTCCATTGATGAGATCCTGAGGAGACCCTGTGCGGGGAGAGAGAGGAGGGTGCTTCTTCGCACCTGGTCAGTCATCAAGGAGAACACCAGACACACCAGCAACCACCAGTTGTCTGCAGGTACGTTAACCAACCCATTAAGACCTGGAATTATTTTGTGCTTTATAGCTATTGAAAAATAGCAGATCTACAAGCTCACAGTGCGGCGCTGTGAGCTTGTAGATCTGCTATTTTTGAACATGTGTGCAAATCTTTGAATATAATATGTATTTTTAAAGTGAACATTTGTAACTCAAATTTTGCTTCTGGGGGTCCCTGGAACAAAATATTTTGAGA
Source organism: Nannobrachium achirus (assembly GCF_963921795.1). Taxonomy (NCBI): domain Eukaryota; kingdom Metazoa; phylum Chordata; class Actinopteri; order Myctophiformes; family Myctophidae; genus Nannobrachium; species Nannobrachium achirus. The sequence continues at coordinate 56,126,773 of NC_137820.1, read as the reverse complement.
TGGGGGTCCGTGGCCAAATACATATCATTGTGTCCGGTCCTTGGCATGAAAAAGTTTGAGCACCACTGACACAGAAACATAGGTTTTTCAGAAACCTGTTAGGATTTATAAGACATTTATAGAATCGGTTCAAGATATTCAAAGACTTGCTCAAATTGTCATGATTTATCGAAGAGATTATTTATCAAAAATACAAGCCAAAAAATCATGACAATCAAGTCCAAGCCCAAATGAATATGTATAGGCCTATGGGTGCAGCGCACGGTCTGAAAATATTTTGTCCCAGGGACTTGTTTCCAATGGAAAAAAGGTAGATCTGCAAGATCACAGCTTGTAGATTGTCTATTTTCAAATAACTGATGTAATAGGCCTATTGGTTAAAGTAGTTGAAACTGAAATGTTGATGCAATGTTGATTCTCGGGACCCCTGGAACCCCCTCAAGGACCCCTGGGGGTCCCTGGACCCCACTTTGAGAAACACTGCTTTCAACTGTCTCATCTCATGAACATTGTTGGAAGAAATACTAAACCCCCATGTGTAGATACTCCCTGGTCAAATGTTACTCAACTAATGAATGTGAAAGTTGCTCTGTAAAATCTTTTAGCTGGAGTTCTGAGTACTTGCTTTTAAAGACTATTTAAATATTCAAAAGTATATGCTTTTAAAAATTACAAATTACATTTTCTAAGGCTGAGAAAATGTATGTTGCTATATACAGTACATAGCATCTTTTGGGACCCTAGTTACCTTTTTATATTTGGGAAGACGTTACCGTCATTCCAAATACCGTCTTCCCAAATACAAAAAAAGGTAAATAGGGTCCTGACAGATGCTTTCCCGGATTTCATGAGTGAGATGAGATGAAAATTAAAAACCATGTCTTGACTTTTTCTGCACACAGAAACGTCACAATTGATGCTGGGAAACTCTTCACAAACATACACAGAGTGCATGCGTGAGTATTCTTTATTCTTACACCATATAGGACTTACTGTAGTGGTCCAACCTGGCAGAAACCAGTAAAGATTGCAAGCATAACATTTAAATATTATCATCATCATGCACCGCAATGTAACTTCCATGTTCTCTCACAAGTTATATTGCAGCATACTGTAACATACAGATCTGACTTTATTCACACCCAAAGATTACAGAGCTTTAACTGTGGCAGTGATTTCAGCATGAACAAAAGGATAAAGAATGATACCAAAAGAAGACTATTGATGGTGATGATAATTGATATCGTCACTGTCGGGCAGAAACCTCTTGTCTCCAATTTGCAAATTTGTACGTTTTAGAGCCCTGTTTCATCATACAAGACTCTCGCACAAGGCTAGTGAAAATAGCCGATCTACGTTGTGTGCTTGTAGATCGGCTATTTTCACTACTTTAAGTCATTGTTAAGATGATGAATACAAAACGAAGGGTTTTGGACATACCAGGTTTCCACTCGACAAGGACTTTTATGTTTGTTCAGGCCAGAAGAAGAGCCGTCAGATCAGGGTGAGCTTCTCCTCCTCCCAGCTGGAGGAGCTGGAGAAGAGCTTCCAGAACACTCACTATCCTGACGTCAACACTAGGGAGCAGCTGGCCTCCCGCCTGCACCTCACCGAGGGACGCATACAGGTACCTATACAGGTTCACAACCTTTGCTTTTTAGTTACTTGCGCCAGTACTGTGTTCGGCTGCGTATGGAGGTAGGTCGGTAGGTGGCTGTGTGTGTTTAAGCCCGTATCCCAATCAGGGGCCAGTATTTCTGGCAACATCATCATTAACAGCCAATGAGGGACCAGCATTCCTGATGATGCCAGTGGCGATGTCACTGGCATCGCCAGTGGTGATGCCAGCGGTGAGCGCACCTCATGGCGCGCTCTGCTGAGGCACAAGTAGGCCATACATGGACAACTTGTGCACAATACGCAAGTTGGCACCTCGACAGAGAGCATTTCTAGTTTAGTTTATTTTGTTACTCATCGACATTATAACAAAACATTTTCCCACCGTAATCCAACATTTCTTTCTGGTTGATCGAAAAGGCACAAAGACCAGGGTCCAAAGACCAGGGCCCACTTGAAAATAGTGAAAGTGGTCCGCGGCCCACCCATCTGACCACTTGACATGCCAGCCCAATGGCTGCTGTTTTCCTTCATATATCGTCACTTTTGTTTTTAGAATAACAACACAAAATAAGAAATAACCAAATAAAAACCTTCTTACACAACAACACAATAAATACAATAAAGGTGAACAAAGAAAAAACAACAGAAAACCTGTAAGACTCTGCTTCATAAAAATAGAACCACCTGTGTGAGAGTGACTTTGAGAGCTGTTTCGTCAACGAGGAGACTATTTCAGGAGACAGCATAACATTGCCAATAGAGTTGCGTCACAGCAACCCTACCCACACAACACAAACCTCTATCAAAGTATCATTATGCTTTAAGCCCTATGTTACACAGTAGCCTACTTTCAAAGATAACAAAAACAAATCTCAGTCGTCTGTTCTGATTCAGATCTCAGCAAAGAGATTTTTTTTTTTTGTTGAAACACAAACCCTATGTAATCGCTATTCTGGCTCGGCATGTGATAATAGGCCAACATTCTGTGAAAATAGAACATCAAGCTCACAACGTCTTACTATCAATATCATAAATGTCTGGACTCTGATTGCATTCACCGTGTCTTGCATGTGGTTAAACTTTTCACCCCAGGTCTTATCTTGTTTTACTATCATCTTGTTTTTCTCACATCTGGAGTCCGGGCCATTGCGCGAACCTCGCGACCGACCGATATACATGGAGATCCCTGATGTCGTCAATATTAACCCTTTTAGTGCCTATCCCGAACATGTTCGGGATATTCGGGATCAAAAATATTTTTTTATTTGCTATTTTACTTACCCCGAGCTGCTTGGAGCAACGTGGGTGGTCCCGGCTCACCCAGCGCTCACCAACGAGAGACGCTAGATGCTCCGACGATTTATTCCATTGAAAATGGTTTAAAATAAAGTTTAGACCCCCCCCCCAATGTTCACCAAATGTTCATTGTAGGCGGCGCGACGTATTCCAGGGTGCCTATCCCGAACATGTCCGGGATATTTAATAAAATGAATTATTTTATCGGAGGCCTCAACGAAGCCCCGGTCTAGACGTCCATCCTTGGCCGGGACTTAGACTCGGCCATCCACGGGCCGTATTCGTGCTAACGGCCGAATCGCGCCGCCCACTCCAATAATAAATCACATCTTTAGACAGGATTTTCTCCGGATTGTGTCCCCAGACCCAAAGAGAAAGTTTTTTGGCTGAAATAGCTTTAGATCGGGCTTCTAAATGGGTTAGCATTTTGGCTACGTGTCAGCTAGCTTCCTCCTCTAGACACCCATAGGATTGACCGGAGTGAAAACACAAGCCAGTTGGGAGAGGGTCGACGAAAGCTATAAAGAAGGTCAATGGAGAAATTTCTGGCACTCTAGCACCCCTTGTGGCCGGATGGCACTGTATATATTAAGCCTGTATCTTGGAATGCCCATATATGGGCATACTGTGTCAGTCTCATGTGGTCTATAACCTCAGACATCTATGATGTCAGTCATCGCCATATTTGGGAAAAGTTGAATTTTAGCATTTTCCCATTCATGTCAATAGAGAAAATGTATTCACTAATAAATTAATATAAATTGCACTATGTAACATATCTCGAAGAAAAATGCAAGCAAGCGATTCTCGATGAAGCCGGTCGATTTGACACATGGCCCAAGTGCATGCCACTAAAACTGTGGGAGGAGTAGTGCAGCAAAATAACGTTTTATCCGGAAAAGTATAGTCTGGTTGCCATGTCAGGGTAACCACACTAATAAAAAGGGAGGGAGGCTATGCTTCATAAAAATAGAACCACCTGCGTGAGAGTGAAAAACTCCCCGGAAACTCGCCCTAAAACAAACTCGACCCAAACTCGTTTCCCAACGGGTCTGTGGCCTTAAAGGACAACTCCTCCCTAAAACACTTCTAGGCTCATTTTCCTACTTGTATTGATCCCAAAAGACTGTCCATGGGGTCTATTAGGCACAAATGCCCCTGTTGTCCAGTTTCCCCAGCAGAACCCAGCAGCTGTCATAGCATAGAGTGGAGCCTATAAGCCTATCGCTTTTACACTATTTGTTGTGTTCAAAAGTGATTTTCTTTTTCATGAATGTGTTACTAGTTGTCATTACAAACACATCCATGCCTTGGTTGTCCAACACAAGCCACCACAATCTCATAAATAATGTTTTGGGGTGAGCATTCGGCACAGGTGCCAATCAAAGTGACTGTACTGGCCAATCACACTCTTTTCCGGTACTTGGCAAAACACATAAGAGAATAACATCTGTTTAGCAGAGTGTGAGGGCTTGTGTGGGACAACGATGACATGGATGTGTTTGTAATGACAACTAGTACCACATTCATGAAAAATAAAATCACTTTTGAACACAACAAATAGTGTAAAGGCGATAGGCTTATAAGCTCCACTCTATGCTATGAGAGCTGCTGGGTTCTGCTGGAGAAACTGGACAATAGGGGCATTTCTGCCTAATAGACCCCATGGACAGTCTTTTTGGAGGAAAGTAGGAAAATGAGCCTAGAAGTGTTTTAGGGAGGAGTTGTCCTTTAAGCTAGATGCAGAATAGACTCAAATCAAATATTTGCTTCTGGGGGTCTCTGGAACAAAATATTTTGTGATGGGGGTCCGTGGCCAAATACATATCATTCTGGGGGTCCTTCACATGACAAAGTTTGAGAAAAACTGATGGCAACATAAGTTTTTTTCAGAAAATTGTTATGATTTAGAAGACATTTTTGTGCCTATCAGTGGTTAAGGACCCCCAAAATGTGTTTTTGGCCATGGACCCCCCATCTCAAAATATTTTGTTCCACGGATGGACCCCTATCGCAAACCTTTTTGTTCCAGGGACCCCCAGAAGCACAGATTTGATTTTAGTCTAATCTGCATCTAGTTTAAGGCCACAGACCCGTTGGGAAACGAGTTTGGGTCGAGTTTGTTTTAGGGCGAGTTTTCTGGTATTCATTGAGAGCTGTCTCACTGTAACTATTTTAGGAGACAGAACAACACCAATATTGCCAATAGAGTTGCGTCACAGCAACCCTATACCCACACAAGATATTTGTCTGTTGAAACGTGAAGACTATATCCTACTATATCCCTATTCTGGCTCAGCATGTGATAATAATCCAACATTCCGTGAAAATAGAACATCTATACAAGCTTACAACGTCTTACTATCAATATCATAAATGTCTGGACTCTGATTGCATTCACCGTGTCTTGCATGAGGTTAAACTTTTCACCCCAGGTCTTATCTTGTTTTACTATCTGTGTCCTCTGTAAGAACCTTTAGGATTTACGCGCGGGCCGCTACCCCGGTTGTCACATCTGAAGTCCGGGCCGCCACGCGAACCTCATGACACTGCCGATCCAACCGATATATCCATTCATATATGGCCAAATATGGGCTCATGCAGGCTTCTATAATGTAATGGAAGCTAACAAGTCAAACAGAGATAACGGATATAACCACTAATTTGATGAGTAGAAGCCAATAAAGATATGGATGATAATGATGTAGGTTTGTATTGTGTGCATAGGGCCCATGCAGCGGAGCTCCTTATCAACTATTTAGATACCACATTTATAAAACAGAGGCGCAGTAAGTCCTTTCAAAAAAAATCACAGTTGTCTGTTCTGGTTCAATTAATTCAATTTTATTAAAGTGGCAAATCATAACAAAAGATTATCTCAAGACACTTTACATAAAGAGCAGAGACCCGAGCAGAGACCCCACTCTGAGCAGGCAATTTTGCAACAGTGGTAACAAAACACTCCCCCTTAACTGGAAGATACGTCAGGCAGACCCAGGCTCTTGGGTGGGTGTTCCGACTGCCTCGACCGTGTCGGGAGGACAGAAAGAGAGAGAGAGCAAAGGAGAGATGGAGAGAGAGAGATACAGGCAAATACAAGTAGTAAGAGCTTTGATGTAGGGGAGGGGGCCCTGGATAGAGTCCTGGGGTCAACAATGTATATAGGGTTGAAGAGGTTAATTGGTAGGGGTGTAACGATATAGTAACTGTATCGAAATATCGTTTTTAACTTGAAAAATCGAAGTATATCGAAATGAAAACGGCTAAAATCGAATCGTATCGTTTTATTTTGTATCGTATCGAATCGGCAGTGCAAAGAATCGATTGTATCGATAATGCCTACTTGGGCATTGTATTTAGCATTTTTAAGAAGAAAAAATTAAAAATAAATGTGTGTAATCTCTGGGTTCATGTCAAGGTGCTGGTTTGTCAATATACAATGTCCATGTATTTGGCAGATAATCACTGTGTTTACTTATTTATATCCATAATAATACATGTTTCCCTTAAAAACCTGCACTATCCACACCTTTCACACAGATTTAATTTCTTTGCTAAATAGTAACTATATCGATTTTAAATCATTGAATCGAATCGTATCGTATCGCCATGAATGAACAATATCGTCCATGTATCGTATCGTCAACCATGTATTGTGATATGTATCGAATCGCTATTAAAATGTATCGTTACACTCCTATTAATTGGTGTTCATACTGTGTGCTTCAGATCTGGTTCCAGAACCGTAGAGCCAAATGGAGGAAGGTGGAGACGATGAAGGATCTAGAAATGATGAACAGAGTTCACACAGACAGTCATCATCTTAAAGTAAGACAGCTGACATTGACTGTCAGTTCATTCATGTATATAGGCTATAGCCTCATTTGTGCAAGCTTAGTTTAAAAATGCTTTAAGGTGGTAATTATTGCACACAGTCTGTGACTGCTAAGAATAAAGTGTTAATGATTCATTTCTGTTTGGATGTTTAATCTGACTGTACTCTAAATCAGGGGTCTTCAACGTTTTCAGGCCAAGGACCCCTTAGTTGAGAGAGAGATGCAGATGAAGCAGGGACCCCCACAACCTGCTCATATATTCCATAGTTCATTGTTTGACAGCACAATCATCAATGTATTTTGGATTCATGTCAATGTGTGTTTTCAGATATTTAACCACTTGAACCATCAATACATAATAAACTTGACCTTTCACTCTGTACTTAGTCTGCTCTTTTTCCCCTCTACACCAAAGCTCTTTGCCATAAATAGCCGATCTACAAGCTGCGAGGCATTGTGAGTTTGTAGATCTGCTGTTTTTGGCTAAAGTTCACAGAATATGGACACTAGGGTTCAAGTGGATAATATAAAAAAGGAGAAAAGAAAGTTTATATCACTCAAAGATTTGGAGGACCCCCTGTAGTAACTCTGGGGACCCCCTAGGGTTCCCAGACCCCCTGTTGAAGACCCCTGCTCTAAATCAATATCTTGATTCTTGATTCAATAAGGAGCCGTAAGTAAACTTGTCATCACACTTTGTAATTCCAGCGTGAAGAGGAGATGTGTGTGTTTCCATTGATAACCTCAGGTCAACAGCGCCACTACCCACTCCCTCACAAACCACATCTCCACCCCGTTGGCTGGCTGCCCTACCAAAGGCTCTTCTGTCCACAACATCCCTCACAACAACGTCAAGCGCCCCTGTGCAGACCAACACAACATCAAGCGCCCCTGTGCAGACCAACACAACATCAAGTGCCCCTGTGTAGACCGACACAACATCAAGCGCCCCTTTGTAGACCAACACAACATCAAGCGCCCCTGTGTAGACCAACACATCAAGCGCCCCTGTGCAGACCACAACAACATCAAGCGCCCCTGTGCAGACCAACACATCAAGCGCCCCTGTGCAGACCACAACAACATCAAGCGCCCCTCTGTAGACCAACACATCAAGCGCCCCTGTGCAGACCAACACATCAAGCGCCCCTGTGTAGACCAACACATCAAGCGCCCCTGTGCAGACCAACACATCAAGCGCCCCTGTGCAGACCAACACATCAAGCGCCCCTGTGCAGACCGACATAACATCAAGTGCCCCTGTTCAGACCAACACAAGTTCTGTACAACACATAATACTCTACATCACAGGACCATGTCACCAAATGGACACACAGACAATGTCTCCTTACAAATTAGTGGGTCCCCTTTATTTCTTTTTCCTTTCCTTTCCTTCCTTTTTTCCCCTTTTTTTTAGGATTCCAAATGGTCTTCTAGAACAGGGATTCCCAAACCTCTTATCCTTGTAAAGGGATTTTTACTCACAACCCATAAAAATGGGTATGGGGGACCCATTGTTTACGAAGCTCTGTTCTCGGGCAGCTAATGCTGTGTGACTCAATTGGCTCGGCATTGCTGCACCGTACAATATGCAGGCACATTTCATTTTCTCATGACGTTACACTTCTTTGTCAGCGATAAGACACTTTGCTTCCATGAACTGAACTTTATTATCTAACAGCCTGTCCTTATCTAAATTTGTGATTTGTTAATCTGAGGTAACTGGCAGGTCAGATGGGCAATAAATAAGAACTGTAAACGTAAAAAAAGGAATTTATCATGTTTCAACAAGTTGAAAGCTATTCTGAGTCATGGAATATAATATTAATCTGACAATTTGTATAATGTTAAAGCAAATTAAACACAAATATGGTAGTTCAGTACAAAATGTTCCTATTTAGGGGCCGGGCAGCTATGCTGCTCTTGTATCTCTAATTCATCTTCTGTCTAACCAGGAAATATGCTTTCCAAGGCATGAAAATAAACGTAACTTGGCACACAGTCCTTTGCCAAGCTTCCTCGACTGCCATTGTGGGTCAATAGTCCTAACGGTGGCACTGCAACAACAGTCTAAAGTGTATAACTTTGAACATTCATAACAAATCTCTCCTCTCACATCTATAGAAATATTTTCAGATATTTTAAATATCAAAAAACTCCATTGCTGTAAATATTTTCAATTTCAGGCAAGATTGTCATTTGTCAGAGCAGATAGAAATTTTTAATTTCTCCCCCACCACCATATTGTATCACCAAACAGAGTTTGAATTGATATAGACAAATGAGAAATTACTTCAAGGTTCAAGTTCCAAGGTGGTCTTTATGTTCTGTGTACAGGTAGGTAGTACATAAGATTAACATTTCTAAAACTTTACGCAGATGTACACACACAATGAATAAAATCTGTTTTGACCCAACGTTGTTCTCGAGTTCAAGTTACTTGAAGGTGGGTGGATTGGGGGCTGGGGGAGTATTAGCTTTTCCTAGTCTTATTTGTGCATGGCCACGCAGTCGTATGTGTACAGTTCATAGAGAAGGAAGTTTACTGCTTTAATGAACAATTAGATACAGCTCTGCTGATCCGCCCTCATGTATTTACATACATACATACATACAGTATGTATGTACATAAGTACATACTGTACATACATACAGTAGGCCTACATAGATAGATAGATAGATAGATAGATAGATTTACTTTATTATCCCAAGGGGGAAAATCTGTTGCCCAGAGGCAGCACAGCAGTATAAGGTTCTTTACAAAGTTACAGAGAAGTATGAAAAAGATAAAAGAAAAACAAGAACAGAGTACAGTAAAGAGCAAGGTACATCAAGAAAGGGAACGAATAATATATATATATATATATATATATATATATATATATATATATATATATATATATATATATATATATACATAAAGTGTCCTTAAGCACAACTATCAATATAATACAGTGCCCAAATCAAAGTGACCATAACTGTCAATGCTAGTTAGTGCAACAAGTATCTCACCATCATGTCAAACACAAGCAAAATACTCAAAACTACTAACACAACCTAATAGTGCAGAGTGTCCAAAAGTCAGTGCGATAAAAAAGAACTAGAAAAATAATGGTAAAATAAGGAAAGGAATATGGGTCAGACCAAGTGTGAACAGTATCTCAATATACATTCTGTGACTGTGATCATGATAAGGCAATTCTGCTGCACAGGTTATGCTATACTACAGGTACTAAATACTAACCTTGGTTGTACAATGTTCCTGGAACTAAAGGCATGGACCCATGGATCCTCTTTCCTTGAAAGGTCATGACTGTCACGTAGGATACACCTCAAATAATTGGCATTTGTAAGTGAGATAGTATTACACACCGTGGCCGTACTATCAACCTCATAAATGTCTGGCCCCTGATTGCAGTATATTCATCATGTCTTACATGTGGTTAAACTTTATTTCACCCCAGTCTTATCTCGTGTTTTATTACCTGTGTCTTCTGGAAGAACGAAGCTCCTGAGTGTTATACTGACTGAGACACAAGACATCAGCACCGCATAATATGACAGAATGCAACCAGTTAATAGTCCTGATTAAAATACAAAATGGAACCAGTCAATAGTCCTAGTTTAAAGACGAAAGAGAACCAATCAATAGTCCTAGAACAAGGACAAAATGGAACCAGTCAATAGCCCAAGTTCAATGGTTCTCACAATTCTTTAATTTCAAGGACCCCCATAACTCTCAGTGTTACAGTCATGTAAAGGTCCATTTGGAACACCTTCAAGGAGCCCTGACCTGAGCCTGAGGGTCCCTGGACCCCACTTTGAGAACCCCTGTCCTAGTTCAAAGACAAAACCATCTTATATACATGGTGGCTACTCAACTTTTTTACTTAAAGCTGTACTGTGGAAGCTGCTCAACTAGTGGTCAGTAGCGTTATTGCTTTTTTCGGCCGTTTTTCGCCGCGGACCACCGTAACGGGGGTCCACGGACCACCACGGCCGCCGCGACCCCCGCGACCGCCTCCGCCTCGCCGATACGAATCCATAGAGCCGTCTCCCGTCATTTTTAGACCAGGATTGAGGGAGTAGCATGCAAGATTCCTTCACCAATGTAAACACATTTGCTAAGGGAAGCTATTTTCTGAAGAGACAGCAAGACTCGCTGTGATTGGCCGGTGGTGTATGATCGGCGCTGTGATTGGCCGGTAGTGTATCATGTGGGAGATGACATCATTTTGCCGGGAAATACAGCCCCTGTCAAGGGTATGTAGAAAACATATAAAGAAAAGGCTTTTGGGGCTGAAATTAACGGAGTGGGTGTTCTAAAACTTTAGCGATTTAATAGTTAGGAAAATTTTAAGATTTGTTTTATTAAAAAAGTTACATACGGTAGTATAACTTAAATTAAAGTAGCAATACCACAATGTAGAAATATATTTAAAATATATGTTAAGGCCAGGACAGGGAGGGTGACCTTTGTTGAAATACTCAAGTAAAGTCAAATACCTCAAATTGTATTTACGAACATTACTTGGGTATATTATCTAGTTACTTTCCACCACAATGTATGGCGATGCATAGGTGGATATGTTATCTGTGCTGAGTTTGTTACATCTTGAGTATACGTAAGAGTAACATAATAAATAAAATCCACCCTCAACATTGTAGAAGCAATAACAAAACTCTTCTGCCATTTTGAGAAACATCAGCTATTTGAAGTCTTTAATTTAAATTTTTTTTTTATTTTTCAAAATTTTAGGGATAAGGGGTAAGGCATGGACGAAAATATAGCTAGATGTACTATGTACTGTACATACATTCATCATGTTCATGAATCATGACATCATGCGTGTGGTTAAACTTTTCAACCCAGTCTTATCTTGTTTTACCTGTGTTTTGGAAGAACACAGTCCATGTTGTCCATGGGTGTTTCCAAGTGCTGTGTGCAAGGTTCCTGTCACATTCCAAGTATATTAGTATAGTAGCAGTTTACAGTTTACAGTTTAGGCATTTAGCAGACGCTTTTAATCCAAAGCGACTTACAATAAGCAGATACAACATCGCAATAATAAACAAGATAATAGGTCAGTACATTAACAGCAATATAACAATGTAAATGGATATCTATCTAGAGAAAAACACAATATAATCAAGTTCTAAAGAAACCTAACAAACAAATGTTAACTAGCTTCATGTATGGTCATTGATTTTACTGTAGTGCTAAGGGTTTAGGTGGAGTCTGAAAAGGTGAGTCTTCAGTCCACAGTAGCAGTAGGCTATATTGCGCGAACACCACAGCTCAAGTTCTGTTAAGAATACATTATAGCCTATGCTGTAGCTTCCCCATCGGCTGGGTGTATTTATCCAATCTGTCTGACCTCTTATAGGTTATTTGCTCATAAGCAGCAACCTTGCCAATCTCCACAAACCTTGTCAAAGTCTTGGCAAGAGGGACTACCAGCATCCTTCCGACCCTACTTCAGAACCTGTCTACCAATCATGATAGCAGTCAGGATGAAATCCAATGGGCCAGTATGTAATGCCTAGGGCAGAAGGGGAAATCTTCCGTTTATCTGTATTAAAATACCTGATTGTAGGTTTTTAATTCTACCTGCCTTGCTGTCCTGCATTTGGGTCCACACCACACCACTAGTATATAGTGACAATATTGACAATATGACCAGACTGGAGCGGACCCCGGCCAGCAGACAGCACCCTGATCACAACTGTTTACTCCTGGAGAGGCCTCGGGCTGAAGAATGGACCCCATTGAAGCTCATGCCAGTTGACTGTGGGGGGAATTAGTTTGATGCGCTGGCTGGTTTGACTGTTGGAGGGATATTCTTGTTCCCCATGTCATTGTTTAGTGTCACATCATATTAATCTTTGTGATATTGTCTACGCTGTTCACCTGTATTAAAACACCCAATCTATGAACACTACCAGCCTTGGTGTCTCACCACACCAGAATGTCACAGGTTCTTACTTCTACTGCATTCAGTTATTAAATAACGTACTAATGTACTTGTCTGATTAAACTCTTTCTTGAAATGGCTCTCAATATTTGAAGCAAGATGCCTCCTCATCTCGAGCGATGGAAGACTTAAATCTAATTTATTCCTCTACATTTCAACGGTAAAAAAACGAACGTTTTTCTTCACTACAATTATTTGACAGCTTTAGAATAGGCCTTGCCAATGGCACTGCATAGGCCTATTTGGATTATTAATACAATACAAAACCCAATTAAACCCTATTATACTTGGCTATTCGAAGTTAGAGTTGTGGGTAGTAAACAAACATGTGGGAAACATGTTTGTTTACTTTACTGCTTTAAGTATATATTTTGATGTAAATAGCCCTACTTTTGTTGTTTTACTCAAGTAACCTTTTGAATACAGATCTTTTACTTGTGACATGGGGTATTTCTTTATTCTAGTATTTTTACTTTTATTCAAGTAAAACAGTAAAACGTGTAAATAGTAGTCAAAATACCTCAAAGTTGTACCATCAGTTACTTAATACTTTCCACGTGCACCTGTTAACAAACATGTAGGCAGGTTTGCACATGTATGAGTTGCTGAAGTTGTTGAACTACCCAATGCCGAGCGGCAGGGGGCGTCGTCGCCCCCATGAATAAGCAGAAAGTGATGTGTTGTTTTGCTGACACGCACATGATGAGGAAGAGAGCAGAGCACGCTCCCTCACTGAGCCAAAGTTATCTGACTGCACGCCACAGCCCTTTTCCATGTGTGCCTTAATGTACCGAGTAACACTTTTTAATTGTGGGCTCGCCTGGAAGGCGAGCACACGTATGTTATCTTCATTATTGTGGGCTCGCCTGGAAGGCGAGCACACGTATGTTATCTTCATTATTTGCGAAGATAACCCCGTGCGGTTTGACCCGTGCGGTCGAAAAGGCATGGATCTCCTCCTGTTTGAGCTCACAGTCAACACAGGAACCTGAGCTCACCCCCACCCCCACCCCCACACTTCAGTCTCAACTACAACCGGACTATGATGACCACCTCCCCCCCACGACAAACTTTCCTGTCTCGGTCGAAGACAAAGAGCCCCCCTGCTCCGACGTTGGTTCGATCACTACAGAGAACATGCACTCTGTTGTTTTTGCTAAACCAGGTCTTCATCATGTCCATTTAAACATCAATAGCTTGAATCCCAAAAAGCTGGAGTTAATTAAGGGAATGTTTCATGACGGTAAGGTAAAGATTTTATCCTTCTCTGAAACTAAACTTGATGACTCGTTTACGGATGCTAGCATTGAAATTGCCAACTATACTGTAATCAGAAATGATAGAAACAGGTATGGAGGCGGAGTTTGCATGTATGTACATAATGATGTAAATTTTATGCCCCGTCCAGACTTACACCACAGTTCTCTTGAAACTGTATGGATTGAGGTAATCTTTGAACATGCAAAAAACATACTAGTATGCGCTGTCTATAGACCACCTGATCAGAATGACTTCTTTGAGCTGTTTGATGAGAGCTTAGCAAAGGTGGACGGTACTGAGTGTCACATTTTGGGCGACTGGAATGTGGACATTTTGCGTAAAGACGCACCCATGTTCAAGTCCTTTGATGGGTTATGCAATCAATACAGCCTCACTCAGCTTGTCACAGTACCCACCAGGGTGACAGAGCACTCTCAAACCCTCATAGATCTCGTCGTAACCACTGACAAGTCCAAAGTCACCGCTAGCGGGGCTATTGTATGCGGTCTTAGTGATCATTATATGATCTACTCTACCCGAAAAATACACAAACCCAAAGCTAGTGGCCACAGAACTGTCGTTGCTAGAAGCCTGAAGAACTACTCCAGTGAGGCTTTTAATCTCAAACTAGCGGGTGTAGACTTTTCCCCAGAGCTGCAGTGTACAGATGTCGAGGAAGCATGGTGCGGTTTTAAAACCAAATTGACCGATGCTCTAGACGACGTGGCCCCCTTGAATACCACCAGGGTTAAAGCCCGCCAAGAGCCATGGTATAACTCAGATATTGCAGAATCAGCTAAACTCAGAGACAAAAAATACGATGAAAAACGAAAGTGCTGCAAAAAGCTCAAGAAAAAATTCAACCATGACCTCAAAAAACAAATTGAGCATCTTACTGCTCAATGCAAGAGACTTAGAAACCAGACAACCGCCCTAGTTAGATCCGCCAAAAAAAACTACATCGACGACAAAATCGATGAATACAAAAACAACCCACGAGACCTATGGAAGTTGCTTAACAACCAATTAGGCTTAAAATCAAAAACCATATGCCACAACATAAACATCAAAACGGACGCCGCTCTCATTTCTGACAAAGGTGAAGTGGCTACCCATTTTAACAAAACCTTTACCACCACAGCCCGTTCACTGGTCAAAAGACTGGTCGCCCCATCTGGGCGGTATGGTGAAGAATTTGTTAATACATTCTACAAAAAACTGGGCGTCAGTAAAGACAGCTTTAAACTTTCCACAGTGACAACTGATGAAGTGTTTAAAAAATTGAGCGCCCTACCTCAACACAAGGCCACTGGCCTTGATAAAATCCCAGCTAGATTTCTCAGAGATTCAGCCGCCACCATTGCTCCAATCATTACCCACATAATTAACCTTTCCATCGAACAGGGTCATGTCCCCCAGGACTTCAAACTAGCAAAAGTAACCCCCCTGCATAAAAAAGGTAGCAAACTAGACCCTGGAAACTACCGCCCCGTTTCCATTCTTAGCTCCATATCCAAAGTCATGGAGAAAATAGTCTACGAACAGATTGCAAGATATCTCGATGAGAATAATCTGATTTACGAGTTCCAATCTGGATTCAGAAAATCCCATTCCACTGACACATGCCTTCTCTATTTGACTGACCAAATCAAACGCGAAGCGGATCAGGGCAAGTATAGTGGCATGGTCATGATGGACCTCCAGAAGGCATTTGACACCGTGGATCATGCTATTCTGATTGAGAAACTAAAAGCCATCGGTCTTGACAGCGCAGCAGTGAGCTGGATGCAATCTTACCTGGTGGGGAGGGAACAGGTGGTGGAGATTAACGGTACCCTGTCCCCCCCCCCCTCCCAGTAAGCTGTGGAGTTCCCCAAGGTAGCATACTGGGACCTCTGTTGTTCCTAATATACGTGAACGACATGGCATCTGCTTGCGACTGCAACCTGTTCCTGTTCGCGGATGACTCGGCTCTCCTAGTCTCGGGCAAGGACCACTTGCAGGTTGAAAAGACACTTAACTCTGAACTGAGTAAGATCTGCACATGGCTTAACGACAACAAATTATCAATTCACCTGGGCAAAACCGAGTCCATCCTCTTTGGATCAAATCATAACCTCAAAAAGGTAGAGAACTTCACAATCAAAGTGGGTGATAAGGTCATAACACGAAAAAACGAAATCTCCTACTTAGGATGTATCCTTGAAGCTAATCTTTCCAGCGAAAAGATGACTTCAAAAGTAATACAAAAAATCAACCAACGAACTCGTTTCCTACAGAGGATCGCCCCAATGGTCAACTTCAACACACTGAAGACCATAGCTGGTGCAATAATCCAGCCCCTCTTTGACTATGGAGTCCACGTATGGTATCGTGACGCCCCACAAGCCCTAAAAACTAAACTCCAAACAGCCCAAAATAAACTAATTAGGGTCCTGCTTAACCTTCCCAATCAGACTCACCTCACCGCTACTCACCAGTTAAGAGTGGGGTGGCTCAGAGTAGATGACAGAGTACAGCAACTTGCAATGGGCCTGGTGTACAAGATACACTACACCACTATGATACCCAAGTACCTGTCAAAATACTTTATAAACGTTAAGGATGTCCATAATTACAACACCAGAGGCAGTGCCACAGATCACGTTCAACCCAGAGTCAACTCAAAGAAAGGGTCGAACTCGTTCTTCTGCTACACCACAAAAATGTGGAATGCCTTACCGAAGGCCATAAAGGAGTGTGGATCACTAGCATCCTTTAAAATTGCCCTAAAAAACCACTTACAGGCAGCAGCCGTTCACAACTGGTAAAAACCTAGCCCAACCCTACCCTCCCTGCCCCTTCCTTGTATATACTGTACATACTGATTGTTTAGACTTACTGTTACCTGCCCCTTCCTTGTATATATTGTATATACTGTACTTACTGATTGTATAGACCTACTGTTTTCTTTTTTTCTTTACATATCTACTGCATAGTACTGTGTTCTATTTGTCTGTCATTCAATGTTATATGAGATACTTTAATGGTTTCCTGTTGAAATAAGCTTAGTCTTTTCATGGATCTCCTTTTAGTAGACCTTGTACCAGTGAACTGTACCATCATGAATCTGTACATTTTCCTATGCAAACTTCTAATAAAGCCTTCAATCAATCAATCAATTTATAGTCAGTCAGTCAGTCAGTATCTCCTCAAAACTTTGGCGCGCTTCATCTCTTAAACGCTTACACCTTTCAACACCATTCAAATTTTTATGTGTTCAGCTTACTGAGGACACGTGTGCTTGTACTTTTGGTTTTGAAATGTTTTGTAGTATAAATATAAAAAAATAAAAATGTTTAACTTTAAGCACCCAATGCATTTCCAGTGGGTTTAGTGAGTGGGGACAGAGTGGAGAGAAGGATAATAGACCCATGTTTATGTTAAGGCGCTGTGGCTGCAGTGTTCACACTTCAGATATGCTATCTATATCATTGCGTTCACACAGGTCTGCTCTCTGATTTGATCCAAATATCTAAGCTGTGTGATGTATAAAACTATAGTTATAGTTAAAACTATAAATAAATGTCCCTCTCCACTCTACTGATTACACAGCTGTGATCAAGAATCAAGTCCGGGCGATGGGATGTAAATCCCATAGCCATATATCCTAGAGCCCGCAGGGACAGTCAGCCATATTAGTGGTTGTTGTTGGTTGTCAGGGAGATATCAAAACCAATGCATTTCCAAGTCAGATCCACAAACACAATAAAAGCCATGCTCCACTCCTCAGTCTGGAGTGGCCACATAGAAGAACGCCTTGGTTAAAGACATAGTGGAGGACAGATGTGATCTGGGATTGTTAGCCTACAGTATATGCACTCAATATACTCCACTACAGTTGGAGTCCATTTGACAGTTGCTGGTTCCCAAACACAGAATCAAAAATGTAGATCTAGAACACATAGAATATGTACAGTACAGTAAGGTTCAGTAGAGTACAGTAAAAGTACAGTAAGGTTCAGTAGAGTAAAGTACAGTAAGGTACAGAAAGGTACAGTACAGAAAGGTACAGTAGAGTACAGTACAATACTGTACAGTAAGGTACAGTAGAGTACAGTAAAGTACAGTAGAGTACAGTAAGGTACAGTAGAGTACAGTAAAGTACAGTATAGTAAGGTACAGTAGAGTACAGTACAGTAAGGTACAGTACGGCACAGTAGAGTACAGTACAGTATAGTACAGTAAGGTACAGTAGAGTACAGTAAAGTACAGTACAGTAAGGTACAGTACAGTAAGGTACAGTAGAGTACAGTAAAGTACAGTAAGGTACAGTACAGTAGAGTAGAGTAAAGTACAGTACAGTAAGGTACAGTAAGTTACAGTAGAGTACAGTAAAGTACAGTAAGGTACAGCAGAGTACAGTAAAGTACAGTACTGTAAGGTACAGTACAGTACAGTAGTGTACAGTAAAGTACAGTAAAGTACAGTAACGTACAGCACAGTAAGGTACAGCAAGATACAGTAGTGTACAGTAAAGTACAGTATAGTAAAGTACAATACAGTACAGTAAGGTACAGTAGAGTACAGTAAAGTACAGTAGAGTACAGTAAGGTACAGTAGAGTACAGTAAAGTACAGTATAGTAAGGTACAGTAGAGTACAGTACAGTAAGTTACAGTACGGCATAGTAGAGTACAGTACAGTATAGTACAGTAAGGTACAGTAGAGTACAGTTAAGTACAGTACAGTAAGGTACAGTACAGTAAGGTACAGTACAGTACAGTAAGGTACAGTAGAGTACAGTAAAGTACAGTACAGTAAGGTACAGTAGAGTACAGTAAAGTACAGTAAGTTACAGTAGAGTACAGTAAAGTACAGTAAGGTAAAGTACAGTAGAGTACAGTAAAGTACAGTAAGTTACAGTACAGTACAGTACAGTACAGTACAGTACAGTAAGGTGCAGTACAGTATAGTAAGGTACAGTACAATACTGTAGGGTACTGTACCTTACAGTACCTTAAAGTATCCTATTTGTTGGGTTGGAATCGAGCCCACACTGTTTCGAAGGAACAGTATTTCTAGTTTTAATTGTACTTATAAAATGTCACACTGTCCAAGCAGAAGAGAACGAAGAGGAAGGTGGTAGCAGAGTCCCCTCACCAACACCTGCAGTGTAAATGTCTATTCCACACAAGCCATGCCCTTGAGTTCATTCAGATTTTTTTTACCAGTTGCGAACGGCTGCTGCCTGTCCCCACTGCATTATTTGTTTACTTGAGCATCCCCTTTCACCAGAACAAAACATTCTCCCAGAGTGATGCTTTTGTATTGTAATGTTTTTGATGTTATTTATGATAGTTTACACTCAGATTTAACAGATTTTAGCTTGTGGGATAAAATGTTAAGATCCAATAGTAGATCAAGAAAATATAACATTTTGAGTACCCCTAGGTGTACCCCAAAGCACCAGAGCACCCCTAGTACTGCCATTTGAAAAACATTGCTCTTAAAACTGTTAGACACATATTGTCTGCTCTAACACATACTGTTATACCTACCTGGCTACTGAAAACACTGGATGTCCACACTGTGTCTAAGAACGTTTTGTCTGCTCTTTATGTATCGTCTCCCACAGAAACCCATTCTGCTCATCTCTCTCTCTCATCAGGACGCTGCTGGGCCTGGTGCGTCCGTCAACCATGGGTTGCCCTTGGAATATTAATTACTATATTCATTACTATTTTTGGTGCTACACTGAGTGTACTTTTGACCAACCATGAAAACATATGGGCATGGACTTTTTTCATCCCAAGCTCTGTGGCACTTTTAATTTTAATTTTAATTGTACTTATAAAATGTCACACTGTCCAAGCAGAAGAGAACGAAGAGGAAGGTGGTAGCAGAGTCCCCTCACCAACACCTGCAGTGTAAATGTCTATTCCACACAAGCCATGCCCTTGAGTTCATTCAGATTTTTTTTTACCAGTTGCGAACGGCTGCTGCCTGTCCCCACTGCATTATTTGTTTACTTGAGCATCCCCTTTCACCAGAACAAAACATTCTCCCAGAGTGATGCTTTTGTATTGTAATGTTTTTGATGTTATTTATGATAGTTTACACTCAGATTTAACAGATTTTAGCTTGTGGGATAAAATGTTAAGATCCAATAGTAGATCAAGAAAATATAACATTTTGAGTACCCCTAGTGTACCCCAAAGCACCAGAGCACCCCTAGTACTGCCATTTGAAAAACATTGCTCTTAAAACTGTTAGACACATATTGTCTGCTCTAACACATACTGTTATACCTACCTGGCTACTGAAAACACTGGATGTCCACACTGTGTCTAAGAACGTTTTGTCTGCTCTTTATGTATCGTCTCCCACAGAAACCCATTCTGCTCATCTCTCTCTCTCATCAGGACGCTGCTGGGCCTGGTGCGTCCGTCAACCATGGGTTGCCCTTGGAATATTAATTACTATATTCATTACTATTTTTGGTGCTACACTGAGTGTACTTTTGACCAACCATGAAAACATATGGGCATGGACTTTTTTCATCCCAAGCTCTGTGGCACTTTTAATTTTAATTGTACTTATAAAATGTCACACTGTCCAAGCAGAAGAGAACGAAGAGGAAGGTGGTAGCAGAGTCCCCTCACCAACACCTGCAGTGTAAATGTCTATTCCACACAAGCCATGCCCTTGAGTTCATTCAGATTTTTTTTTACCAGTTGCGAACGGCTGCTGCCTGTCCCCACTGCATTATTTGTTTACTTGAGCATCCCCTTTCACCAGAACAAAACATTCTCCCAGAGTGATGCTTTTGTATTGTAATGTTTTTGATGTTATTTATGATAGTTTACACTCAGATTTAACAGATTTTAGCTTGTGGGATAAAATGTTAAGATCCAATAGTAGATCAAGAAAATATAACATTTTGAGTACCCCTAGGTGTACCCCAAAGCACCAGAGCACCCCTAGTACTGCCATTTGAAAAACATTGCTCTTAAAACTGTTAGACACATATTGTCTGCTCTAACACATACTGTTATACCTACCTGGCTACTGAAAACACTGGATGTCCACACTGTGTCTAAGAACGTTTTGTCTGCTCTTTATGTATCGTCTCCCACAGAAACCCATTCTGCTCATCTCTCTCTCTCATCAGGACGCTGCTGGGCCTGGTGCGTCCGTCAACCATGGGTTGCCCTTGGAATATTAATTACTATATTCATTACTATTTTTGGTGCTACACTGAGTGTACTTTTGACCAACCATGAAAACATATGGGCATGGACTTTTTTCATCCCAAGCTCTGTGGCACTTTTAATTTTAATTTTAATTGTACTTATAAAATGTCACACTGTCCAAGCAGAAGAGAACGAAGAGGAAGGTGGTAGCAGAGTCCCCTCACCAACACCTGCAGTGTAAATGTCTATTCCACACAAGCCATGCCCTTGAGTTCATTCAGATTTTTTTTTACCAGTTGCGAACGGCTGCTGCCTGTCCCCACTGCATTATTTGTTTACTTGAGCATCCCCTTTCACCAGAACAAAACATTCTCCCAGAGTGATGCTTTTGTATTGTAATGTTTTTGATGTTATTTATGATAGTTTACACTCAGATTTAACAGATTTTAGCTTGTGGGATAAAATGTTAAGATCCAATAGTAGATCAAGAAAATATAACATTTTGAGTACCCCTAGGTGTACCCCAAAGCACCAGAGCACCCCTAGTACTGCCATTTGAAAAACATTGCTCTTAAAACTGTTAGACACATATTGTCTGCTCTAACACATACTGTTATACCTACCTGGCTACTGAAAACACTGGATGTCCACACTGTGTCTAAGAACGTTTTGTCTGCTCTTTATGTATCGTCTCCCACAGAAACCCATTCTGCTCATCTCTCTCTCTCATCAGGACGCTGCTGGGCCTGGTGCGTCCGTCAACCATGGGTTGCCCTTGGAATATTAATTACTATATTCATTACTATTTTTGGTGCTACACTGAGTGTACTTTTGACCAACCATGAAAACATATGGGCATGGACTTTTTTCATCCCAAGCTCTGTGGCACTTTTAATTTTAATTTTAATTGTACTTATAAAATGTCACACTGTCCAAGCAGAAGAGAACGAAGAGGAAGGTGGTAGCAGAGTCCCCTCACCAACACCTGCAGTGTAAATGTCTATTCCACACAAGCCATGCCCTTGAGTTCATTCAGATTTTTTTTTACCAGTTGCGAACGGCTGCTGCCTGTCCCCACTGCATTATTTGTTTACTTGAGCATCCCCTTTCACCAGAACAAAACATTCTCCCAGAGTGATGCTTTTGTATTGTAATGTTTTTGATGTTATTTATGATAGTTTACACTCAGATTTAACAGATTTTAGCTTGTGGGATAAAATGTTAAGATCCAATAGTAGATCAAGAAAATATAACATTTTGAGTACCCCTAGGTGTACCCCAAAGCACCAGAGCACCCCTAGTACTGCCATTTGAAAAACATTGCTCTTAAAACTGTTAGACACATATTGTCTGCTCTAACACATACTGTTATACCTACCTGGCTACTGAAAACACTGGATGTCCACACTGTGTCTAAGAACGTTTTGTCTGCTCTTTATGTATCGTCTCCCACAGAAACCCATTCTGCTCATCTCTCTCTCTCATCAGGACGCTGCTGGGCCTGGTGCGTCCGTCAACCATGGGTTGCCCTTGGAATATTAATTACTATATTCATTACTATTTTTGGTGCTACACTGAGTGTACTTTTGACCAACCATGAAAACATATGGGCATGGACTTTTTTCATCCCAAGCTCTGTGGCACTTTTAATTTTAATTTTAATTGTACTTATAAAATGTCACACTGTCCAAGCAGAAGAGAACGAAGAGGAAGGTGGTAGCAGAGTCCCCTCACCAACACCTGCAGTGTAAATGTCTATTCCACACAAGCCATGCCCTTGAGTTCATTCAGATTTTTTTTTACCAGTTGCGAATGGCTGCTGCCTGTCCCCACTGCATTATTTGTTTACTTGAGCATCCCCTTTCACCAGAACAAAACATTCTCCCAGAGTGATGCTTTTGTATTGTAATGTTTTTGATGTTATTTATGATAGTTTACACTCAGATTTAACAGATTTTAGCTTGTGGGATAAAATGTTAAGATCCAATAGTAGATCAAGAAAATATAACATTTTGAGTACCCCTAGGTGTACCCCAAAGCACCAGAGCACCCCTAGTACTGCCATTTGAAAAACATTGCTCTTAAAACTGTTAGACACATATTGTCTGCTCTAACACATACTGTTATACCTACCTGGCTACTGAAAACACTGGATGTCCACACTGTGTCTAAGAACGTTTTGTCTGCTCTTTATGTATCGTCTCCCACAGAAACCCATTCTGCTCATCTCTCTCTCTCATCAGGACGCTGCTGGGCCTGGTGCGTCCGTCAACCATGGGTTGCCCTTGGAATATTAATTACTATATTCATTACTATTTTTGGTGCTACACTGAGTGTACTTTTGACCAACCATGAAAACATATGGGCATGGACTTTTTTCATCCCAAGCTCTGTGGCACTTTTAATTTTAATTTTAATTGTACTTATAAAATGTCACACTGTCCAAGCAGAAGAGAACGAAGAGGAAGGTGGTAGCAGAGTCCCCTCACCAACACCTGCAGTGTAAATGTCTATTCCACACAAGCCATGCCCTTGAGTTCATTCAGATTTTTTTTTACCAGTTGCGAACGGCTGCTGCCTGTCCCCACTGCATTATTTGTTTACTTGAGCATCCCCTTTCACCAGAACAAAACATTCTCCCAGAGTGATGCTTTTGTATTGTAATGTTTTTGATGTTATTTATGATAGTTTACACTCAGATTTAACAGATTTTAGCTTGTGGGATAAAATGTTAAGATCCAATAGTAGATCAAGAAAATATAACATTTTGAGTACCCCTAGGTGTACCCCAAAGCACCAGAGCACCCCTAGTACTGCCATTTGAAAAACATTGCTCTTAAAACTGTTAGACACATATTGTCTGCTCTAACACATACTGTTATACCTACCTGGCTACTGAAAACACTGGATGTCCACACTGTGTCTAAGAACGTTTTGTCTGCTCTTTATGTATCGTCTCCCACAGAAACCCATTCTGCTCATCTCTCTCTCTCATCAGGACGCTGCTGGGCCTGGTGCGTCCGTCAACCATGGGTTGCCCTTGGAATATTAATTACTATATTCATTACTATTTTTGGTGCTACACTGAGTGTACTTTTGACCAACCATGAAAACATATGGGCATGGACTTTTTTCATCCCAAGCTCTGTGGCACTTTTAATTTTAATTTTAATTGTACTTATAAAATGTCACACTGTCCAAGCAGAAGAGAACGAAGAGGAAGGTGGTAGCAGAGTCCCCTCACCAACACCTGCAGTGTAAATGTCTATTCCACACAAGCCATGCCCTTGAGTTCATTCAGATTTTTTTTTACCAGTTGCGAACGGCTGCTGCCTGTCCCCACTGCATTATTTGTTTACTTGAGCATCCCCTTTCACCAGAACAAAGCATTCTCCCAGAGTGATGCTTTTGTATTGTAATGTTTTTGATGTTATTTATGATAGTTTACACTCAGATTTAACAGATTTTAGCTTGTGGGATAAAATGTTAAGATCCAATAGTAGATCAAGAAAATATAACATTTTGAGTATCCCTAGGTGTACCCCAAAGCACCAGAGCACCCCTAGTACTGCCATTTGAAAAACATTGCTCTTAAAACTGTTAGACACATATTGTCTGCTCTAACACATACTGTTATACCTACCTGGCTACTGAAAACACTGGATGTCCACACTGTGTCTAAGAACGTTTTGTCTGCTCTTTATGTATCGTCTCCCACAGAAACCCATTCTGCTCATCTCTCTCTCTCATCAGGACGCTGCTGGGCCTGGTGCGTCCGTCAACCATGGGTTGCCCTTGGAATATTAATTACTATATTCATTACTATTTTTGGTGCTACACTGAGTGTACTTTTGACCAACCATGAAAACATATGGGCATGGACTTTTTTCATCCCAAGCTCTGTGGCACTTTTAATTTTAATTTTAATTGTACTTATAAAATGTCACACTGTCCAAGCAGAAGAGAACGAAGAGGAAGGTGGTAGCAGAGTCCCCTCACCAACACCTGCAGTGTAAATGTCTATTCCACACAAGCCATGCCCTTGAGTTCATTCAGATTTTTTTTTACCAGTTGCGAACGGCTGCTGCCTGTCCCCACTGCATTATTTGTTTACTTGAGCATCCCCTTTCACCAGAACAAAACATTCTCCCAGAGTGATGCTTTTGTATTGTAATGTTTTTGATGTTATTTATGATAGTTTACACTCAGATTTAACAGATTTTAGCTTGTGGGATAAAATGTTAAGATCCAATAGTAGATCAAGAAAATATAACATTTTGAGTACCCCTAGGTGTACCCCAAAGCACCAGAGCACCCCTAGTACTGCCATTTGAAAAACATTGCTCTTAAAACTGTTAGACACATATTGTCTGCTCTAACACATACTGTTATACCTACCTGGCTACTGAAAACACTGGATGTCCACACTGTGTCTAAGAACGTTTTGTCTGCTCTTTATGTATCGTCTCCCACAGAAACCCATTCTGCTCATCTCTCTCTCTCATCAGGACGCTGCTGGGCCTGGTGCGTCCGTCAACCATGGGTTGCCCTTGGAATATTAATTACTATATTCATTACTATTTTTGGTGCTACACTGAGTGTACTTTTGACCAACCATGAAAACATATGGGCATGGACTTTTTTCATCCCAAGCTCTGTGGCACTTTTAATTTTAATTTTAATTGTACTTATAAAATGTCACACTGTCCAAGCAGAAGAGAACGAAGAGGAAGGTGGTAGCAGAGTCCCCTCACCAACACCTGCAGTGTAAATGTCTATTCCACACAAGCCATGCCCTTGAGTTCATTCAGATTTTTTTTTACCAGTTGCGAATGGCTGCTGCCTGTCCCCACTGCATTATTTGTTTACTTGAGCATCCCCTTTCACCAGAACAAAACATTCTCCCAGAGTGATGCTTTTGTATTGTAATGTTTTTGATGTTATTTATGATAGTTTACACTCAGATTTAACAGATTTTAGCTTGTGGGATAAAATGTTAAGATCCAATAGTAGATCAAGAAAATATAACATTTTGAGTACCCCTAGGTGTACCCCAAAGCACCAGAGCACCCCTAGTACTGCCATTTGAAAAACATTGCTCTTAAAACTGTTAGACACATATTGTCTGCTCTAACACATACTGTTATACCTACCTGGCTACTGAAAACACTGGATGTCCACACTGTGTCTAAGAACGTTTTGTCTGCTCTTTATGTATCGTCTCCCACAGAAACCCATTCTGCTCATCTCTCTCTCTCATCAGGACGCTGCTGGGCCTGGTGCGTCCGTCAACCATGGGTTGCCCTTGGAATATTAATTACTATATTCATTACTATTTTTGGTGCTACACTGAGTGTACTTTTGACCAACCATGAAAACATATGGGCATGGACTTTTTTCATCCCAAGCTCTGTGGCACTTTTAATTTTAATTTTAATTGTACTTATAAAATGTCACACTGTCCAAGCAGAAGAGAACGAAGAGGAAGGTGGTAGCAGAGTCCCCTCACCAACACCTGCAGTGTAAATGTCTATTCCACACAAGCCATGCCCTTGAGTTCATTCAGATATTTTTTTACCAGTTGCGAACGGCTGCTGCCTGTCCCCACTGCATTATTTGTTTACTTGAGCATCCCCTTTCACCAGAACAAAACATTCTCCCAGAGTGATGCTTTTGTATTGTAATGTTTTTGATGTTATTTATGATAGTTTACACTCAGATTTAACAGATTTTAGCTTGTGGGATAAAATGTTAAGATCCAATAGTAGATCAAGAAAATATAACATTTTGAGTACCCCTAGGTGTACCCCAAAGCACCAGAGCACCCCTAGTACTGCCATTTGAAAAACATTGCTCTTAAAACTGTTAGACACATATTGTCTGCTCTAACACATACTGTTATACCTACCTGGCTACTGAAAACACTGGATGTCCACACTGTGTCTAAGAACGTTTTGTCTGCTCTTTATGTATCGTCTCCCACAGAAACCCATTCTGCTCATCTCTCTCTCTCATCAGGACGCTGCTGGGCCTGGTGCGTCCGTCAACCATGGGTTGCCCTTGGAATATTAATTACTATATTCATTACTATTTTTGGTGCTACACTGAGTGTACTTTTGACCAACCATGAAAACATATGGGCATGGACTTTTTTCATCCCAAGCTCTGTGGCACTTTTAATTTTAATTTTAATTGTACTTATAAAATGTCACACTGTCCAAGCAGAAGAGAACGAAGAGGAAGGTGGTAGCAGAGTCCCCTCACCAACACCTGCAGTGTAAATGTCTATTCCACACAAGCCATGCCCTTGAGTTCATTCAGATTTTTTTTTACCAGTTGCGAACGGCTGCTGCCTGTCCCCACTGCATTATTTGTTTACTTGAGCATCCCCTTTCACCAGAACAAAACATTCTCCCAGAGTGATGCTTTTGTATTGTAATGTTTTTGATGTTATTTATGATAGTTTACACTCAGATTTAACAGATTTTAGCTTGTGGGATAAAATGTTAAGATCCAATAGTAGATCAAGAAAATATAACATTTTGAGTACCCCTAGGTGTACCCCAAAGCACCAGAGCACCCCTAGTACTGCCATTTGAAAAACATTGCTCTTAAAACTGTTAGACACATATTGTCTGCTCTAACACATACTGTTATACCTACCTGGCTACTGAAAACACTGGATGTCCACACTGTGTCTAAGAACGTTTTGTCTGCTCTTTATGTATCGTCTCCCACAGAAACCCATTCTGCTCATCTCTCTCTCTCATCAGGACGCTGCTGGGCCTGGTGCGTCCGTCAACCATGGGTTGCCCTTGGAATATTAATTACTATATTCATTACTATTTTTGGTGCTACACTGAGTGTACTTTTGACCAACCATGAAAACATATGGGCATGGACTTTTTTCATCCCAAGCTCTGTGGCACTTTTAATTTTAATTTTAATTGTACTTATAAAATGTCACACTGTCCAAGCAGAAGAGAACGAAGAGGAAGGTGGTAGCAGAGTCCCCTCACCAACACCTGCAGTGTAAATGTCTATTCCACACAAGCCATGCCCTTGAGTTCATTCAGATTTTTTTTTACCAGTTGCGAACGGCTGCTGCCTGTCCCCACTGCATTATTTGTTTACTTGAGCATCCCCTTTCACCAGAACAAAACATTCTCCCAGAGTGATGCTTTTGTATTGTAATGTTTTTGATGTTATTTATGATAGTTTACACTCAGATTTAACAGATTTTAGCTTGTGGGATAAAATGTTAAGATCCAATAGTAGATCAAGAAAATATAACATTTTGAGTATCCCTAGGTGTACCCCAAAGCACCAGAGCACCCCTAGTACTGCCATTTGAAAAACATTGCTCTTAAAACTGTTAGACACATATTGTCTGCTCTAACACATACTGTTATACCTACCTGGCTACTGAAAACACTGGATGTCCACACTGTGTCTAAGAACGTTTTGTCTGCTCTTTATGTATCGTCTCCCACAGAAACCCATTCTGCTCATCTCTCTCTCTCATCAGGACGCTGCTGGGCCTGGTGCGTCCGTCAACCATGGGTTGCCCTTGGAATATTAATTACTATATTCATTACTATTTTTGGTGCTACACTGAGTGTACTTTTGACCAACCATGAAAACATATGGGCATGGACTTTTTTCATCCCAAGCTCTGTGGCACTTTTAATTTTAATTTTAATTGTACTTATAAAATGTCACACTGTCCAAGCAGAAGAGAACGAAGAGGAAGGTGGTAGCAGAGTCCCCTCACCAACACCTGCAGTGTAAATGTCTATTCCACACAAGCCATGCCCTTGAGTTCATTCAGATTTTTTTTTACCAGTTGCGAACGGCTGCTGCCTGTCCCCACTGCATTATTTGTTTACTTGAGCATCCCCTTTCACCAGAACAAAACATTCTCCCAGAGTGATGCTTTTGTATTGTAATGTTTTTGATGTTATTTATGATAGTTTACACTCAGATTTAACAGATTTTAGCTTGTGGGATAAAATGTTAAGATCCAATAGTAGATCAAGAAAATATAACATTTTGAGTATCCCTAGGTGTACCCCAAAGCACCAGAGCACCCCTAGTACTGCCATTTGAAAAACATTGCTCTTAAAACTGTTAGACACATATTGTCTGCTCTAACACATACTGTTATACCTACCTGGCTACTGAAAACACTGGATGTCCACACTGTGTCTAAGAACGTTTTGTCTGCTCTTTATGTATCGTCTCCCACAGAAACCCATTCTGCTCATCTCTCTCTCTCATCAGGACGCTGCTGGGCCTGGTGCGTCCGTCAACCATGGGTTGCCCTTGGAATATTAATTACTATATTCATTACTATTTTTGGTGCTACACTGAGTGTACTTTTGACCAACCATGAAAACATATGGGCATGGACTTTTTTCATCCCAAGCTCTGTGGCACTTTTAATTTTAATTTTAATTGTACTTATAAAATGTCACACTGTCCAAGCAGAAGAGAACGAAGAGGAAGGTGGTAGCAGAGTCCCCTCACCAACACCTGCAGTGTAAATGTCTATTCCACACAAGCCATGCCCTTGAGTTCATTCAGATTTTTTTTACCAGTTGCGAACGGCTGCTGCCTGTCCCCACTGCATTATTTGTTTACTTGAGCATCCCCTTTCACCAGAACAAAACATTCTCCCAGAGTGATGCTTTTGTATTGTAATGTTTTTGATGTTATTTATGATAGTTTACACTCAGATTTAACAGATTTTAGCTTGTGGGATAAAATGTTAAGATCCAATAGTAGATCAAGAAAATATAACATTTTGAGTACCCCTAGGTGTACCCCAAAGCACCAGAGCACCCCTAGTACTGCCATTTGAAAAACATTGCTCTTAAAACTGTTAGACACATATTGTCTGCTCTAACACATACTGTTATACCTACCTGGCTACTGAAAACACTGGATGTCCACACTGTGTCTAAGAACGTTTTGTCTGCTCTTTATGTATCGTCTCCCACAGAAACCCATTCTGCTCATCTCTCTCTCTCATCAGGACGCTGCTGGGCCTGGTGCGTCCGTCAACCATGGGTTGCCCTTGGAATATTAATTACTATATTCATTACTATTTTTGGTGCTACACTGAGTGTACTTTTGACCAACCATGAAAACATATGGGCATGGACTTTTTTCATCCCAAGCTCTGTGGCACTTTTAATTTTAATTTTAATTGTACTTATAAAATGTCACACTGTCCAAGCAGAAGAGAACGAAGAGGAAGGTGGTAGCAGAGTCCCCTCACCAACACCTGCAGTGTAAATGTCTATTCCACACAAGCCATGCCCTTGAGTTCATTCAGATTTTTTTTTACCAGTTGCGAACGGCTGCTGCCTGTCCCCACTGCATTATTTGTTTACTTGAGCATCCCCTTTCACCAGAACAAAACATTCTCCCAGAGTGATGCTTTTGTATTGTAATGTTTTTGATGTTATTTATGATAGTTTACACTCAGATTTAACAGATTTTAGCTTGTGGGATAAAATGTTAAGATCCAATAGTAGATCAAGAAAATATAACATTTTGAGTACCCCTAGGTGTACCCCAAAGCACCAGAGCACCCCTAGTACTGCCATTTGAAAAACATTGCTCTTAAAACTGTTAGACACATATTGTCTGCTCTAACACATACTGTTATACCTACCTGGCTACTGAAAACACTGGATGTCCACACTGTGTCTAAGAACGTTTTGTCTGCTCTTTATGTATCGTCTCCCACAGAAACCCATTCTGCTCATCTCTCTCTCTCATCAGGACGCTGCTGGGCCTGGTGCGTCCGTCAACCATGGGTTGCCCTTGGAATATTTGCCAGACCCATGAAATGGGTAGGCCTACATAAGCAAATGTCGGTCTGTCTGTCCGGGTTTTCTATATAAAGGGTATATATGATGATGACATGATGATGACATGCCTACAAAAGGCATGATGTCATAAATGATGATGACAGACAGGGGGTCTGGCACAACCAGGTTGACCTGGTCTAGTAATTACTATATTCATTACTATTTTTGGTGCTACACTGAGTGTACTTTTGACCAACCATGAAAACATATGGGCATGGACTTTTTTCATCCCAAGCTCTGTGGCACTTTTAATTTTAATTTTAATTGTACTTATAAAATGTCACACTGTCCAAGCAGAAGAGAACGAAGAGGAAGGTGGTAGCAGAGTCCCCTCACCAACACCTGCAGTGTAAATGTCTATTCCACACAAGCCATGCCCTTGAGTTCATTCAGATTTTTTTTTACCAGTTGCGAACGGCTGCTGCCTGTCCCCACTGCATTATTTGTTTACTTGAGCATCCCCTTTCACCAGAACAAAACATTCTCCCAGAGTGATGCTTTTGTATTGTAATGTTGTTGATGTTATTTATGATAGTTTACACTCAGATTTAACAGATTTTAGCTTGTGGGATAAAATGTTAAGATCCAATAGTAGATCAAGAAAATATAACATTTTGAGTACACCTAGGTGTACCCCAAAGCACCAGAGCACCCCTAGTACTGCCATTTGAAAAACATTGCTCTTAAAACTGTTAGACACATATTGTCCCCAGATAGCAAAATATATTTATTCAACGTTGAATCTTGGTCATGAAGGTTGATTTTTGGTTAAGATTGAAGACTGATGGTAGATCAACATTGAATCATTGTTGTTTTGTGGTGCGAATGTAATGATTGAAATGGCAACATTGGATCAACATTGAATCATTGTTGTATTTTGGTGTGAATTTAATGATTGAAATGGCAACATTGGATCAGCGTTGAATCATTGTTGTATTTTGGTGTGAATTTAATGATTGAAATGGCAACACTGGATCAACGTTGAATCATTGTTGTATTTTAGTGCGAAGTTAATGATTGAAATGGCAACACTGGATCAGCGTTGAATCACTGTTGTATTTTGGTGCGAATTTTATGATTGAATTGTCAACATTGGATCAGCGTTGAATCTATAACGTTTGCCTTTTTCTTTTCTTTTTTTCTTGATGGGGGGAGGGAGGGAGGCACACCCCTCCTCATACCCTCCCTCCTCCCATTTAATGATTGAAATGCCAACATTGATTCAATGTTGAATCTATGACATTTGCCTTATTCTTTTTTTTTCTTGATGGGGGATGATGCCTCCCCCCTTCTTAACCCTAACCCTAACCCTAGCCTTTCCGGCGCCCATGGATTGAATCCAAAATCAGATTCTCGATCAGTGCGTCTCCCTGATTCGCCCAATATAAGTTTCCTCCCACACGCACCTACGGTTTACTACCTAGAACAACTTAAAAAAATCACGAGATCTACGCGTCTTGCAGCGACCACGCCAAGACGATAAGACATCAGACCTCAGTTCCAAGATATGTCGTAGAGCTCTCAGAGACGAACGCATCGACACCTTGTTTGTCCTCCTACGACCTTGCCTCCCCACGACCTCTGCTGTGAACAAGGCTGATAGGCTGTACGGCCCTGAGACGGCTTCGAAAGGCAGACTAGAGAAAGTCATCTCGTCACAAGAACATCCGTGCGGGACGAAACTTACGCCGGTGCGTAGGGCTGGCCGACGCGAACTCGCCGACGTGTGTCACTCCTCTGTGCGACACTGCCGTGCTGAGATAACTCGGTCCAAAGTCAGAATTAGGGTTAGCCTTTTAGGGGTCGCTCAGAAACGAAACACACGTCCAGACGTTCGTCTTGGAGAGTGGATCGAGAAACCTTTGTCCGTTTTCAGATACACCTCCGGGAAAGTGAACTAGCCTCTCCAGAAGGGTTAGAGATTGATGCAAACATTTTTTCGCGACGGGACCCACTTCAACGGACTAGGCGTGAAAAAGTATGTCAGAAAAGGTATTTTTCATCAAAAGAAAATATATACCCATTCCACAGTGTCCGAATTTCGTGTCTTTTTCGCGACAGTCGAGGCTTAAAAGCGTCGGATCGACTCGGGGACGATTCCATTGGATTCAGCACACCTCAAATATGATATAATCATCCTGCCCGTGACAAAGGCTATTTTTCCTTTTTTTTTATATATTTTAAGGACACTAGGCCCGAAACTAAGCCTGCATAGGGTTCTTTCCTCTAGAGGTCTGGAGTGTGGCAGGGATAGGGGACTGCGACTCCATTGAATCCAGCGGCCTTCAAATAACAAAAGGTCACAATTTAAAAAAACAGCAGATATACAAGTTCGCAACGCAGCACTCGATGCCTTGCTGTGAGCTTGTATATCTGCTATTTCTTGTCAGTCAGACAGACAGGCAGGCAGGCAGACAGACAGACAAGCAGACAGACATTTAATTGTGCGTGCGTGAACTATCCCTTTAAATGAGAATTTGTGAGTAATTGTACTTTAGTGATCCCCCCCCTATCTGAGTCTGTCTTTTTCTACATAGAGCAGGGGTGGGCCAATTTGATGATGGCGAGGGCCACTATATTTCCACTTACTCCAAATGCCACGTTCTGTCACACAAACCTAGCAAAAATAGACAGTCTACAAGATTCTAGATCTGCTACTTTTGCTGCCCTGAATGTTTTGCTATGTTTTAATTTTTATTTAATTTCAAATCATTTACCGGTAGTTATACTTAATAACAAAATTATTATTATTATTACCATTACACTTTACATTTCATTTATTATATATTGCAATTCACATTTGAAACATCTCAAAGTGTAATGAAGTCCTCCATAGAGTTATAGAGTACTCCCCCTTCTTATTATAACTCTATGGTACTCTCACTCACTCTCTTGGAAGACTGGGTGAGACCATTTATAGGCGGGGGTGTTGCATTTTAAATCACCATACCTTGAGGACAATGGGTTGTGATTTTGCTTTAATTCTTCTTCTGACGGTTTATGCATAATTTGTAATCACAAATATATAAGTTACCGACAGAGGATCATTATAAGGAGTGGAACAGTCCAAAATGCCCCATTCCCTAAGTGAGTGGTATGTCCCAAACAACGTCCCCTCCTCCTGCTCCACTCTGGGCGCGCTGCTGCTTCAAACAACAACAGTGGCTGCAGTCTCCATTCCTCCGACCGGATTGTTTTTGCACAGTAAGTTTGGCATATTACTTGTATCTTAACTGTTTTCAATGAAGCAACGAAGCTGTGTTTTGTCCTTATGCTTGATGTACAATGTTGGTATACGTTTATTGTAATATGAACGGCAACTCATTACGCTAAATATACGTGTAGATGCGACAGACGTTGCGGTCCTTTTGTCAGTGTACTGTACACGCGGAACCGTAACTGTTCTGGGTCTGTTCTCAGACCTATAAAAATACATTATTTTTATTTCATATTTCGATGTGTTTGGAGTCTTCCTAACCGGCGCCGACCTCGCGCCAAGAAAGGAGCTCGAACAGACCAATCGTGTTCATTGTAACTGAGTGGCGTCTCCAAGTCAGCCAATCAAATGCGATCATATTGATGTCGTTGGTGACGCCTACCAAAGCATGAAGCCTGTCTTGGTGACAGCGTGAAAAAACACGGGTGAATGGGGTAATTTCACATTGTTTGATCCGCTAAAGTCAGAATAGTGTAATTATTAAGGATAGGGAAATAATGGTCTCTCTTGGCTTTCTATTCTGAAGTATGATGGTGAAGTTTGGACGTGTTTACAGAGACTAGATAAGTACTATTGTAGTCCAGCTGGTATCAGTATGCATTGTTATTGTTTAGTTAATACACTGACATTTTAGGAAGTTGCAATGCAGTTTTCCCTCATATTGTTTTAATCCAACATCTAAGATGTTGCTGTTTCCTTTTCCCCCCCTTCTCTTGGTACACATGGCCACAACTTGTAGAATTTGAATAGGGAAAAGTGTAGATTTTCAAGCTTTGATCTTCTAGGGCAGCTTTTTCAGCTTGTAAGTTGTAAATCACCTAGTATGTTTTTTAGCACAATATAATTATTCTTTAGTGGGAAGTTTGTCAAATTATTAAAGTACAACTGGATTGACTCTTAACAGTTTTCGAATATTGTACCCTCTACACTGCTGTTTCCCAAACAGTGGGCCGTGACCCATTTGTGGGCCGTGGATAAATTTTTATGGGTCCCTTAATTTTTAACTACATTTTGATTTAAATTATAATCTCAAAACATTTTAAGTATATTCATGAACAAATGAATGAAAGCAATCTAAGAAATTCCATATTTTAGAAAACAAATTTGTCAAAGTAGTGAAAATAGCTGATCTACAAGTACACAATGCAGCGCAAAGCATTGTGTTGTGAGCTTGTAGATCTGCTGTTTTCACTTGTTTGGGTCCTGAGCAAATATCAAATTTCTCTTTCGGGAAAAGTTTGGGAACCACTGTTCTACACTTCATCTACTTTATTTTAAACCATTTATTTGCATTGGCATTCATTTGGACATTTCTTTCTTTTTTTCCCCAGGATCACATACCAGATTTGAAGAAAGAAGATCGACTGAAAGAAGATTTAAGTTTGAGAATCACTGGTCTTGGGTTAGTACATCTGTTATGTTGACCACCACGCAATCACAGCTCAGTTTATGCTACCACATGGATTAAGCAAACCACACAGCTCAGCTGACATTGCCTCGCTGACAGCTTGGCTCATACTAGACCAATCATTGCTCTGCTCTCACTAGATTGTTGCAGCTTGTACAGCAGTACAGTTATCCAAGTAATGCTAAAAGATTAACACAAAATGGCCCGAGGGCTTGTTTCAATTGTGGTCCCCTGTATAAGACTATAGACTTGGGCTGGCTAATAAACATTATGACTACATTTCTGTCAATTGTATTCTTTAGGCCAACTTCCAAGTCCAACTATGCCAACTCCGACTCTGATGACCAATCAAGTGCTGATGGTGCAAAAAGAAAATGGTTTGCCAAACCGCCTCATGTGGATTTCCCAGGTAGGCCTAATGACTAGATAAAATGGTAAATGGTGCATTTATATAGCTCTTTTATCCAAGGCGCAACACACACACACACACACACACACACACACACACACACACACACACACACACACACACACACACACACACACACACACACACACACACACACACACACACCGATGGCAGAGGAAACCAAGCAAGGCACCAACCTGCTAACCGGGAGTAAGGGGTTCAGAGTCTTGCTCAAGGACTCTTCAACACTAACTCTGGGGGAGCCTGGGATTGAACTAGAAACCCCTTGGAAAACCTGTGTTCAAGGACATTTTTCTACCCCTGAGCAACTGCCGCCCCTAAATGGTAAATGGTGCATTTATATAGCGCTTTTTATCCAAGGCGCTTTATAGATTGTGCATTACATTCACCCATTCACGCACACATTCATACACCAGTGGCGGAGGAAACCATGCAAGGAACCAACCTACTCACTGGGAGCAACTAGGGGTTCAGAGTCTTGCTCAAGGACTCTTCGACATTAACTCAGGGGGAGCCCGGATTCGAACTGGGAACCCTTCGTGCTCTAATAACGGTTTCTCTACCCCTGAGCTATGCCACCCCTAGGGGTGGCATAGCATTTACTTTATATAGGCAATCTTAGAACTGTGATCACTGCTACAGTTAAAAACAAATTACACCTGTCTGACATTGTACCAACAAACTGAGTATTGCATCTGCTGCAGTCATTCTATATAGTTTTAGCCCAAAATACATACATTGTGAATAATATGTCAACTAAATTGTGTTGTAGGAGAGACGCCAACATCGAGAAAGTCCAATTCCAGCCAGGGTCAAAGTTCTGTGCGGACCCTAGAGCAGGAAATGCAAGGTATGCAGTTATGAATGTTAATACATCTTGGTAACTGTTTAAACACAATTTCCAATACCTTCAATTCTGACCCTGGCTTGTTTACCTTTTTAGATGTATCTGATGGCAGCTACAGCCATGTAGAATGGCTTTCCACTGATACGGAGTCGCTGTCCAGAGATACAAATAACAGTAAGTGAACCTATATCTAGCTGGCTCCATGCATTCAACAGAAGCTATATTATCTAAATTAATGTGTATGCATTTCAGATGTAGCAGCAAGATCCACTCCACATCACAATTCTGCAGTGCCCTCAGAACTTGGTAAGTCAGAATAGGTGTAGTTGTACACCATGCTTTTAGATCATGAGAGCATTATCTGTATTCAATTCCTACCATTTTGAGTCATAACTTGTTTTCCAATGGTCCCTTTGTAGATCTGGTTTCTGGCAACTACCAGCACTCTCCACCCGAGCAAGTTGGTGAGTCAGCCATAACAATATTCTTGCATTACAGTGTTGCGTCATAGTGTGTTTTATCACATTATCTTTGACATTAGAAAAGGGAAAATTGGGGGGAGCGTTTCGCTGTTTTCGTGTCATCTGTTCGACACCCAACCCTAACCTCCGTGGGGTGAGTCGCTAATCCTCCTGACGCTCCTTTGTCGAACTGTTCGAAAGAGATTTCCCTTAATTGGGACGGTGCTTTTAGCTTTCATACTATTATTGTTATCCCCGGGTCAGAGCAATATGTCAAACTAGGGACATAGCTGAATGGAAGTCATACATTTACTCACTTAGGAGGTTAGTGTCATGCTAATAACTTCACTGCCTTGTGCATTTCCTTCTGTGTTTCAGCTGGGGTGTCAGGGTGTGGCAGTACTACTGGTGCCCAATTCCACCAGCTGCAGACTCCACAGCTACAGACCCAACAACGAGCAAGCACTGGTATGATACACTCTTTCACTACACTAAGTTGGTGAGACAGGGACACGGAACTCCATCACCATGGGAACCAAATAATTCAGTCAAAGGGGTGGGTGGAAACCCGTCGCTGGCGGCTGTTAGCTTAACGATTTGGACTGCTACAGCCTAGAGCCCCACCAGGCCACTTAGATCAGTTAATACAGGTATGATGACTAGTACCCTCACTAAAAAAAAGGGAACAGGACAAAAACTCGTCCTTGGCAATTCACCCTCCTGGCCACCAACTGTGGAATAATCTCCCTGTTGTACTTAACTCATTTGCTGCCATTTTAACATTGCACTGTATGGCTTTTCTGCCATTTTGTATAATGAATATTTCTTTTTATATTTAGATTTTTCCTAAATTCTGTGTTTGCACGACCATGTCATACATTACTGGAAATGGAAGAGGACAAGCTGTAGTTTCACGAAAAAAATATAATCTTGCATTTACGATGTACCATTCTATAGTTATAGCCATTTCAAAAACCTTGTTTTTTGATTTTCCGAGCTTGAAAATCAAATGAAAAGGAGTTATTTAAGTTTTTGTGAATGTTCTCTTTTCAAGGAAATAACTCACTTGATATCTGTCTTTATGGCTTCAGGCACTTATCAGATGAGTGTACTAGTGTAATAAGTGTAATTGTGTATAACTGGAATTGTG
This sequence comes from Nannobrachium achirus, assembly GCF_963921795.1. NCBI lineage: Eukaryota > Metazoa > Chordata > Actinopteri > Myctophiformes > Myctophidae > Nannobrachium > Nannobrachium achirus. The sequence continues at coordinate 56,088,218 of NC_137820.1, read as the reverse complement.
TAATAGTGCTGTAATAGGCCACATCTTGCCCTTAGGGCGTCTTACTTCACACAAAGAGAAATACGCTTTTTATATTGGACTGGCCCACGATGGTCTGCAGTACCTCCTCACACACACATGCACACACACGCACACGCACACACACACACACACACACACACACACACACACACACACACACACACACACACTCACACTAACTATACTGTAGGCTATACACATACATGTACATAATAGCAGATCTATATATATATATATAAATATATATTGCTAAGCAGGTGGGAATGGTACCCCCTCCAACTGTATTATGTTACCCATTTTCAAATGTTTTTATTTTATTTGTGACACTTGCTTTGGCGAGTACAAACCACTTGCGTTTTCTCATGTCAATAAAGCTCCACCGAATTGAATCTGTTGGGATCCGTTAGTGTGCAGTTGCAGTGGCGTCAGTTCAGAAAAAGGTAAGGTATGGCAACATGACATGTTGCCATACCTTAGCAACAGGCACAATGAAAAGTACATTTTATTATTTCCCCCTGTAGCCAAGGCATGGCAGCTGCATACCCCTGCCATACCCAATTGACGCCCCTGTACAGTTGCCATATGTAGTTGCTGATCAGGTCCGTTTCTATACCGGATGCGGAAACGTTTATGTATGTGATTGTGTAAATAACCGGATATTAGAACGGATCACAAGCATAGAGTTATTGATCACATCAAGAAGAACGCATTACAACATTACAATGCTGTGTGCGATACACATGCTGCAGCTGATCACACTCAGGGGGAGATGCAGGAGCGCCACGATGGATCGATATTCACTTTCTTTTCAGTCTGCACGTTGCGTGCAGGGAACGGGACACCGACACGGGAAGCACAGAAACTTTGGATGAAAACAAAGCAACTTACTTTCAATGAATCGTCGCGATTGCTTACTCCACTGTTCCCGGTGGGATCCATCTGTTAGCGTGCAGACACGGAGAAGACAAGGCTAACGCTCGACGAGGATGTCTTATAAGTTTTACCGACGCGAATAGAGATGTTGTTTGTGGTCAAATCAGCCTCCGGACACGACATGGTTGCTTGACCAGGAGTCCAGGACACGGGGGGACATATACTCTGCCGCGAGCAGTGCCTTGTGATCGGGATGTAGTCGAGGGGACCCCCGCTGACGTGAGGTGAGGTGCAGATGTGTTATCTATTTGTTGTGATGGTTTATTTTGGTTCAGGCAGTCATGAGGCAGAGATGCTTCCAACTCTCTCTAGTTGGCTGCAAATCTGGACAATAGTGTGGTGTGTGGGGTTATGAAGCTGTGGGTTGTGGAGGCCCATAGCAGATTATGGCTTTTGAAGTGAAAATGTCACGGGATTTTGTTTGATTTATGAAGAACGGTCTCATCGAGCTGAACTGTTTAGTTGTTGCTATAGGCTAGGCTGGCTAGCCTCCGCTTGGGGGGCTTCCTACATGGTGCCATTCAGATTGACTTCTGGCAACACTTCCATTGTAGGGCAAGGGCATTGGTGTTGGAATGGGGGTGTGTGTGAATGGCATGCATGTTGGAGTGAGGAGAAAAGAAAAAAAAAGAAAAAAAAAGAAAAAGAGCCTCCGCTTGGGGGGCTTCCTACATGGTGCCATTCAGATTGACTTCTGGCAACACTTCCATAGTAGGGCAAGGGCATTGGTGTTGGAATGGGGGTGTGTGTGAATGGATGCATGTTGGAGTGAGGGAAAAAAAAAAAAAAAAAAAGAGCCTGGAAAAAAAAAGACGCATTCTGTGTGCTGGAGGCTGCAGCGGTTGCCAGCACTGTTCCTTCTCTGTTGATTATGGGGAGAATTATACACTTTTATTGAGATTTATACATTTATTACACTCTTGTTTTCAAACACACTCACTTTGATGTGTGATATTTTGGTTTCCTTATAAGATAGAAGGCTAAAACTTTTTGAGGAGCTGTGGGAGAGTCTAATTTAGCATTACATAATTTAAAAGCACATTGGCGGGATTCACGGGCGTGGCAGGGACGTACAGCGGGATTTTTACGGGATTCACGGCCATCGCAGCAAATGAGTTAACAGCAGCAGAGCAGACTCACTCCCAAGCCTCTGCTGTGGTCTGAAGACTCACTTATTCAGACTCCTTCATAGCCCATAGCACCTGCTCACTGACCTTACATATGAGTTAGATTGCAATGTTTTTTCTTAGATTACAAGAAGTGCTATGTTTTGTATGTATTGATTTTAGGGGTGCAACGATACACAACATTCACGGTTCGATTCTGTTCGATATTTTGTTGTCACGGTTCGATATGTTTTCGATACAAAAAATAAACAGAAATGTCCTTGATTTATAAATGCATTTTTATAACTATGTATTTTTTTTTTAACGTTTAACAATACGGTACCCAACCTCTAGGGTAGTGGTTCTCTAAGTGGGCTCTGCGGACCCCTAGGGGTCCTTGAGGGGGTTCCAGGGGAATGTAGGTGTGGAGTGGTATTGTATTGTTTGGTACAGGGTCATTCGGTTCGATATGTTGCACCCCTGATCTTCATGCATAACCTTGCTTATTGTATGTCGCTCTGGAATAAGAGCATCAGCTAAATGCGTAAATTGTACTTCAGCCAAGCGTAGCCGTCCTGAAAGAGGAGATTACAATAGTGTCATGCCAATAACTTCACTGCCTTGTGCATATCCTACTGTGTGTTTCAGCTGCGATGTCAGGGTGTGGCAGTAACCCTGATGCCCAATACCACCAGCTTCAGACTCTACAGCGTCAGATCCCACCGCTGCACGCCTCACAGCTACAAGACCCAACAGCGAGCAAGCGCACGCCCTGGTACGATGGTACTCTTTCACTACACTAAAGTTGGTGAGACGAGGACACAGAACTCCTCAATGAATGCTGTTTGACATATATTATGACCTACAATTCAGATTTTGGGTTCAGACAACCTCTGAGATACAGGACCACTATCAGATTGTGTTGCTACTCCCAAACTAAAGTGGAAATGTAACTAAGAATTGTGTTTCTACGCTGAAATGGACTGTTGTCTTCTCTCTCCCCCCAGCCCCCGTTCGCAAATTAATGTATAGGCTAAACATTTCTGATAATACAACTTATTTTGACTGTCCATTCACGTACAACTTAAACTGCACACTCGTATTCCAAACCAAGGCAGCCGCAGCTCACAGAGTTTAGCGACATGACAAACCGACAACTAGGCCTACCCAGCAACAACTATCTTTTCCTGTCTTACCTTCACAATAAAGTGTCTCCCGTTTACCTCCCAGCTTATTTTACACAGGTTATTAACAGGAAAAAGTGTAACTTAACCAGTGTGTATTTGTGCAACCAGACGTGCATGTGAGAGAGTGATGAGGGGGAGAGAGAGAGAGAGAGAGAGAGACATTGAGAAAGAGAGGGATTCGCGGTGATATTAATGAACTGCCGTGTCATTTTCAATCGGTCCTTATATTTTCAATTTCCGGTCTAACGCAATCTTTGCTTTATACATGTGTAAATGTCCCTGTACGCAATTATACTGTATGTTGGATTATTGACTGCTGAGTGAGAAAACATTGGACATCAAGCTAATCATCTGGGGACCCCACAAAATAATTTGGGGACCCCACCCCAGGTTTGGGACAGATGGTGATCCAGAACATAATTACGCTCTTTGTGAGCCATAGTACAGTTTGAATCCAACTCCTATGATGTATTGCACGTCTCCTCTCTCACTCTCCTCCTCACACCTTCCTTATTTTTGTAATCTTGTCTTTCAGCTGCTGCTCGGCAGTGTGACTGCACACTGACCCCCACAGTCTTCGGAGACACTGTTAAGAAGTGGCTGCGGTTTGCTCATAACCGTCGAGGAGGCCTTCCCAAGGAGTCAAAGTGCCGCAGACGCAACTCAAACCAACCCAGCTCAAACTTAAGGGTACCCCTGTGTGTCCTCATGGACAATATTGTTCTTTAATGTTCACAGCTTTATGGACTGATGTTCAGAGTAAAATGTTCACAGCTTTATGGACTGATGTTCAGAGTAAAATGTTTACAGCTTTATGGACTGATGTTCCTGCAGTCTAAGAGTTACATTTGTATTAGGTTTTGCTGTGGTGCAATGCCATTTTGATACTGTTTGGGTAAAACAGTGAGTGACTTCAAGTATCTCACAATGCGGCATGATGTGAACTTGTTGATCGGCTATTTTGTTCCCCCAGAATTGGTGTTGATTTTGTCGACAAACTGTCAAAAAGTTTGTCTACCTTTTTTCACTTCAAAGTGAATAAACTATTCATTCTATGATGACTAAATATATTGACAATTTCGTCAACAAATAAAAGCTAGACTAAAATGTTAGGGAGGGAATTAGTGGAGGATATGCTTCGTTGTGCTCTGGTGTTGCACTCTGAAAATGGCAGATCTACAAGCTCACAACACGTTACTCTGACCAACCAAGTGTAAAATCTGCCATTATTATTCCATAACGGTTTGCTAAAATACATTTGGTTACGCCCGCCCAGTAACACGTGTGGCCATGACATTATGTATCTTGGGGAAAGTTGTATATATATTGACTTGAATGTAAGGAACTGTAAAGGATTTTTTTTATTCTGGGGTGCCTTTGGAATAAATTTGAATATTTACATGTTTTCTGTCTTAAGCTTTTTTTTATATGCATTTGGGGAATTATGTTAATAGAAGTAATTTTTAACTAGCTAGTAATCCATTTAAGTCCTAAGACATCAGCAGAAACTTGTGAAAAGCATAACTATTTTCTAATGGACTAACCATAGAATATTGTTGTTACAGTATTTTAGAGAACATTTATATTTAATGTAAAATGTGCATGTAAATTCTCATTTAGATGATGGTTGAACAGATGTTGATTCCTTAACATTGATTAAATATAAAATCAACTAAAATGTGCATGCAGATTACCATTTAGATGATGGTTGAATCAATGTTGATTCCTAATGTTGATTCTACATTAAATCAACTAAAATGTGCATGCAGATTACCATTTAGATGATGGTTGAATCAATATTGATTCATAACGTTGATTCAACGTAAAATCAACTAAAAATCAGCTTGCAGAATACCATTTAGATGATGGTTGAATCATGGTTGAATCAATGCTGAAATAGTGCTTAAACACCAATGTTGAATCAATATAAAATGGCGTTGTGATTTCAGCATAGTTTCAACGTTGGTGTTGAATATTGATTCAACCGTTCTGGCCAACTATTTTGCTACGTTGATTCAACCATATTTTGCTATCTGCTCTAACACATACTGTTATACCTACCTGGCTACTGAAAACACTGGATGTCCACACTGTGTCTAAGAACGTTTTGTCTGCTCTTTATGTATCGTCTCCCACAGAAACCCATTCTGCTCATCTCTCTCTCTCATCAGGACGCTGCTGGGCCTGGTGCGTCCGTCAACCATGGGTTGCCCTTGGAATATTAATTACTATATTCATTACTATTTTTGGTGCTACACTGAGTGTACTTTTGACCAACCATGAAAACATATGGGCATGGACTTTTTTCATCCCAAGCTCTGTGGCACTTTTAATTTTAATTTTAATTGTACTTATAAAATGTCACACTGTCCAAGCAGAAGAGAACGAAGAGGAAGGTGGTAGCAGAGTCCCCTCACCAACACCTGCAGTGTAAATGTCTATTCCACACAAGCCATGCCCTTGAGTTCATTCAGATTTTTTTTTTACCAGTTGCGAACGGCTGCTGCCTGTCCCCACTGCATTATTTGTTTACTTGAGCATCCCCTTTCACCAGAACAAAACATTCTCCCAGAGTGATGCTTTTGTATTGTAATGTTTTTGATGTTATTTATGATAGTTTACACTCAGATTTAACAGATTTTAGCTTGTGGGATAAAATGTTAAGATCCAATAGTAGATCAAGAAAATATAACATTTTGAGTACCCCTAGGTGTACCCCAAAGCACCAGAGCACCCCTAGTACTGCCATTTGAAAAACATTGCTCTTAAAACTGTTAGACACATATTGTCTGCTCTAACACATACTGTTATACCTACCTGGCTACTGAAAACACTGGATGTCCACACTGTGTCTAAGAACGTTTTGTCTGCTCTTTATGTATCGTCTCCCACAGAAACCCATTCTGCTCATCTCTCTCTCTCATCAGGACGCTGCTGGGCCTGGTGCGTCCGTCAACCATGGGTTGCCCTTGGAATATTAATTACTATATTCATTACTATTTTTGGTGCTACACTGAGTGTACTTTTGACCAACCATGAAAACATATGGGCATGGACTTTTTTCATCCCAAGCTCTGTGGCACTTTTAATTTTAATTGTACTTATAAAATGTCACACTGTCCAAGCAGAAGAGAACGAAGAGGAAGGTGGTAGCAGAGTCCCCTCACCAACACCTGCAGTGTAAATGTCTATTCCACACAAGCCATGCCCTTGAGTTCATTCAGATTTTTTTTTACCAGTTGCGAACGGCTGCTGCCTGTCCCCACTGCATTATTTGTTTACTTGAGCATCCCCTTTCACCAGAACAAAACATTCTCCCAGAGTGATGCTTTTGTATTGTAATGTTTTTGATGTTATTTATGATAGTTTACACTCAGATTTAACAGATTTTAGCTTGTGGGATAAAATGTTAAGATCCAATAGTAGATCAAGAAAATATAACATTTTGAGTACCCCTAGGTGTACCCCAAAGCACCAGAGCACCCCTAGTACTGCCATTTGAAAAACATTGCTCTTAAAACTGTTAGACACATATTGTCTGCTCTAACACATACTGTTATACCTACCTGGCTACTGAAAACACTGGATGTCCACACTGTGTCTAAGAACGTTTTGTCTGCTCTTTATGTATCGTCTCCCACAGAAACCCATTCTGCTCATCTCTCTCTCTCATCAGGACGCTGCTGGGCCTGGTGCGTCCGTCAACCATGGGTTGCCCTTGGAATATTAATTACTATATTCATTACTATTTTTGGTGCTACACTGAGTGTACTTTTGACCAACCATGAAAACATATGGGCATGGACTTTTTTCATCCCAAGCTCTGTGGCACTTTTAATTTTAATTGTACTTATAAAATGTCACACTGTCCAAGCAGAAGAGAACGAAGAGGAAGGTGGTAGCAGAGTCCCCTCACCAACACCTGCAGTGTAAATGTCTATTCCACACAAGCCATGCCCTTGAGTTCATTCAGATTTTTTTTTACCAGTTGCGAACGGCTGCTGCCTGTCCCCACTGCATTATTTGTTTACTTGAGCATCCCCTTTCACCAGAACAAAACATTCTCCCAGAGTGATGCTTTTGTATTGTAATGTTTTTGATGTTATTTATGATAGTTTACACTCAGATTTAACAGATTTTAGCTTGTGGGATAAAATGTTAAGATCCAATAGTAGATCAAGAAAATATAACATTTTGAGTACCCCTAGGTGTACCCCAAAGCACCAGAGCACCCCTAGTACTGCCATTTGAAAAACATTGCTCTTAAAACTGTTAGACACATATTGTCTGCTCTAACACATACTGTTATACCTACCTGGCTACTGAAAACACTGGATGTCCACACTGTGTCTAAGAACGTTTTGTCTGCTCTTTATGTATCGTCTCCCACAGAAACCCATTCTGCTCATCTCTCTCTCTCATCAGGACGCTGCTGGGCCTGGTGCGTCCGTCAACCATGGGTTGCCCTTGGAATATTAATTACTATATTCATTACTATTTTTGGTGCTACACTGAGTGTACTTTTGACCAACCATGAAAACATATGGGCATGGACTTTTTTCATCCCAAGCTCTGTGGCACTTTTAATTTTAATTTTAATTGTACTTATAAAATGTCACACTGTCCAAGCAGAAGAGAACGAAGAGGAAGGTGGTAGCAGAGTCCCCTCACCAACACATGCAGTGTAAATGTCTATTCCACACAAGCCATGCCCTTGAGTTCATTCAGATTTTTTTTTACCAGTTGCGAACGGCTGCTGCCTGTCCCCACTGCATTATTTGTTTACTTGAGCATCCCCTTTCACCAGAACAAAACATTCTCCCAGAGTGATGCTTTTGTATTGTAATGTTTTTGATGTTATTTATGATAGTTTACACTCAGATTTAACAGATTTTAGCTTGTGGGATAAAATGTTAAGATCCAATAGTAGATCAAGAAAATATAACATTTTGAGTACCCCTAGGTGTACCCCAAAGCACCAGAGCACCCCTAGTACTGCCATTTGAAAAACATTGCTCTTAAAACTGTTAGACACATATTGTCTGCTCTAACACATACTGTTATACCTACCTGGCTACTGAAAACACTGGATGTCCACACTGTGTCTAAGAACGTTTTGTCTGCTCTTTATGTATCGTCTCCCACAGAAACCCATTCTGCTCATCTCTCTCTCTCATCAGGACGCTGCTGGGCCTGGTGCGTCCGTCAACCATGGGTTGCCCTTGGAATATTAATTACTATATTCATTACTATTTTTGGTGCTACACTGAGTGTACTTTTGACCAACCATGAAAACATATGGGCATGGACTTTTTTCATCCCAAGCTCTGTGGCACTTTTAATTTTAATTTTAATTGTACTTATAAAATGTCACACTGTCCAAGCAGAAGAGAACGAAGAGGAAGGTGGTAGCAGAGTCCCCTCACCAACACCTGCAGTGTAAATGTCTATTCCACACAAGCCATGCCCTTGAGTTCATTCAGATTTTTTTTTACCAGTTGCGAACGGCTGCTGCCTGTCCCCACTGCATTATTTGTTTACTTGAGCATCCCCTTTCACCAGAACAAAACATTCTCCCAGAGTGATGCTTTTGTATTGTAATGTTTTTGATGTTATTTATGATAGTTTACACTCAGATTTAACAGATTTTAGCTTGTGGGATAAAATGTTAAGATCCAATAGTAGATCAAGAAAATATAACATTTTGAGTACCCCTAGGTGTACCCCAAAGCACCAGAGCACCCCTAGTACTGCCATTTGAAAAACATTGCTCTTAAAACTGTTAGACACATATTGTCTGCTCTAACACATACTGTTATACCTACCTGGCTACTGAAAACACTGGATGTCCACACTGTGTCTAAGAACGTTTTGTCTGCTCTTTATGTATCGTCTCCCACAGAAACCCATTCTGCTCATCTCTCTCTCTCATCAGGACGCTGCTGGGCCTGGTGCGTCCGTCAACCATGGGTTGCCCTTGGAATATTAATTACTATATTCATTACTATTTTTGGTGCTACACTGAGTGTACTTTTGACCAACCATGAAAACATATGGGCATGGACTTTTTTCATCCCAAGCTCTGTGGCACTTTTAATTTTAATTTTAATTGTACTTATAAAATGTCACACTGTCCAAGCAGAAGAGAACGAAGAGGAAGGTGGTAGCAGAGTCCCCTCACCAACACCTGCAGTGTAAATGTCTATTCCACACAAGCCATGCCCTTGAGTTCATTCAGATTTTTTTTTACCAGTTGCGAACGGCTGCTGCCTGTCCCCACTGCATTATTTGTTTACTTGAGCATCCCCTTTCACCAGAACAAAACATTCTCCCAGAGTGATGCTTTTGTATTGTAATGTTTTTGATGTTATTTATGATAGTTTACACTCAGATTTAACAGATTTTAGCTTGTGGGATAAAATGTTAAGATCCAATAGTAGATCAAGAAAATATAACATTTTGAGTACCCCTAGGTGTACCCCAAAGCACCAGAGCACCCCTAGTACTGCCATTTGAAAAACATTGCTCTTAAAACTGTTAGACACATATTGTCTGCTCTAACACATACTGTTATACCTACCTGGCTACTGAAAACACTGGATGTCCACACTGTGTCTAAGAACGTTTTGTCTGCTCTTTATGTATCGTCTCCCACAGAAACCCATTCTGCTCATCTCTCTCTCTCATCAGGACGCTGCTGGGCCTGGTGCGTCCGTCAACCATGGGTTGCCCTTGGAATATTAATTACTATATTCATTACTATTTTTGGTGCTACACTGAGTGTACTTTTGACCAACCATGAAAACATATGGGCATGGACTTTTTTCATCCCAAGCTCTGTGGCACTTTTAATTTTAATTTTAATTGTACTTATAAAATGTCACACTGTCCAAGCAGAAGAGAACGAAGAGGAAGGTGGTAGCAGAGTCCCCTCACCAACACCTGCAGTGTAAATGTCTATTCCACACAAGCCATGCCCTTGAGTTCATTCAGATTTTTTTTTACCAGTTGCGAACGGCTGCTGCCTGTCCCCACTGCATTATTTGTTTACTTGAGCATCCCCTTTCACCAGAACAAAACATTCTCCCAGAGTGATGCTTTTGTATTGTAATGTTTTTGATGTTATTTATGATAGTTTACACTCAGATTTAACAGATTTTAGCTTGTGGGATAAAATGTTAAGATCCAATAGTAGATCAAGAAAATATAACATTTTGAGTACCCCTAGGTGTACCCCAAAGCACCAGAGCACCCCTAGTACTGCCATTTGAAAAACATTGCTCTTAAAACTGTTAGACACATATTGTCTGCTCTAACACATACTGTTATACCTACCTGGCTACTGAAAACACTGGATGTCCACACTGTGTCTAAGAACGTTTTGTCTGCTCTTTATGTATCGTCTCCCACAGAAACCCATTCTGCTCATCTCTCTCTCTCATCAGGACGCTGCTGGGCCTGGTGCGTCCGTCAACCATGGGTTGCCCTTGGAATATTAATTACTATATTCATTACTATTTTTGGTGCTACACTGAGTGTACTTTTGACCAACCATGAAAACATATGGGCATGGACTTTTTTCATCCCAAGCTCTGTGGCACTTTTAATTTTAATTTTAATTGTACTTATAAAATGTCACACTGTCCAAGCAGAAGAGAACGAAGAGGAAGGTGGTAGCAGAGTCCCCTCACCAACACCTGCAGTGTAAATGTCTATTCCACACAAGCCATGCCCTTGAGTTCATTCAGATTTTTTTTTACCAGTTGCGAACGGCTGCTGCCTGTCCCCACTGCATTATTTGTTTACTTGAGCATCCCCTTTCACCAGAACAAAACATTCTCCCAGAGTGATGCTTTTGTATTGTAATGTTTTTGATGTTATTTATGATAGTTTACACTCAGATTTAACAGATTTTAGCTTGTGGGATAAAATGTTAAGATCCAATAGTAGATCAAGAAAATATAACATTTTGAGTACCCCTAGGTGTACCCCAAAGCACCAGAGCACCCCTAGTACTGCCATTTGAAAAACATTGCTCTTAAAACTGTTAGACACATATTGTCTGCTCTAACACATACTGTTATACCTACCTGGCTACTGAAAACACTGGATGTCCACACTGTGTCTAAGAACGTTTTGTCTGCTCTTTATGTATCGTCTCCCACAGAAACCCATTCTGCTCATCTCTCTCTCTCATCAGGACGCTGCTGGGCCTGGTGCGTCCGTCAACCATGGGTTGCCCTTGGAATATTAATTACTATATTCATTACTATTTTTGGTGCTACACTGAGTGTACTTTTGACCAACCATGAAAACATATGGGCATGGACTTTTTTCATCCCAAGCTCTGTGGCACTTTTAATTTTAATTTTAATTGTACTTATAAAATGTCACACTGTCCAAGCAGAAGAGAACGAAGAGGAAGGTGGTAGCAGAGTCCCCTCACCAACACCTGCAGTGTAAATGTCTATTCCACACAAGCCATGCCCTTGAGTTCATTCAGATTTTTTTTTACCAGTTGCGAACGGCTGCTGCCTGTCCCCACTGCATTATTTGTTTACTTGAGCATCCCCTTTCACCAGAACAAAACATTCTCCCAGAGTGATGCTTTTGTATTGTAATGTTTTTGATGTTATTTATGATAGTTTACACTCAGATTTAACAGATTTTAGCTTGTGGGATAAAATGTTAAGATCCAATAGTAGATCAAGAAAATATAACATTTTGAGTACCCCTAGGTGTACCCCAAAGCACCAGAGCACCCCTAGTACTGCCATTTGAAAAACATTGCTCTTAAAACTGTTAGACACATATTGTCTGCTCTAACACATACTGTTATACCTACCTGGCTACTGAAAACACTGGATGTCCACACTGTGTCTAAGAACGTTTTGTCTGCTCTTTATGTATCGTCTCCCACAGAAACCCATTCTGCTCATCTCTCTCTCTCATCAGGACGCTGCTGGGCCTGGTGCGTCCGTCAACCATGGGTTGCCCTTGGAATATTAATTACTATATTCATTACTATTTTTGGTGCTACACTGAGTGTACTTTTGACCAACCATGAAAACATATGGGCATGGACTTTTTTCATCCCAAGCTCTGTGGCACTTTTAATTTTAATTTTAATTGTACTTATAAAATGTCACACTGTCCAAGCAGAAGAGAACGAAGAGGAAGGTGGTAGCAGAGTCCCCTCACCAACACCTGCAGTGTAAATGTCTATTCCACACAAGCCATGCCCTTGAGTTCATTCAGATTTTTTTTTACCAGTTGCGAACGGCTGCTGCCTGTCCCCACTGCATTATTTGTTTACTTGAGCATCCCCTTTCACCAGAACAAAACATTCTCCCAGAGTGATGCTTTTGTATTGTAATGTTTTTGATGTTATTTATGATAGTTTACACTCAGATTTAACAGATTTTAGCTTGTGGGATAAAATGTTAAGATCCAATAGTAGATCAAGAAAATATAACATTTTGAGTACCCCTAGGTGTACCCCAAAGCACCAGAGCACCCCTAGTACTGCCATTTGAAAAACATTGCTCTTAAAACTGTTAGACACATATTGTCTGCTCTAACACATACTGTTATACCTACCTGGCTACTGAAAACACTGGATGTCCACACTGTGTCTAAGAACGTTTTGTCTGCTCTTTATGTATCGTCTCCCACAGAAACCCATTCTGCTCATCTCTCTCTCTCATCAGGACGCTGCTGGGCCTGGTGCGTCCGTCAACCATGGGTTGCCCTTGGAATATTAATTACTATATTCATTACTATTTTTGGTGCTACACTGAGTGTACTTTTGACCAACCATGAAAACATATGGGCATGGACTTTTTTCATCCCAAGCTCTGTGGCACTTTTAATTTTAATTTTAATTGTACTTATAAAATGTCACACTGTCCAAGCAGAAGAGAACGAAGAGGAAGGTGGTAGCAGAGTCCCCTCACCAACACCTGCAGTGTAAATGTCTATTCCACACAAGCCATGCCCTTGAGTTCATTCAGATTTTTTTTTACCAGTTGCGAACGGCTGCTGCCTGTCCCCACTGCATTATTTGTTTACTTGCGCATCCCCTTTCACCAGAACAAAACATTCTCCCAGAGTGATGCTTTTGTATTGTAATGTTTTTGATGTTATTTATGATAGTTTACACTCAGATTTAACAGATTTTAGCTTGTGGGATAAAATGTTAAGATCCAATAGTAGATCAAGAAGATATAACATTTTGAGTACCCCTAGGTGTACCCCAAAGCACCAGAGCACCCCTAGTACTGCCATTTGAAAAACATTGCTCTTAAAACTGTTAGACACATATTGTCTGCTCTAACACATACTGTTATACCTACCTGGCTACTGAAAACACTGGATGTCCACACTGTGTCTAAGAACGTTTTGTCTGCTCTTTATGTATCGTCTCCCACAGAAACCCATTCTGCTCATCTCTCTCTCTCATCAGGACGCTGCTGGGCCTGGTGCGTCCGTCAACCATGGGTTGCCCTTGGAATATTAATTACTATATTCATTACTATTTTTGGTGCTACACTGAGTGTACTTTTGACCAACCATGAAAACATATGGGCATGGACTTTTTTCATCCCAAGCTCTGTGGCACTTTTAATTTTAATTTTAATTGTACTTATAAAATGTCACACTGTCCAAGCAGAAGAGAACGAAGAGGAAGGTGGTAGCAGAGTCCCCTCACCAACACCTGCAGTGTAAATGTCTATTCCACACAAGCCATGCCCTTGAGTTCATTCAGATTTTTTTTTACCAGTTGCGAACGGCTGCTGCCTGTCCCCACTGCATTATTTGTTTACTTGAGCATCCCCTTTCACCAGAACAAAACATTCTCCCAGAGTGATGCTTTTGTATTGTAATGTTTTTGATGTTATTTATGATAGTTTACACTCAGATTTAACAGATTTTAGCTTGTGGGATAAAATGTTAAGATCCAATAGTAGATCAAGAAAATATAACATTTTGAGTACCCCTAGGTGTACCCCAAAGCACCAGAGCACCCCTAGTACTGCCATTTGAAAAACATTGCTCTTAAAACTGTTAGACACATATTGTCTGCTCTAACACATACTGTTATACCTACCTGGCTACTGAAAACACTGGATGTCCACACTGTGTCTAAGAACGTTTTGTCTGCTCTTTATGTATCGTCTCCCACAGAAACCCATTCTGCTCATCTCTCTCTCTCATCAGGACGCTGCTGGGCCTGGTGCGTCCGTCAACCATGGGTTGCCCTTGGAATATTAATTACTATATTCATTACTATTTTTGGTGCTACACTGAGTGTACTTTTGACCAACCATGAAAACATATGGGCATGGACTTTTTTCATCCCAAGCTCTGTGGCACTTTTAATTTTAATTTTAATTGTACTTATAAAATGTCACACTGTCCAAGCAGAAGAGAACGAAGAGGAAGGTGGTAGCAGAGTCCCCTCACCAACACCTGCAGTGTAAATGTCTATTCCACACAAGCCATGCCCTTGAGTTCATTCAGATTTTTTTTTACCAGTTGCGAACGGCTGCTGCCTGTCCCCACTGCATTATTTGTTTACTTGAGCATCCCCTTTCACCAGAACAAAACATTCTCCCAGAGTGATGCTTTTGTATTGTAATGTTTTTGATGTTATTTATGATAGTTTACACTCAGATTTAACAGATTTTAGCTTGTGGGATAAAATGTTAAGATCCAATAGTAGATCAAGAAAATATAACATTTTGAGTACCCCTAGGTGTACCCCAAAGCACCAGAGCACCCCTAGTACTGCCATTTGAAAAACATTGCTCTTAAAACTGTTAGACACATATTGTCTGCTCTAACACATACTGTTATACCTACCTGGCTACTGAAAACACTGGATGTCCACACTGTGTCTAAGAACGTTTTGTCTGCTCTTTATGTATCGTCTCCCACAGAAACCCATTCTGCTCATCTCTCTCTCTCATCAGGACGCTGCTGGGCCTGGTGCGTCCGTCAACCATGGGTTGCCCTTGGAATATTAATTACTATATTCATTACTATTTTTGGTGCTACACTGAGTGTACTTTTGACCAACCATGAAAACATATGGGCATGGACTTTTTTCATCCCAAGCTCTGTGGCACTTTTAATTTTAATTTTAATTGTACTTATAAAATGTCACACTGTCCAAGCAGAAGAGAACGAAGAGGAAGGTGGTAGCAGAGTCCCCTCACCAACACCTGCAGTGTAAATGTCTATTCCACACAAGCCATGCCCTTGAGTTCATTCAGATTTTTTTTTACCAGTTGCGAACGGCTGCTGCCTGTCCCCACTGCATTATTTGTTTACTTGAGCATCCCCTTTCACCAGAACAAAACATTCTCCCAGAGTGATGCTTTTGTATTGTAATGTTTTTGATGTTATTTATGATAGTTTACACTCAGATTTAACAGATTTTAGCTTGTGGGATAAAATGTTAAGATCCAATAGTAGATCAAGAAAATATAACATTTTGAGTACCCCTAGGTGTACCCCAAAGCACCAGAGCACCCCTAGTACTGCCATTTGAAAAACATTGCTCTTAAAACTGTTAGACACATATTGTCTGCTCTAACACATACTGTTATACCTACCTGGCTACTGAAAACACTGGATGTCCACACTGTGTCTAAGAACGTTTTGTCTGCTCTTTATGTATCGTCTCCCACAGAAACCCATTCTGCTCATCTCTCTCTCTCATCAGGACGCTGCTGGGCCTGGTGCGTCCGTCAACCATGGGTTGCCCTTGGAATATTAATTACTATATTCATTACTATTTTTGGTGCTACACTGAGTGTACTTTTGACCAACCATGAAAACATATGGGCATGGCCTTTTTTCATCCCAAGCTCTGTGGCACTTTTAATTTTAATTTTAATTGTACTTATAAAATGTCACACTGTCCAAGCAGAAGAGAACGAAGAGGAAGGTGGTAGCAGAGTCCCCTCACCAACACCTGCAGTGTAAATGTCTATTCCACACAAGCCATGCCCTTGAGTTCATTCAGATTTTTTTTTACCAGTTGCGAACGGCTGCTGCCTGTCCCCACTGCATTATTTGTTTACTTGAGCATCCCCTTTCACCAGAACAAAACATTCTCCCAGAGTGATGCTTTTGTATTGTAATGTTTTTGATGTTATTTATGATAGTTTACACTCAGATTTAACAGATTTTAGCTTGTGGGATAAAATGTTAAGATCCAATAGTAGATCAAGAAAATATAACATTTTGAGTACCCCTAGGTGTACCCCAAAGCACCAGAGCACCCCTAGTACTGCCATTTGAAAAACATTGCTCTTAAAACTGTTAGACACATATTGTCTGCTCTAACACATACTGTTATACCTACCTGGCTACTGAAAACACTGGATGTCCACACTGTGTCTAAGAACGTTTTGTCTGCTCTTTATGTATCGTCTCCCACAGAAACCCATTCTGCTCATCTCTCTCTCTCATCAGGACGCTGCTGGGCCTGGTGCGTCCGTCAACCATGGGTTGCCCTTGGAATATTAATTACTATATTCATTACTATTTTTGGTGCTACACTGAGTGTACTTTTGACCAACCATGAAAACATATGGGCATGGACTTTTTTCATCCCAAGCTCTGTGGCACTTTTAATTTTAATTTTAATTGTACTTATAAAATGTCACACTGTCCAAGCAGAAGAGAACGAAGAGGAAGGTGGTAGCAGAGTCCCCTCACCAACACCTGCAGTGTAAATGTCTATTCCACACAAGCCATGCCCTTGAGTTCATTCAGATTTTTTTTTACCAGTTGCGAACGGCTGCTGCCTGTCCCCACTGCATTATTTGTTTACTTGAGCATCCCCTTTCACCAGAACAAAACATTCTCCCAGAGTGATGCTTTTGTATTGTAATGTTTTTGATGTTATTTATGATAGTTTACACTCAGATTTAACAGATTTTAGCTTGTGGGATAAAATGTTAAGATCCAATAGTAGATCAAGAAAATATAACATTTTGAGTACCCCTAGGTGTACCCCAAAGCACCAGAGCACCCCTAGTACTGCCATTTGAAAAACATTGCTCTTAAAACTGTTAGACACATATTGTCTGCTCTAACACATACTGTTATACCTACCTGGCTACTGAAAACACTGGATGTCCACACTGTGTCTAAGAACGTTTTGTCTGCTCTTTATGTATCGTCTCCCACAGAAACCCATTCTGCTCATCTCTCTCTCTCATCAGGACGCTGCTGGGCCTGGTGCGTCCGTCAACCATGGGTTGCCCTTGGAATATTAATTACTATATTCATTACTATTTTTGGTGCTACACTGAGTGTACTTTTGACCAACCATGAAAACATATGGGCATGGACTTTTTTCATCCCAAGCTCTGTGGCACTTTTAATTTTAATTTTAATTGTACTTATAAAATGTCACACTGTCCAAGCAGAAGAGAACGAAGAGGAAGGTGGTAGCAGAGTCCCCTCACCAACACCTGCAGTGTAAATGTCTATTCCACACAAGCCATGCCCTTGAGTTCATTCAGATTTTTTTTTACCAGTTGCGAACGGCTGCTGCCTGTCCCCACTGCATTATTTGTTTACTTGAGCATCCCCTTTCACCAGAACAAAACATTCTCCCAGAGTGATGCTTTTGTATTGTAATGTTTTTGATGTTATTTATGATAGTTTACACTCAGATTTAACAGATTTTAGCTTGTGGGATAAAATGTTAAGATCCAATAGTAGATCAAGAAAATATAACATTTTGAGTACCCCTAGGTGTACCCCAAAGCACCAGAGCACCCCTAGTACTGCCATTTGAAAAACATTGCTCTTAAAACTGTTAGACACATATTGTCTGCTCTAACACATACTGTTATACCTACCTGGCTACTGAAAACACTGGATGTCCACACTGTGTCTAAGAACGTTTTGTCTGCTCTTTATGTATCGTCTCCCACAGAAACCCATTCTGCTCATCTCTCTCTCTCATCAGGACGCTGCTGGGCCTGGTGCGTCCGTCAACCATGGGTTGCCCTTGGAATATTAATTACTATATTCATTACTATTTTTGGTGCTACACTGAGTGTACTTTTGACCAACCATGAAAACATATGGGCATGGCCTTTTTTCATCCCAAGCTCTGTGGCACTTTTAATTTTAATTTTAATTGTACTTATAAAATGTCACACTGTCCAAGCAGAAGAGAACGAAGAGGAAGGTGGTAGCAGAGTCCCCTCACCAACACCTGCAGTGTAAATGTCTATTCCACACAAGCCATGCCCTTGAGTTCATTCAGATTTTTTTTTACCAGTTGCGAACGGCTGCTGCCTGTCCCCACTGCATTATTTGTTTACTTGAGCATCCCCTTTCACCAGAACAAAACATTCTCCCAGAGTGATGCTTTTGTATTGTAATGTTTTTGATGTTATTTATGATAGTTTACACTCAGATTTAACAGATTTTAGCTTGTGGGATAAAATGTTAAGATCCAATAGTAGATCAAGAAAATATAACATTTTGAGTACCCCTAGGTGTACCCCAAAGCACCAGAGCACCCCTAGTACTGCCATTTGAAAAACATTGCTCTTAAAACTGTTAGACACATATTGTCTGCTCTAACACATACTGTTATACCTACCTGGCTACTGAAAACACTGGATGTCCACACTGTGTCTAAGAACGTTTTGTCTGCTCTTTATGTATCGTCTCCCACAGAAACCCATTCTGCTCATCTCTCTCTCTCATCAGGACGCTGCTGGGCCTGGTGCGTCCGTCAACCATGGGTTGCCCTTGGAATATTAATTACTATATTCATTACTATTTTTGGTGCTACACTGAGTGTACTTTTGACCAACCATGAAAACATATGGGCATGGACTTTTTTCATCCCAAGCTCTGTGGCACTTTTAATTTTAATTTTAATTGTACTTATAAAATGTCACACTGTCCAAGCAGAAGAGAACGAAGAGGAAGGTGGTAGCAGAGTCCCCTCACCAACACCTGCAGTGTAAATGTCTATTCCACACAAGCCATGCCCTTGAGTTCATTCAGATTTTTTTTTACCAGTTGCGAACGGCTGCTGCCTGTCCCCACTGCATTATTTGTTTACTTGAGCATCCCCTTTCACCAGAACAAAACATTCTCCCAGAGTGATGCTTTTGTATTGTAATGTTTTTGATGTTATTTATGATAGTTTACACTCAGATTTAACAGATTTTAGCTTGTGGGATAAAATGTTAAGATCCAATAGTAGATCAAGAAAATATAACATTTTGAGTACCCCTAGGTGTACCCCAAAGCACCAGAGCACCCCTAGTACTGCCATTTGAAAAACATTGCTCTTAAAACTGTTAGACACATATTGTCTGCTCTAACACATACTGTTATACCTACCTGGCTACTGAAAACACTGGATGTCCACACTGTGTCTAAGAACGTTTTGTCTGCTCTTTATGTATCGTCTCCCACAGAAACCCATTCTGCTCATCTCTCTCTCTCATCAGGACGCTGCTGGGCCTGGTGCGTCCGTCAACCATGGGTTGCCCTTGGAATATTAATTACTATATTCATTACTATTTTTGGTGCTACACTGAGTGTACTTTTGACCAACCATGAAAACATATGGGCATGGACTTTTTTCATCCCAAGCTCTGTGGCACTTTTAATTTTAATTTTAATTGTACTTATAAAATGTCACACTGTCCAAGCAGAAGAGAACGAAGAGGAAGGTGGTAGCAGAGTCCCCTCACCAACACCTGCAGTGTAAATGTCTATTCCACACAAGCCATGCCCTTGAGTTCATTCAGATTTTTTTTTACCAGTTGCGAACGGCTGCTGCCTGTCCCCACTGCATTATTTGTTTACTTGAGCATCCCCTTTCACCAGAACAAAACATTCTCCCAGAGTGATGCTTTTGTATTGTAATGTTTTTGATGTTATTTATGATAGTTTACACTCAGATTTAACAGATTTTAGCTTGTGGGATAAAATGTTAAGATCCAATAGTAGATCAAGAAAATATAACATTTTGAGTACCCCTAGGTGTACCCCAAAGCACCAGAGCACCCCTAGTACTGCCATTTGAAAAACATTGCTCTTAAAACTGTTAGACACATATTGTCTGCTCTAACACATACTGTTATACCTACCTGGCTACTGAAAACACTGGATGTCCACACTGTGTCTAAGAACGTTTTGTCTGCTCTTTATGTATCGTCTCCCACAGAAACCCATTCTGCTCATCTCTCTCTCTCATCAGGACGCTGCTGGGCCTGGTGCGTCCGTCAACCATGGGTTGCCCTTGGAATATTAATTACTATATTCATTACTATTTTTGGTGCTACACTGAGTGTACTTTTGACCAACCATGAAAACATATGGGCATGGACTTTTTTCATCCCAAGCTCTGTGGCACTTTTAATTTTAATTTTAATTGTACTTATAAAATGTCACACTGTCCAAGCAGAAGAGAACGAAGAGGAAGGTGGTAGCAGAGTCCCCTCACCAACACCTGCAGTGTAAATGTCTATTCCACACAAGCCATGCCCTTGAGTTCATTCAGATTTTTTTTTACCAGTTGCGAACGGCTGCTGCCTGTCCCCACTGCATTATTTGTTTACTTGAGCATCCCCTTTCACCAGAACAAAACATTCTCCCAGAGTGATGCTTTTGTATTGTAATGTTTTTGATGTTATTTATGATAGTTTACACTCAGATTTAACAGATTTTAGCTTGTGGGATAAAATGTTAAGATCCAATAGTAGATCAAGAAAATATAACATTTTGAGTACCCCTAGGTGTACCCCAAAGCACCAGAGCACCCCTAGTACTGCCATTTGAAAAACATTGCTCTTAAAACTGTTAGACACATATTGTCTGCTCTAACACATACTGTTATACCTACCTGGCTACTGAAAACACTGGATGTCCACACTGTGTCTAAGAACGTTTTGTCTGCTCTTTATGTATCGTCTCCCACAGAAACCCATTCTGCTCATCTCTCTCTCTCATCAGGACGCTGCTGGGCCTGGTGCGTCCGTCAACCATGGGTTGCCCTTGGAATATTAATTACTATATTCATTACTATTTTTGGTGCTACACTGAGTGTACTTTTGACCAACCATGAAAACATATGGGCATGGACTTTTTTCATCCCAAGCTCTGTGGCACTTTTAATTTTAATTTTAATTGTACTTATAAAATGTCACACTGTCCAAGCAGAAGAGAACGAAGAGGAAGGTGGTAGCAGAGTCCCCTCACCAACACCTGCAGTGTAAATGTCTATTCCACACAAGCCATGCCCTTGAGTTCATTCAGATTTTTTTTTACCAGTTGCGAACGGCTGCTGCCTGTCCCCACTGCATTATTTGTTTACTTGAGCATCCCCTTTCACCAGAACAAAACATTCTCCCAGAGTGATGCTTTTGTATTGTAATGTTTTTGATGTTATTTATGATAGTTTACACTCAGATTTAACAGATTTTAGCTTGTGGGATAAAATGTTAAGATCCAATAGTAGATCAAGAAAATATAACATTTTGAGTACCCCTAGGTGTACCCCAAAGCACCAGAGCACCCCTAGTACTGCCATTTGAAAAACATTGCTCTTAAAACTGTTAGACACATATTGTCTGCTCTAACACATACTGTTATACCTACCTGGCTACTGAAAACACTGGATGTCCACACTGTGTCTAAGAACGTTTTGTCTGCTCTTTATGTATCGTCTCCCACAGAAACCCATTCTGCTCATCTCTCTCTCTCATCAGGACGCTGCTGGGCCTGGTGCGTCCGTCAACCATGGGTTGCCCTTGGAATATTAATTACTATATTCATTACTATTTTTGGTGCTACACTGAGTGTACTTTTGACCAACCATGAAAACATATGGGCATGGACTTTTTTCATCCCAAGCTCTGTGGCACTTTTAATTTTAATTTTAATTGTACTTATAAAATGTCACACTGTCCAAGCAGAAGAGAACGAAGAGGAAGGTGGTAGCAGAGTCCCCTCACCAACACCTGCAGTGTAAATGTCTATTCCACACAAGCCATGCCCTTGAGTTCATTCAGATTTTTTTTTACCAGTTGCGAACGGCTGCTGCCTGTCCCCACTGCATTATTTGTTTACTTGAGCATCCCCTTTCACCAGAACAAAACATTCTCCCAGAGTGATGCTTTTGTATTGTAATGTTGTTGATGTTATTTATGATAGTTTACACTCAGATTTAACAGATTTTAGCTTGTGGGATAAAATGTTAAGATCCAATAGTAGATCAAGAAAATATAACATTTTGAGTACCCCTAGGTGTGCCCCAAAGCACCAGAGCACCCCTAGTACTGCCATTTGAAAAACATTGCTCTTAAAACTGTTAGACACATATTGTCTGCTCTAACACATACTGTTATACCTACCTGGCTACTGAAAACACTGGATGTCCACACTGTGTCTAAGAACGTTTTGTCTGCTCTTTATGTATCGTCTCCCACAGAAACCCATTCTGCTCATCTCTCTCTCTCATCAGGACGCTGCTGGGCCTGGTGCGTCCGTCAACCATGGGTTGCCCTTGGAATATTAATTACTATATTCATTACTATTTTTGGTGCTACACTGAGTGTACTTTTGACCAACCATGAAAACATATGGGCATGGACTTTTTTCATCCCAAGCTCTGTGGCACTTTTAATTTTAATTTTAATTGTACTTATAAAATGTCACACTGTCCAAGCAGAAGAGAACGAAGAGGAAGGTGGTAGCAGAGTCCCCTCACCAACACCTGCAGTGTAAATGTCTATTCCACACAAGCCATGCCCTTGAGTTCATTCAGATTTTTTTTTACCAGTTGCGAACGGCTGCTGCCTGTCCCCACTGCATTATTTGTTTACTTGAGCATCCCCTTTCACCAGAACAAAACATTCTCCCAGAGTGATGCTTTTGTATTGTAATGTTTTTGATGTTATTTATGATAGTTTACACTCAGATTTAACAGATTTTAGCTTGTGGGATAAAATGTTAAGATCCAATAGTAGATCAAGAAAATATAACATTTTGAGTACCCCTAGGTGTACCCCAAAGCACCAGAGCACCCCTAGTACTGCCATTTGAAAAACATTGCTCTTAAAACTGTTAGACACATATTGTCTGCTCTAACACATACTGTTATACCTACCTGGCTACTGAAAACACTGGATGTCCACACTGTGTCTAAGAACGTTTTGTCTGCTCTTTATGTATCGTCTCCCACAGAAACCCATTCTGCTCATCTCTCTCTCTCATCAGGACGCTGCTGGGCCTGGTGCGTCCGTCAACCATGGGTTGCCCTTGGAATATTAATTACTATATTCATTACTATTTTTGGTGCTACACTGAGTGTACTTTTGACCAACCATGAAAACATATGGGCATGGACTTTTTTCATCCCAAGCTCTGTGGCACTTTTAATTTTAATTTTAATTGTACTTATAAAATGTCACACTGTCCAAGCAGAAGAGAACGAAGAGGAAGGTGGTAGCAGAGTCCCCTCACCAACACCTGCAGTGTAAATGTCTATTCCACACAAGCCATGCCCTTGAGTTCATTCAGATTTTTTTTTACCAGTTGCGAACGGCTGCTGCCTGTCCCCACTGCATTATTTGTTTACTTGAGCATCCCCTTTCACCAGAACAAAACATTCTCCCAGAGTGATGCTTTTGTATTGTAATGTTTTTGATGTTATTTATGATAGTTTACACTCAGATTTAACAGATTTTAGCTTGTGGGATAAAATGTTAAGATCCAATAGTAGATCAAGAAAATATAACATTTTGAGTACCCCTAGGTGTACCCCAAAGCACCAGAGCACCCCTAGTACTGCCATTTGAAAAACATTGCTCTTAAAACTGTTAGACACATATTGTCTGCTCTAACACATACTGTTATACCTACCTGGCTACTGAAAACACTGGATGTCCACACTGTGTCTAAGAACGTTTTGTCTGCTCTTTATGTATCGTCTCCCACAGAAACCCATTCTGCTCATCTCTCTCTCTCATCAGGACGCTGCTGGGCCTGGTGCGTCCGTCAACCATGGGTTGCCCTTGGAATATTAATTACTATATTCATTACTATTTTTGGTGCTACACTGAGTGTACTTTTGACCAACCATGAAAACATATGGGCATGGACTTTTTTCATCCCAAGCTCTGTGGCACTTTTAATTTTAATTTTAATTGTACTTATAAAATGTCACACTGTCCAAGCAGAAGAGAACGAAGAGGAAGGTGGTAGCAGAGTCCCCTCACCAACACCTGCAGTGTAAATGTCTATTCCACACAAGCCATGCCCTTGAGTTCATTCAGATTTTTTTTTACCAGTTGCGAACGGCTGCTGCCTGTCCCCACTGCATTATTTGTTTACTTGAGCATCCCCTTTCACCAGAACAAAACATTCTCCCAGAGTGATGCTTTTGTATTGTAATGTTTTTGATGTTATTTATGATAGTTTACACTCAGATTTAACAGATTTTAGCTTGTGGGATAAAATGTTAAGATCCAATAGTAGATCAAGAAAATATAACATTTTGAGTACCCCTAGGTGTGCCCCAAAGCACCAGAGCACCCCTAGTACTGCCATTTGAAAAACATTGCTCTTAAAACTGTTAGACACATATTGTCTGCTCTAACACATACTGTTATACCTACCTGGCTACTGAAAACACTGGATGTCCACACTGTGTCTAAGAACGTTTTGTCTGCTCTTTATGTATCGTCTCCCACAGAAACCCATTCTGCTCATCTCTCTCTCTCATCAGGACGCTGCTGGGCCTGGTGCGTCCGTCAACCATGGGTTGCCCTTGGAATATTAATTACTATATTCATTACTATTTTTGGTGCTACACTGAGTGTACTTTTGACCAACCATGAAAACATATGGGCATGGACTTTTTTCATCCCAAGCTCTGTGGCACTTTTAATTTTAATTTTAATTGTACTTATAAAATGTCACACTGTCCAAGCAGAAGAGAACGAAGAGGAAGGTGGTAGCAGAGTCCCCTCACCAACACCTGCAGTGTAAATGTCTATTCCACACAAGCCATGCCCTTGAGTTCATTCAGATTTTTTTTTACCAGTTGCGAACGGCTGCTGCCTGTCCCCACTGCATTATTTGTTTACTTGAGCATCCCCTTTCACCAGAACAAAACATTCTCCCAGAGTGATGCTTTTGTATTGTAATGTTTTTGATGTTATTTATGATAGTTTACACTCAGATTTAACAGATTTTAGCTTGTGGGATAAAATGTTAAGATCCAATAGTAGATCAAGAAAATATAACATTTTGAGTACCCCTAGGTGTACCCCAAAGCACCAGAGCACCCCTAGTACTGCCATTTGAAAAACATTGCTCTTAAAACTGTTAGACACATATTGTCTGCTCTAACACATACTGTTATACCTACCTGGCTACTGAAAACACTGGATGTCCACACTGTGTCTAAGAACGTTTTGTCTGCTCTTTATGTATCGTCTCCCACAGAAACCCATTCTGCTCATCTCTCTCTCTCATCAGGACGCTGCTGGGCCTGGTGCGTCCGTCAACCATGGGTTGCCCTTGGAATATTAATTACTATATTCATTACTATTTTTGGTGCTACACTGAGTGTACTTTTGACCAACCATGAAAACATATGGGCATGGACTTTTTTCATCCCAAGCTCTGTGGCACTTTTAATTTTAATTTTAATTGTACTTATAAAATGTCACACTGTCCAAGCAGAAGAGAACGAAGAGGAAGGTGGTAGCAGAGTCCCCTCACCAACACCTGCAGTGTAAATGTCTATTCCACACAAGCCATGCCCTTGAGTTCATTCAGATTTTTTTTTACCAGTTGCGAACGGCTGCTGCCTGTCCCCACTGCATTATTTGTTTACTTGAGCATCCCCTTTCACCAGAACAAAACATTCTCCCAGAGTGATGCTTTTGTATTGTAATGTTTTTGATGTTATTTATGATAGTTTACACTCAGATTTAACAGATTTTAGCTTGTGGGATAAAATGTTAAGATCCAATAGTAGATCAAGAAAATATAACATTTTGAGTACCCCTAGGTGTACCCCAAAGCACCAGAGCACCCCTAGTACTGCCATTTGAAAAACATTGCTCTTAAAACTGTTAGACACATATTGTCTGCTCTAACACATACTGTTATACCTACCTGGCTACTGAAAACACTGGATGTCCACACTGTGTCTAAGAACGTTTTGTCTGCTCTTTATGTATCGTCTCCCACAGAAACCCATTCTGCTCATCTCTCTCTCTCATCAGGACGCTGCTGGGCCTGGTGCGTCCGTCAACCATGGGTTGCCCTTGGAATATTAATTACTATATTCATTACTATTTTTGGTGCTACACTGAGTGTACTTTTGACCAACCATGAAAACATATGGGCATGGACTTTTTTCATCCCAAGCTCTGTGGCACTTTTAATTTTAATTTTAATTGTACTTATAAAATGTCACACTGTCCAAGCAGAAGAGAACGAAGAGGAAGGTGGTAGCAGAGTCCCCTCACCAACACCTGCAGTGTAAATGTCTATTCCACACAAGCCATGCCCTTGAGTTCATTCAGATTTTTTTTTACCAGTTGCGAACGGCTGCTGCCTGTCCCCACTGCATTATTTGTTTACTTGAGCATCCCCTTTCACCAGAACAAAACATTCTCCCAGAGTGATGCTTTTGTATTGTAATGTTTTTGATGTTATTTATGATAGTTTACACTCAGATTTAACAGATTTTAGCTTGTGGGATAAAATGTTAAGATCCAATAGTAGATCAAGAAAATATAACATTTTGAGTACCCCTAGGTGTACCCCAAAGCACCAGAGCACCCCTAGTACTGCCATTTGAAAAACATTGCTCTTAAAACTGTTAGACACATATTGTCTGCTCTAACACATACTGTTATACCTACCTGGCTACTGAAAACACTGGATGTCCACACTGTGTCTAAGAACGTTTTGTCTGCTCTTTATGTATCGTCTCCCACAGAAACCCATTCTGCTCATCTCTCTCTCTCATCAGGACGCTGCTGGGCCTGGTGCGTCCGTCAACCATGGGTTGCCCTTGGAATATTAATTACTATATTCATTACTATTTTTGGTGCTACACTGAGTGTACTTTTGACCAACCATGAAAACATATGGGCATGGACTTTTTTCATCCCAAGCTCTGTGGCACTTTTAATTTTAATTTTAATTGTACTTATAAAATGTCACACTGTCCAAGCAGAAGAGAACGAAGAGGAAGGTGGTAGCAGAGTCCCCTCACCAACACCTGCAGTGTAAATGTCTATTCCACACAAGCCATGCCCTTGAGTTCATTCAGATTTTTTTTTACCAGTTGCGAACGGCTGCTGCCTGTCCCCACTGCATTATTTGTTTACTTGAGCATCCCCTTTCACCAGAACAAAACATTCTCCCAGAGTGATGCTTTTGTATTGTAATGTTTTTGATGTTATTTATGATAGTTTACACTCAGATTTAACAGATTTTAGCTTGTGGGATAAAATGTTAAGATCCAATAGTAGATCAAGAAAATATAACATTTTGAGTACCCCTAGGTGTACCCCAAAGCACCAGAGCACCCCTAGTACTGCCATTTGAAAAACATTGCTCTTAAAACTGTTAGACACATATTGTCTGCTCTAACACATACTGTTATACCTACCTGGCTACTGAAAACACTGGATGTCCACACTGTGTCTAAGAACGTTTTGTCTGCTCTTTATGTATCGTCTCCCACAGAAACCCATTCTGCTCATCTCTCTCTCTCATCAGGACGCTGCTGGGCCTGGTGCGTCCGTCAACCATGGGTTGCCCTTGGAATATTAATTACTATATTCATTACTATTTTTGGTGCTACACTGAGTGTACTTTTGACCAACCATGAAAACATATGGGCATGGACTTTTTTCATCCCAAGCTCTGTGGCACTTTTAATTTTAATTTTAATTGTACTTATAAAATGTCACACTGTCCAAGCAGAAGAGAACGAAGAGGAAGGTGGTAGCAGAGTCCCCTCACCAACACCTGCAGTGTAAATGTCTATTCCACACAAGCCATGCCCTTGAGTTCATTCAGATTTTTTTTACCAGTTGCGAACGGCTGCTGCCTGTCCCCACTGCATTATTTGTTTACTTGAGCATCCCCTTTCACCAGAACAAAACATTCTCCCAGAGTGATGCTTTTGTATTGTAATGTTTTTGATGTTATTTATGATAGTTTACACTCAGATTTAACAGATTTTAGCTTGTGGGATAAAATGTTAAGATCCAATAGTAGATCAAGAAAATATAACATTTTGAGTACCCCTAGGTGTACCCCAAAGCACCAGAGCACCCCTAGTACTGCCATTTGAAAAACATTGCTCTTAAAACTGTTAGACACATATTGTCTGCTCTAACACATACTGTTATACCTACCTGGCTACTGAAAACACTGGATGTCCACACTGTCTAAGAACGTTTTGTCTGCTCTTTATGTATCGTCTCCCACAGAAACCCATTCTGCTCATCTCTCTCTCTCATCAGGACGCTGCTGGGCCTGGTGCGTCCGTCAACCATGGGTTGCCCTTGGAATATTAATTACTATATTCATTACTATTTTTGGTGCTACACTGAGTGTACTTTTGACCAACCATGAAAACATATGGGCATGGACTTTTTTCATCCCAAGCTCTGTGGCACTTTTAATTTTAATTTTAATTGTACTTATAAAATGTCACACTGTCCAAGCAGAAGAGAACGAAGAGGAAGGTGGTAGCAGAGTCCCCTCACCAACACCTGCAGTGTAAATGTCTATTCCACACAAGCCATGCCCTTGAGTTCATTCAGATTTTTTTTTACCAGTTGCGAACGGCTGCTGCCTGTCCCCACTGCATTATTTGTTTACTTGAGCATCCCCTTTCACCAGAACAAAACATTCTCCCAGAGTGATGCTTTTGTATTGTAATGTTGTTGATGTTATTTATGATAGTTTACACTCAGATTTAACAGATTTTAGCTTGTGGGATAAAATGTTAAGATCCAATAGTAGATCAAGAAAATATAACATTTTGAGTACCCCTAGGTGTGCCCCAAAGCACCAGAGCACCCCTAGTACTGCCATTTGAAAAACATTGCTCTTAAAACTGTTAGACACATATTGTCTGCTCTAACACATACTGTTATACCTACCTGGCTACTGAAAACACTGGATGTCCACACTGTGTCTAAGAACGTTTTGTCTGCTCTTTATGTATCGTCTCCCACAGAAACCCATTCTGCTCATCTCTCTCTCTCATCAGGACGCTGCTGGGCCTGGTGCGTCCGTCAACCATGGGTTGCCCTTGGAATATTAATTACTATATTCATTACTATTTTTGGTGCTACACTGAGTGTACTTTTGACCAACCATGAAAACATATGGGCATGGACTTTTTTCATCCCAAGCTCTGTGGCACTTTTAATTTTAATTTTAATTGTACTTATAAAATGTCACACTGTCCAAGCAGAAGAGAACGAAGAGGAAGGTGGTAGCAGAGTCCCCTCACCAACACCTGCAGTGTAAATGTCTATTCCACACAAGCCATGCCCTTGAGTTCATTCAGATTTTTTTTTACCAGTTGCGAACGGCTGCTGCCTGTCCCCACTGCATTATTTGTTTACTTGAGCATCCCCTTTCACCAGAACAAAACATTCTCCCAGAGTGATGCTTTTGTATTGTAATGTTTTTGATGTTATTTATGATAGTTTACACTCAGATTTAACAGATTTTAGCTTGTGGGATAAAATGTTAAGATCCAATAGTAGATCAAGAAAATATAACATTTTGAGTACCCCTAGGTGTACCCCAAAGCACCAGAGCACCCCTAGTACTGCCATTTGAAAAACATTGCTCTTAAAACTGTTAGACACATATTGTCTGCTCTAACACATACTGTTATACCTACCTGGCTACTGAAAACACTGGATGTCCACACTGTGTCTAAGAACGTTTTGTCTGCTCTTTATGTATCGTCTCCCACAGAAACCCATTCTGCTCATCTCTCTCTCTCATCAGGACGCTGCTGGGCCTGGTGCGTCCGTCAACCATGGGTTGCCCTTGGAATATTAATTACTATATTCATTACTATTTTTGGTGCTACACTGAGTGTACTTTTGACCAACCATGAAAACATATGGGCATGGACTTTTTTCATCCCAAGCTCTGTGGCACTTTTAATTTTAATTTTAATTGTACTTATAAAATGTCACACTGTCCAAGCAGAAGAGAACGAAGAGGAAGGTGGTAGCAGAGTCCCCTCACCAACACCTGCAGTGTAAATGTCTATTCCACACAAGCCATGCCCTTGAGTTCATTCAGATTTTTTTTTACCAGTTGCGAACGGCTGCTGCCTGTCCCCACTGCATTATTTGTTTACTTGAGCATCCCCTTTCACCAGAACAAAACATTCTCCCAGAGTGATGCTTTTGTATTGTAATGTTTTTGATGTTATTTATGATAGTTTACACTCAGATTTAACAGATTTTAGCTTGTGGGATAAAATGTTAAGATCCAATAGTAGATCAAGAAAATATAACATTTTGAGTACCCCTAGGTGTACCCCAAAGCACCAGAGCACCCCTAGTACTGCCATTTGAAAAACATTGCTCTTAAAACTGTTAGACACATATTGTCTGCTCTAACACATACTGTTATACCTACCTGGCTACTGAAAACACTGGATGTCCACATTGTGTCTAAGAACGTTTTGTCTGCTCTTTATGTATCGTCTCCCACAGAAACCCATTCTGCTCATCTCTCTCTCTCATCAGGACGCTGCTGGGCCTGGTGCGTCCGTCAACCATGGGTTGCCCTTGGAATATTAATTACTATATTCATTACTATTTTTGGTGCTACACTGAGTGTACTTTTGACCAACCATGAAAACATATGGGCATGGACTTTTTTCATCCCAAGCTCTGTGGCACTTTTAATTTTAATTTTAATTGTACTTATAAAATGTCACACTGTCCAAGCAGAAGAGAACGAAGAGGAAGGTGGTAGCAGAGTCCCCTCACCAACACCTGCAGTGTAAATGTCTATTCCACACAAGCCATGCCCTTGAGTTCATTCAGATTTTTTTTTACCAGTTGCGAACGGCTGCTGCCTGTCCCCACTGCATTATTTGTTTACTTGAGCATCCCCTTTCACCAGAACAAAACATTCTCCCAGAGTGATGCTTTTGTATTGTAATGTTTTTGATGTTATTTATGATAGTTTACACTCAGATTTAACAGATTTTAGCTTGTGGGATAAAATGTTAAGATCCAATAGTAGATCAAGAAAATATAACATTTTGAGTACCCCTAGGTGTACCCCAAAGCACCAGAGCACCCCTAGTACTGCCATTTGAAAAACATTGCTCTTAAAACTGTTAGACACATATTGTCTGCTCTAACACATACTGTTATACCTACCTGGCTACTGAAAACACTGGATGTCCACACTGTGTCTAAGAACGTTTTGTCTGCTCTTTATGTATCGTCTCCCACAGAAACCCATTCTGCTCATCTCTCTCTCTCATCAGGACGCTGCTGGGCCTGGTGCGTCCGTCAACCATGGGTTGCCCTTGGAATATTAATTACTATATTCATTACTATTTTTGGTGCTACACTGAGTGTACTTTTGACCAACCATGAAAACATATGGGCATGGACTTTTTTCATCCCAAGCTCTGTGGCACTTTTAATTTTAATTTTAATTGTACTTATAAAATGTCACACTGTCCAAGCAGAAGAGAACGAAGAGGAAGGTGGTAGCAGAGTCCCCTCACCAACACCTGCAGTGTAAATGTCTATTCCACACAAGCCATGCCCTTGAGTTCATTCAGATTTTTTTTTACCAGTTGCGAACGGCTGCTGCCTGTCCCCACTGCATTATTTGTTTACTTGAGCATCCCCTTTCACCAGAACAAAACATTCTCCCAGAGTGATGCTTTTGTATTGTAATGTTTTTGATGTTATTTATGATAGTTTACACTCAGATTTAACAGATTTTAGCTTGTGGGATAAAATGTTAAGATCCAATAGTAGATCAAGAAAATATAACATTTTGAGTACCCCTAGGTGTACCCCAAAGCACCAGAGCACCCCTAGTACTGCCATTTGAAAAACATTGCTCTTAAAACTGTTAGACAGATATTGTCTGCTCTAACACATACTGTTATACCTACCTGGCTACTGAAAACACTGGATGTCCACATTGTGTCTAAGAACGTTTTGTCTGCTCTTTATGTATCGTCTCCCACAGAAACCCATTCTGCTCATCTCTCTCTCTCATCAGGACGCTGCTGGGCCTGGTGCGTCCGTCAACCATGGGTTGCCCTTGGAATATTAATTACTATATTCATTACTATTTTTGGTGCTACACTGAGTGTACTTTTGACCAACCATGAAAACATATGGGCATGGACTTTTTTCATCCCAAGCTCTGTGGCACTTTTAATTTTAATTTTAATTGTACTTATAAAATGTCACACTGTCCAAGCAGAAGAGAACGAAGAGGAAGGTGGTAGCAGAGTCCCCTCACCAACACCTGCAGTGTAAATGTCTATTCCACACAAGCCATGCCCTTGAGTTCATTCAGATTTTTTTTTACCAGTTGCGAACGGCTGCTGCCTGTCCCCACTGCATTATTTGTTTACTTGAGCATCCCCTTTCACCAGAACAAAACATTCTCCCAGAGTGATGCTTTTGTATTGTAATGTTTTTGATGTTATTTATGATAGTTTACACTCAGATTTAACAGATTTTAGCTTGTGGGATAAAATGTTAAGATCCAATAGTAGATCAAGAAAATATAACATTTTGAGTACCCCTAGGTGTACCCCAAAGCACCAGAGCACCCCTAGTACTGCCATTTGAAAAACATTGCTCTTAAAACTGTTAGACACATATTGTCTGCTCTAACACATACTGTTATACCTACCTGGCTACTGAAAACACTGGATGTCCACACTGTGTCTAAGAACGTTTTGTCTGCTCTTTATGTATCGTCTCCCACAGAAACCCATTCTGCTCATCTCTCTCTCTCATCAGGACGCTGCTGGGCCTGGTGCGTCCGTCAACCATGGGTTGCCCTTGGAATATTAATTACTATATTCATTACTATTTTTGGTGCTACACTGAGTGTACTTTTGACCAACCATGAAAACATATGGGCATGGACTTTTTTCATCCCAAGCTCTGTGGCACTTTTAATTTTAATTTTAATTGTACTTATAAAATGTCACACTGTCCAAGCAGAAGAGAACGAAGAGGAAGGTGGTAGCAGAGTCCCCTCACCAACACCTGCAGTGTAAATGTCTATTCCACACAAGCCATGCCCTTGAGTTCATTCAGATTTTTTTTTACCAGTTGCGAACGGCTGCTGCCTGTCCCCACTGCATTATTTGTTTACTTGAGCATCCCCTTTCACCAGAACAAAACATTCTCCCAGAGTGATGCTTTTGTATTGTAATGTTTTTGATGTTATTTATGATAGTTTACACTCAGATTTAACAGATTTTAGCTTGTGGGATAAAATGTTAAGATCCAATAGTAGATCAAGAAAATATAACATTTTGAGTACCCCTAGGTGTACCCCAAAGCACCAGAGCACCCCTAGTACTGCCATTTGAAAAACATTGCTCTTAAAACTGTTAGACACATATTGTCTGCTCTAACACATACTGTTATACCTACCTGGCTACTGAAAACACTGGATGTCCACACTGTGTCTAAGAACGTTTTGTCTGCTCTTTATGTATCGTCTCCCACAGAAACCCATTCTGCTCATCTCTCTCTCTCATCAGGACGCTGCTGGGCCTGGTGCGTCCGTCAACCATGGGTTGCCCTTGGAATATTAATTACTATATTCATTACTATTTTTGGTGCTACACTGAGTGTACTTTTGACCAACCATGAAAACATATGGGCATGGACTTTTTTCATCCCAAGCTCTGTGGCACTTTTAATTTTAATTTTAATTGTACTTATAAAATGTCACACTGTCCAAGCAGAAGAGAACGAAGAGGAAGGTGGTAGCAGAGTCCCCTCACCAACACCTGCAGTGTAAATGTCTATTCCACACAAGCCATGCCCTTGAGTTCATTCAGATTTTTTTTTACCAGTTGCGAACGGCTGCTGCCTGTCCCCACTGCATTATTTGTTTACTTGAGCATCCCCTTTCACCAGAACAAAACATTCTCCCAGAGTGATGCTTTTGTATTGTAATGTTTTTGATGTTATTTATGATAGTTTACACTCAGATTTAACAGATTTTAGCTTGTGGGATAAAATGTTAAGATCCAATAGTAGATCAAGAAAATATAACATTTTGAGTACCCCTAGGTGTACCCCAAAGCACCAGAGCACCCCTAGTACTGCCATTTGAAAAACATTGCTCTTAAAACTGTTAGACACATATTGTCTGCTCTAACACATACTGTTATACCTACCTGGCTACTGAAAACACTGGATGTCCACATTGTGTCTAAGAACGTTTTGTCTGCTCTTTATGTATCGTCTCCCACAGAAACCCATTCTGCTCATCTCTCTCTCTCATCAGGACGCTGCTGGGCCTGGTGCGTCCGTCAACCATGGGTTGCCCTTGGAATATTAATTACTATATTCATTACTATTTTTGGTGCTACACTGAGTGTACTTTTGACCAACCATGAAAACATATGGGCATGGACTTTTTTCATCCCAAGCTCTGTGGCACTTTTAATTTTAATTTTAATTGTACTTATAAAATGTCACACTGTCCAAGCAGAAGAGAACGAAGAGGAAGGTGGTAGCAGAGTCCCCTCACCAACACCTGCAGTGTAAATGTCTATTCCACACAAGCCATGCCCTTGAGTTCATTCAGATTTTTTTTTACCAGTTGCGAACGGCTGCTGCCTGTCCCCACTGCATTATTTGTTTACTTGAGCATCCCCTTTCACCAGAACAAAACATTCTCCCAGAGTGATGCTTTTGTATTGTAATGTTTTTTATGTTATTTATGATAGTTTACACTCAGATTTAACAGATTTTAGCTTGTGGGATAAAATGTTAAGATCCAATAGTAGATCAAGAAAATATAACATTTTGAGTACCCCTAGGTGTACCCCAAAGCACCAGAGCACCCCTAGTACTGCCATTTGAAAAACATTGCTCTTAAAACTGTTAGACACATATTGTCTGCTCTAACACATACTGTTATACCTACCTGGCTACTGAAAACACTGGATGTCCACACTGTGTCTAAGAACGTTTTGTCTGCTCTTTATGTATCGTCTCCCACAGAAACCCATTCTGCTCATCTCTCTCTCTCATCAGGACGCTGCTGGGCCTGGTGCGTCCGTCAACCATGGGTTGCCCTTGGAATATTAATTACTATATTCATTACTATTTTTGGTGCTACACTGAGTGTACTTTTGACCAACCATGAAAACATATGGGCATGGACTTTTTTCATCCCAAGCTCTGTGGCACTTTTAATTTTAATTTTAATTGTACTTATAAAATGTCACACTGTCCAAGCAGAAGAGAACGAAGAGGAAGGTGGTAGCAGAGTCCCCTCACCAACACCTGCAGTGTAAATGTCTATTCCACACAAGCCATGCCCTTGAGTTCATTCAGATTTTTTTTTACCAGTTGCGAACGGCTGCTGCCTGTCCCCACTGCATTATTTGTTTACTTGAGCATCCCCTTTCACCAGAACAAAACATTCTCCCAGAGTGATGTTTTTGTATTGTAATGTTTTTGATGTTATTTATGATAGTTTACACTCAGATTTAACAGATTTTAGCTTGTGGGATAAAATGTTAAGATCCAATAGTAGATCAAGAAAATATAACATTTTGAGTACCCCTAGGTGTACCCCAAAGCACCAGAGCACCCCTAGTACTGCCATTTGAAAAACATTGCTCTTAAAACTGTTAGACACATATTGTCTGCTCTAACACTTACTGTTATACCTACCTGGCTACTGAAAACACTGGATGTCCACACTGTGTCTAAGAACGTTTTGTCTGCTCTTTATGTATCGTCTCCCACAGAAACCCATTCTGCTCATCTCTCTCTCTCATCAGGACGCTGCTGGGCCTGGTGCGTCCGTCAACCATGGGTTGCCCTTGGAATATTAATTACTATATTCATTACTATTTTTGGTGCTACACTGAGTGTACTTTTGACCAACCATGAAAACATATGGGCATGGACTTTTTTCATCCCAAGCTCTGTGGCACTTTTAATTTTAATTTTTGCGACCGTCAGGGAGCAGTTTACTATGAAAACCTCCACCGGCCGTCCGTCCGTCCGTCCGTCCGTCCGTCACACGTCACACGTCACACCTTTGCCCTGCTCATATCTCCGCATCAGTATGACATCACGCCACGTGTACACAAACCTTTGTGTACGTTGCTGTGGCAACAGTCTGTTGTTGCTGGTTTGTTAGTGTACGTTAGCAACCACCTTAGCAACCATGGTTTTACCCTAGCAACCAACTGTTTACCCTAGCAACCAACTGTTTACCCTAGCAACCAACTGTTTACCATAGCAACCATGTTTTTTTTACCCTAGCAACCAACTGTTTACCATAGCAACCAGATACGCAGAGCAGGGATCTCCATATATGGGCATAAACAGGTGACATCACACTGATGTCAGATACTCAGAGCAGGGATTTCTGCATAATATATGGCCATAAAAGGGATTCTGTTAGGGATCTCCATATATGGGCATAAAAGGGATTCTGTTAGGGATCTCCATATATGGGCATACAAGGGATTCTGTTAGGGATCTCCATATATGGGCATACAAGGGATTCTGTTAGGGATCTCCATATATGGGCATAAAAGGGATTCTGTTAGGGATCTCCATATATGGGCATAAAAGGGATTCTGTTAGGGATCTCCATATATGGGCATAAAAGGGATTCTATTAGGGATCTCCATATATGGGCATAAAAGGGATTCTGTTAGGGATCTCCATATATGGGCATAAAAGGGATTCTGTTAGCTGTTAGTGATCTCCATATATGGGCATAAAAGGGATGCTGTTAGGGATCTCCATATATGGGCATAAAAGGGATTCTGTTAGGGATCTCCATATATGGGCATGAAAGGGATTATGTTAGGGATCTCCATATATGGGCATAAAAGGGATTGTATCCCAGATGATGCCCTGTTAGGAGATCCACACTAACAGAATCCATATATGGTCCTACCGACAGCTGCTATAAGCCAACCCTGGCGATAAGGTCTGAGTCGAAGAAATGCTTCTTTCCTGGCAAGAATTGCCCCTTTATACTGTAGGGCTCGTTTGTGTATTGTATGACATCACGCCACATCATCGGCTGAGGACTGTGTGATGTCATCATATCTCCATATATGGAGACATAAGTTGCTCATGCCCAAATATGGGCTGGTGAGGTCAGACTTAGTGTGATGCGTAGGTTATCTCCATATATGGAGATTCAACTTCAATGAGTAACCATGGCAAACTGTCAACTGCCCGTATGTCTTGATAATTGGTAAAACAAACTTTTGGCCTATTTGTGGAGATAAGCGACCAACGGTCGCTTATCTCCCGATTAGGGAGTCTTACTGGTTTATAGACTCTGTTTGGGGCAGATGTAGGCAAGCTTTCATGACTGGCCAAACTGACCCATTAGCTTTATGGATTAGCCAGTTTTGTGTCACGTTTGTGCCACCACCAATATACTGTAAGTGGTAAATATAGAACTCCAGTCGTCTTGTGTGTGCTGGTCCAGTGGTTCCCAAACTTTTCAGCGCACAAACTAGTGAAAACATCAGATCTACAAGCTCACAACGCGTTGCGCCGTGTTGTGAGCTTATAGATCGGATATTTTCACTATATTATGTTCTAATTCAATAATATTTTTAGTTTTTTGTCACATTCACTATGAAGACAAACATGTGATTACAATAAATTTACCCCCATCCGGAATCAATGGGTGTAAATTTACTCAAAATCTAATTTTTGTTTTAGGAATGGTACAAAAAACAAAAAATATCACTGAACTTAAGTCTCCATGGTGTGAGTAATCAATAGAAAAAAAAGTCATTTTGGGGGTGAACTACTTGAAGTTATTGCGACCGTAGGTCGCATTTACTACCAAAACCTCCACCGGCTGTCTGTGCGTCAGTCAGTGAGTCCGTCACACTTTTGCCCTGCTCATATCTCCACAACCGTTGCCCCCATCCATGCCAAATTTTGCACACACACTCCTTGACTGCCAAACTACAACCTCCAAGGACCCCCGGAGCCCCAGGGACCCCCAGGTCCCTGGGGGACCCCCAGATGTAAAAAATGACCAAATGTGCTCACACGTCACACTTTTTCCCTGCTTATATCTCCGCACCCGTTGACCCGATCCATGCCAGATTTTACACACACACACTCCTTGCCTGCCAAACTACAACCTCCAAGGACCCCCGGCCTGGGGGACCCCCAGATGTAAAAAAAATGACCAAATGTGCAAAAATGACCAAATGACCACCCCAACGGGGCTGCTCACGGGGAATTCCCGGGGACCACCGACTCCTGGTGCTCCAGAACGGATGCAAAAGTGGTGGCGCCCCCAGTGGAGGACCCCCTGCCACTGCAGCGCACATAAAATGCCGTAACTCGGGCTAGGAGCGTCCGGGAGAGCCGGGGCCGGTACCTATTCGTCCGCCAAGGCAACGCGGAGACCCCACCCCTCATTTCTCACATGGCCCTATTCTAGCGCCACCTTCAGGCCGATTTTTAAAACACATTTTTGGACACTGCTCCTACAGTTTTTGCCCTAAAATCACGAATATCACTACACAGCATGTCTACACTCATGTCATCAACATGGATCAGGAAGATTTTGGAAAAACAAATTGTTGCCCTATTTGTGGAGATAAGCCACCTACGGTCGCTTATCTCCCGATTAGGGAGTCTTACTGGTAATTGTACTTATAAAATGTCACACTGTCCAAGCAGAAGAGAACAAAGAGGAAGGTGGTAGCAGAGTCCCCTCACCAACACCTGCAGTGTAAATGTCTATTCCACACAAGCCATGCCCTTGAGTTCATTCAGATTTTTTTTTACCAGTTGCGAACGGCTGCTGCCTGTCCCCACTGCATTATTTGTTTACTTGAGCATCCCCTTTCACCAGAACAAAACATTCTCCCAGAGTGATGCTTTTGTATTGTAATGTTTTTGATTGCGACCGTCAGGGAGCAGTTTACTATGAAAACCTCCACCGGCCGTCCGTCCGTCCGTCCGTCCGTCCGTCACACCTTTGTGACCATCAACAAACGTCACACCTTTGTTGATGTTTAAATCGAAGAGTCTTGGTCAAATACTTCTGTTGGTTTCTGCACTGATCATTTATACAATTCAGCTGTGTTTGCTCGTGTCATCATGATGAGGTCATAAATCAGCCATGCCCAAATATAGATTTTACGGGTTTACATGCTTACTCAGTTATTCGTTATGTGAAAGTCCTATGACGTCTATGATATCTGACATCATCATACATACATTCCCTTTTATGCCCATAAATGGAGATCCCCTCTGTAGAACCAGCCACTGACATCACTGTAATGTCAGGGGAACCAAATCCCTTTTATGCCCATATATGGAGATCCCTGTGATGCCAGGGGAACCAAATCCCTTTTATGCCCATATATGGAGATATGGAGATCCCCGTGTTGCCAGGGTAACCAAATCCATTTTATGCCCATATATGGAGATCCCTGTGATGCCAGGGGAACCAAATCCCTTTTACGCCCATATATGGA
Source organism: Nannobrachium achirus (assembly GCF_963921795.1). NCBI lineage: Eukaryota > Metazoa > Chordata > Actinopteri > Myctophiformes > Myctophidae > Nannobrachium > Nannobrachium achirus. Next base: position 56,048,154 of record NC_137820.1, on the reverse strand, counting down.
GATCCCTTATGTCATCAATATTAAGCCCATATCTGTGAATATCTTTGGGTACCAGATGTCTCCATATATGGTTAAATGGTCCGATATACATCACTGGCCAGAAGACCAAGAAATGGTGCAACCTCGCCCTTTGCTTTTCTCCCTATAGGCATCTTACTGGTAGGTAGTTTAATGAGGAATGCAGTATGGTGGTAGGTAGGTAGTTATGGCCTTTGATGTAAGATTTTCACTTTCTAGGATAACTATATTTGCTATTCCCAGATGATGCCCTTTTAGGGTACCCCTCATGCCCATATATGGAGATCCCCAGGCTTTACTAATTAACATAAGTTTTATGCCCATATATGGAGATCATTGTCCCAATGTCATCAGATATATGGGCATAAATGGACACAGGCAAATTAGATGGGCTGTATGGATATCCAGATGTGTGATGTAAGTGTTTTATTCCAAATGTGGCACCCCACAGACATATTTCCAGAAACAAAATCCCTTTCATGCCCATATATGGAGATTTCTGATGTCATCAATCCCAGGCCCTGTAAAAAACATGGTTGCTATGGTATGAGCAACTTATGTCTCCATATATGGAGATTCAACTTCAATGAGTAACCATGGCAAACTGTCAACTGCCCGTATGTCTTGATAATTGGTAAAACAAACTTTTGGCCTATTTGTGGAGATAAGCGACCAACGGTCGCTTATCTCCCGATTAGGGAGTCTTACTGGTTGCGACCGTCAGGGAGCAGTTTACTATGAAAACCTCCACCGTCCGTCCGTCCGTCCGTCCGTCCGTCCGTCCGTCCGTCACACGTCACACGTGACCATCAACAAACGTCACACCTTTGTTGATGTTTAAATCGAAGAGTCTTGGTCAAATACTTCTGTTGGTTTCTGCACTGATCATTTATACAATTCAGCTGTGTTTGCTCGTGTCATCATGATGAGGTCATAAATCAGCCATGCCCAAATATAGATTTTACGGGTTTACATGCTTACTCAGTTATTCGTTATGTGAAAGTCCTATGACGTCTATGATATCTGACATCATCATACATACATTCCCTTTTATGCCCATAAATGGAGATCCCCTCTGTAGAACCAGCCACTGACATCACTGTAATGTCAGGGGAACCAAATCCCTTTTATGCCCATATATGGAGATCCCTGTGATGCCAGGGGAACCAAATCCCTTTTATGCCCATATATGGAGATATGGAGATCCCCGTGTTGCCAGGGTAACCAAATCCATTTTATGCCCATATATGGAGATCCCTGTGATGCCAGGGGAACCAAATCCCTTTTACGCCCATATATGGAGATCCCTTATGTCATCAATATATCTGTGAATATCTTTGGGTACCAGATGTCTCCATATATGGTTAAATGGTCCGATATACATCACTGGCCAGAAGACCAAGAAATGGTGCAACCTCGCCCTTTGCTTTTCTCCCTTAGGCATCTTACTGGTAGGTAGTTTAATGAGGAATGCAGTATGGTGGTAGGTAGGTAGTTATGGCCTTTGATGTAAGATTTTCACTTTCTAGGATAACTATATTTGCTATTCCCAGATGATGCCCTTTTAGGGTACCCCTCATGCCCATATATGGAGATCCCCAGGCTTTACTAATTAACATAAGTTTTATGCCCATATATGGAGATCATTGTCCCAATGTCATCAGATATATGGGCATAAATGGACACAGGCAAACTAGATGGGCTGTATGGATATCCAGATGTGTGATGTAAGTGTTTTATTCCAAATGTGGCACCCCACAGACATATTTCCAGAAACAAAATCCCTTTCATGCCCATATATGGAGATTTCTGATGTCATCAATCCCAGGCCCTGTAAAAAACATGGTTGCTATGGTAAACAGTTGGTTGCTAGGGTAAACAGTTGGTTGCTAGGGTAAGAAAACATGGTTGCTATGGTAAACAATTGGTTGCTAGGGTAAACAGTTGGTTGCTAGGGTAAAAAAAACATGGTTGCTGTGGTAAAAAGTTGGTTGCTAGGGTAAACAGTTGGTTGCTAAGGTAAAAAACATGGTTGCTATGGTAAACAGTTGGTTAGTAGGGTAAACCTTCAATGATTTTGACATCTTGTTACTAATCTGTCGGTAGATAATGCCGGTCTTATATAAGGGTCATTTGTGTACGGTGTGATGTCATACTGATGTCAGCAGTGTGACAGGAGATAAGCGACCAACGGTCGCTTATCTCCCGATTAGGGAGTCTTACTGGTTTATGATAGTTTACACTCAGATTTAACAGATTTTAGCTTGTGGGATAAAATGTTAAGATCCAATAGTAGATCAAGAAAATATAACATTTTGAGTACCCCTAGGTGTACCCCAAAGCACCAGAGCACCCCTAGTACTGCCATTTGAAAAACATTGCTCTTAAAACTGTTAGACACATATTGTCTGCTCTAACACATACTGTTATACCTACCTGGCTACTGAAAACACTGGATGTCCACACTGTGTCTAAGAACGTTTTGTCTGCTCTTTATGTATCGTCTCCCACAGAAACCCATTCTGCTCATCTCTCTCTCTCATCAGGACGCTGCTGGGCCTGGTGCGTCCGTCAACCATGGGTTGCCCTTGGAATATTAATTACTATATTCATTACTATTTTTGGTGCAACACTGAGTGTACTTTTGACCAACCATGAAAACATATGGGCATGGACTTTTTTCATCCCAAGCTCTGTGGCACTTTTAATTTTAATTGTGGGCTCGCCTATAAGGCGAGCACACTTTAGATATTGTCATTATTGTGGGCTCGCCAGTACCTGGCGAGCACACTTTAGATATTGTCATTATTTCTATACTAGTCATACTAGTCAGTGCAAGTATCAAAAAACTTCGGTTCCTTTCTACTCCTACATACTTAGTGAGAAAATGAAAATAAAAACATCAATGTGTTCAGTTTACAGTGGCGAAGTGTGCTATTACTTTTTACAGCAATCGGCCAAATGGTGGCGCTGTAGGAAGCCTTCGAAAGTGCGAACTTTGAACAGGTATAGCTCATGCTGTGTTATACATACAGCCATGAAACCTGTATCCACTTATGCGTCTCCTCATGCCGAACAACTTTTACCCTCTAACTTTTGACCTCTGACCTTTAGGTCTCCCACAATTCGGAATTATATGAAAAACAGTAAAAATCTATCTCCTCCTGGTTTTTTTTTGTTACGCGCACAAAACTTTTTTCACATGAACTTTGGACCAATACGGTCAGATTTATCTCGGTGGATTTCTTTTAAAGTGAAATATCATTTTTTAATAATTCAATCAATATTGCGGTTTTATGCAAATTATTCTTCGGCCTCTAAATCATACATGCAAAGTTACACGTTCATGGCATTTGGCAAAGATGTGGAGGGTTAGTCAAAGTATCACTGAAACCAATTTTATTCCAATCGGCCAAAGGGGGGCGCTATACGAAGCGTCTGAAAATTCAAAATTCAAACGGGCATAAGTCATGACTCGTTTCGTTTGAAGACATGCAACTTGTTACACGCGTGCTTTGACTCAAGCGGAAGACATATGTGTCGTTGTTAAGTAAGCTCCGCCCTTCAATTTTCCGCCATTTTGAGCAGTTTGTAAAACGCGTAAACCCGCTTTTATTCTGGAATTTTCGCGTCACGTGCACAAAACTTTTTTTACGTGAACTTTGGACCGATATCTAAAGATCTGTCAGATCGGATTTCTTTAACATTGAAACATGCTTTTTTAAATAATTCAAACAATATTGCATTTTTATGCAAATTATTCTTCTGCCTCTAAAACATACATGCAAAGTCACATTTTCATGACAAAATAGTGTAGAGGGTTAGTTCAAATATCACTGAAACCAATCTTACCCCAAATGGCCAAAGGGGGGCGCTATATAATTTTGAGCAGTTTGTAAAACGCTTAAACCCGTTTTTATTCTAGGATTTTTTTTGCAATTTGCATGAAACATTCTACACGCAATCTAAGGACCTTTATCTGACATGCCTATGAAGTGCACACAAAAAAATTATAAAATAATAATAATAAATATAGCTGCAAGCAGCGATAAAGTGGCCAAAGCCAAAAACACCTCAAATCATGAACACAGCCTGGGATGTGCGTGAAATCTTGCAAGCACATTCCCAATAGGTCAAGGAACAGATACCAACCTTCTCACATTGGCCTGTTATAGCGCCACCAGCGGGTCAACTTTTGCACAACACATTTTTGGAACAAAATGGACCAATCTTTGACGTCAGTAACGTCAAAGAGAGCACTGCCTGCGATCTTGACATTTTGTGCTTTTATAGCCATTGTTTTCTGGCTTGAAGCGAGCCCACAATTGTTTCGAAGGAACAATATTTTTCTAGTGACAATATCTAACCGTCATATCAAGTTCTCCTCAAAACTTCGGTTCCTTTCTACTCCTATATACTTAGACAGAAAATGAAAATAAAAACATCAATGTGTTTAGCTTACAGTGGCGAAGTGTGCTATTATTTTTTACAGCAATCGGCCAAATGGTGGCGCTGTAGGAAGCCTTCGAAAGTGCGAACTTTGAACAGATAGAGCTCATGCTCTGTTATACGTACAGTCATGAAACCTGTATACACGTATGCGTCTCCTCATGCCGAACAACTTTTACGCTCTGACTTTTGACCTCTGACCTTTAGATCCCCCAGAATTTTGAATTATATAAAAAACAGTAAAAATCTATCTCCTCCTGGGATTTTTGCGTTACGCGCACAAAACTTTTTTCACATGAACTTTGGACCAATACGGTCAAACTAGTCTCGGCGGATTTCTTTTAAAGTGAAATATAATTTTTTAATAATTCAATCAATATTGCGGTTTTATGCAAATTATTCTTCGGCCTCTAAATCATACATGCAAAGTTACACGTTCATGGCATTTGGCAAAGATGTGGAGGGTTAGTCAAAGTATCACTGAAACCAATTTTATTCCAATCAGCCAAAGGGGGGCGCTATACGAAGCGTTTGAAAATTCAAACTTCAAACGGGCATAAGTCATGACTCGTTTCGTTTGAAGACATGCAACTTGTTACACGCGTGCTTTGACTCGAGCGGAAGACATCTGTGTCGTTGTTAAGTAAGCTCCGCCCTTCAATTTTCCGCCGTTTTGAGCAGTTTGTAAAACGCGTAAACCCGCTTTTATTCTGGAATTTTTGCTCCACGTGCACATAACTCTTTTTTACGTTAACTTTGGACCGATATCTAAAGATCTGTCAGATCGGATTTCTTTAAAATTGAAACATGCTTTTTTAAATAAATTCAATGAATATTGCCGTTTTATGCAAATTATTCTTCTGCCTCTAAATCATACATGCAAAGTAACATGTTCATGGCATTTGGCAAAGATGTAGAGTGTTAGTCCAAATATCACTAAAACCAATCTTACCCCAATTGGCCAAAGGGGGGCGCTATATCATTTTGAGCAGTTTGTGAAACGCTTAAACCCGTTAGGATTTTTTTTTGCAATTTGCATGAAACATTCTACACACAATCTAAGGACCTTTATCTAATATGCCTATGAAGTGCACACACACAAAAAATATAAAATAATAATGAATATAGCTGCAAGCGGCGATAAAGTGGCCAAAGCCAAAAACACCTCAAATCATGAACACAGCCTGCAATGTGCGTGAAATCTTGCAAGCACATTCCCAATAGGTCAAGGAACAGATACCACCCTTCTTACATTGGCCTGTTATAGCGCCACCAGCGGGTCAACTTTTGCACAAAACATTTTTGGAACAAAATGGACCAATCTTTGACGTCAGTAACGTCAAAGAGAGCACTGCCTGCGATCTTGACATTTTGTACTTTTATAGCCATTGTTTTCTGGCTTGAAGCGAGCCCACAATTGTTTCGAAGGAACAATATTTTTCTAGTTTATATACCAAGTTCTCCTCAAAACTTCTGTTCCTTTCTACTCCTACATACTTAGTGAGAAAATGAAAATAAAAACATCAATGTGTTCAGCTTACTGTGGCGAAGTGTGCTATTACTTTTTACAGCAATCGGCCAAATGGTGGCGCTGTAGGAAGCCTTCGAAAGTGCGATCTTTGAACAGGTATAGCTCATGCTGTGTTATACATACAGCCATGAAACCTGTATACACTTATGCGTCTCCTCATGCCGAACAACTTTTACCCTCTAACTTTTGACCTCTGACCTTTAGGTCTCCCACAATTCGGAATTATATGAAAAACAGTAAAAATCTATCTCCTCCTGGGATTTTCGCGTCAAGTGCACAAAACCTTTTTCACATGAACTTTGGACCAATACGGTCAGATTGATCAACCAGATTTTTTTTAAAGTGAAATATAATTGTTTAATAATTCAATAAATATTGCGGTTTTATGCAAATTATTCTTCGGCCTCTAAATCATACATGCAAAGTTACAAGTTCATGGCATTTGGCAAAGATGTGGAGGGTTAGTCAAAGTATCACTGAAACCAATTTTATTCCAATCGGCCAAAGGGGGGGCGCTATACGAAGCGTCTGAAAATTCAAACTTCAAACGGGCATAAGTCATGACTCGTTTCGTTTGAAGACATGCAACTTGTTACACGCGTGCTTTGACTCAAGCGGAAGACATCTGTGTCGTTGTTAAGTAAGCTCCGCCCTAAGATTCTCCGCCATTTTGAGCAGTTTGTAAAACGCGTAAACCCGCTTTTATTCTGGAATTTTCGCGTCACGTGCACAAAACTTTTTTTACGTGAACTTTGGACCGATATCTAAAGATCTGTCAGATCGGATTTCTTTAACATTGAAACATGCTTTTTTAAATAATTCAAACAATATTGCATTTTTATGCAAATTATTCTTCTGCCTCTAAAACATACATGCAAAGTCACATTTTCATGACAAAATAGTGTAGAGGGTTAGTTCAAATATCACTGAAACCAATCTTACCCCAAATGGCCAAAGGGGGGCGCTATATAATTTTGAGCAGTTTGTAAAACGCTTAAACCCGTTTTTATTCTAGGATTTTTTTTTGCAATTTGCATGAAACATTCTACACGCAATCTAAGGACCTTTATCTAACATGCCTATGAAGTGCACACAAAAAAATTATATAATAATAATAATAAATATAGCTGCAAGCAGCGATAAAGTGTCCAAAGCCAAAAACACCTCAAATCATGAACACAGCCTGGGATGTGCGTGAAATCTTGCAAGCACATTCCCAATAGGTCAAGGAACAGATACCAACCTTCTCACATTGGCCTGTTATAGCGCCACCAGCGGGTCAACTTTTGCACAACACATTTTTGGAACAAAATGGACCAATCTTTGACGTCAGTAACGTCAAAGAGAGCACTGCCTGCGATCTTGACATTTTGTGCTTTTATAGCCATTGCTTTCTGCCTTGAAGCGAGCCCACAATTGTTTCGAAGGAACAATATTTTTCTAGTTGTGGGCTCGCCTATAAGGCGAGCACACTTTAGATATTGTCATTGTGGGCTCGCCTATAAGGCGAGCACACTTTAGATATTGTCATTATTTATTTATTGTGGGCTCGCCTGTAAACAGGCGAGCACACTTTAGATATTGTCATTGTGGGCTCGCTGAAGGCGAGTCCAGCTTGTTATACCCCAGTTTATATTTATTTATTTCTAACTTCCAAGGTTCCGTACCCTTTCTTCGTCCGCTTTCAACTCCCTCACACTTTGTGCTAGAAACTTCGTTCCAACTTCAACATGTTCAGCTTTCTACAGTGATGTGTGCTTATATTTTTCTTTTCAAAATATTTCATATTTTTGGAGATATTTAACTTTTAAACTTTTATTTTTCCTCCTTATAGTGGGAGTCTATGTAGAAAAGTGCCCACTTTTCTGGCGCACATTCTTTGTGCTCTTATATCTCTTTCATACTTTCACATAAAAACCTCATTCCAACTTTGAAATGTTCAGCGAGGTTTGAAGTTTCATTGTTGTTTTCGAAATTTTTTAAAGGTTTATACTGTTTGATATATTTAACTTTATTCATAAATCTTTCATCCCATAGAGAATGAATGGGATCTGACTTTAAAATTTTCACTTTTTCACAAAACTTTATAGCCTCATTACTCTGGCATACCTTTACGTAGGAACGCGATTCAAACTTGAAAAACGCTCACACGCCCTTGGACTTCTTCATGGTTCAAACGGTATTCGAAAACGTCATACCGTTCTTCCACAATCGCAGTCCAAAGGTAGAGTGGTTTGGGGTATTTTGGGGGTATTTTTGGCGGGAAAACCATTCCTAGAGTGTGGCTAGAGTGGAGGAGATTTTTTGTTGTTCCCAGATTTACTGTGAATGTATTGTCCTCACGGCCAAAATATTCAAAATGTATGCATGTTTTTTGGCACGTTTGTAGCCACGCTCGTCGTGTTTCGTAAAGTGCGACTAAAATAAAACAGAGACTTACAGAATTTCATCTATGGCCCTCTGAGTGCCGGGTCGCGGCTCAGACCCCCCATTCGCCTCCAGTCATTTTTTTCTGGTTTTCAGATTTTCTTTATTTTCCCCCAAACATTTCTAGCTTGCTCTCATGCGCACATTATTGATCCTTTTAACATCAGAATCGCAATGTTCTTAGAGCCACTCACCGAGCCACTCCCCGAGCAAAGACTATGTGTTTTCAACTTTTCGTGTTTCCGGGAGAGCGATCAGTTGGTACACTTGCGCTCCCTATTCAAACCAATGGATATGGCCCATATCTTGATCAAACAGTTCTACAGCTCAGAAGCAAAGGTGCTCCTTATTAACTTTAATTACAGTGCTGAGTCAGTGGTCTCACATGATTTACAAGCTCACAATAAGTTGCACTGTGTAACTTTGTGAGCTTGTAGATCGGCTATTTATCTGGTTCTCAAAGTGTGGTCCAGGGAACACATGGACGCACGGTCGCACACACGCATGTATGCACACATACACATGCATACTCACACGCACACACACACACACACACACACACACACACACACACACACACACACACACACACACACACACACAGTCACTTCCACATGATTGGTAGATCTAATTCTAAAACCAGTCCCATCCCAATGATTTTTAGATCTAATTCCATCGGCAGTTCCAAACCATAATTTGTAGCTCTAAATCCATCACCTGTCACATCCACATGATTTGTAGATCTAATTCTAAAACCAGTCCCATCCCCATGATTTTTAAATCTAATTCCATCGGCAGTTCCATACCATAATTTGTAGCTCTAAATCCATCACCTGTCACATCCACATGATTTGTAGATCTAATTCTAAAAAAAAGTCACATCCACATGATTTGTAGATCTAATTCTAAAACCAGTCCCATCCCCATGATTTGTAGATCTATTTCAATCGGCAGTTCCATACCATAATTTGTAGCTCTAAATCCATCACCTGTCTCATCCACATGATTTGTAGATCTAATTCTAAAACCAGTCACATCCACATGATTTGTAGATCTAATTCTAAAACCAGTACCATACCCATGATTTGTAGATCTAATTCCATCGGCAGTTCCATACCATAATTTTTAGCTCTAAATCCATCACCTGTCACATCCACATGATTTGTAGATCTAATTCTAAAACCAGTCCCATCCCCATGATTTGTAGATCTAATTTGTAGATCTAATTCCATCGGCAGTTCCATACCATAATTTGTAGCTCATCCACATGATTTGTAGATCTAATTCTAAAACCAGTCACATCCACATGATTTGTAGATCTAATTCTAAAACCAGTCCCATCCCCATGATTTGTAGATCTAATTCAATCGGCAGTTCCATACCATAATTTGTAGCTCTAAATCTATCACCTGTCTCATCCACATGATTTGTAGATCTAATTCTAAAACCAGTCACATCCTCATGATTTGTAGATCTAATTCTAGAACCAGTCCCATCCCCATGATTTGTAGATCTAATTCCATCGGCAGTTCCATACCAATTTTCAATTTTCAAAAAACTTTTTTTTCAAAAAACATTTTTTTTTCAAAACATTTTTTTTTCAAAGTTTTTTTTTCAAAAAAATTTTTTTTCAAATTTTTTTTTTCAAATTTTTTTTTTCAAAAAAATTTTTTTTTCAAAAAATTTTTTTCAAAAATTTTTTTTGAAAAAAAAATTTTTTTTTCAAACAAATTTTTTTTTTCAAACAAATTTTTTTTTCAAACAAATTTTTTTTTTTCAAACAAATTTTTTTTTTCAAACAAATTTTTTTTTCAAACAAATTTTTTTTTTCAAAAAATTTTTTTTTACACCCTTGCGCTTAAATGCATTTTCTACTATTACTTCATAACAGTTTCGAGCGAGCCCACGCAGTTTCTGCAGGAACTGCTTTTCTAGTTATTTCTATACTAGTCATACTAGTCAGTGCAAGTATCAAAAAACTTCGGTTCCTTTCTACTCCTACATACTTAGTGAGAAAATGAAAATAAAAACATCAATGTGTTCAGCTTACAGTGGTGAAGTGTGCTATTACTTTTTACAGCAATCGGCCAAATGGTGGCGCTGTAGGAAGCCTTCGAAAGTGCGATCTTTGAACAGGTATAGCTCATGCTGTGTTTGAGGTACAGCCATGAAACCTGTATACACTTATGCGTCTCCTCATGCCGAACAACTTTTACCCTCTAACTTTTGACCTCTGACCTTTAGGTCTCCCACAATTCGGAATTATATGAAAAACAGTAAAAATCTATCTCCTCCTGGGATTTTCGCGTCAAGTGCACAAAACATTTTTCACATGAACTTTGGACCAATACGGTCAGATTGATCAACCAGATTTTTTTTAAAGTGAAATATAATTTTTTAATAATTCAATCAATATTGCGGTTTTATGCAAATTATTCTTCGGCCTCTAAATCATACATGCAAAGTTACACGTTCATGGCATTTGGCAAAGATGTGGAGGGTTAGTCAAAGTATCACTGAAACCAATTTTATTCCAATCGGCCAAAGGGGGGCGCTATACGAAGCGTTTGAAAATTCAAACTTCAAACGGGCATAAGTCATGACTCGTTTCGTTTGAAGACATGCAACTTGTTACACGCGTGCTTTGACTCAAGCGGAAGACATCTGTGTCGTTTTTAAGTAAGCTCCGCCCTTCGATTTTCCGCCATTTTGAGCAGTTTGTAAAACGCGTAAACCCGCTTTTATTCTGGAATTTTCGTTCCACGTGCACAAAACTTTTTTTACGTGAACTTTGGACCGATATCTAAAGATCTGTCAGATCGGATTTCTTTAACATTGAAACATGCTTTTTTAAATAATTCAAACAATATTGCATTTTTATGCAAATTATTCTTCTGCCTCTAAAACATACATGCAAAGTCACATTTTCATGACAAAATAGTGTAGAGGGTTAGTTCAAATATCACTGAAACCAATCTTACCCCAAATGGCCAAAGGGGGGCACTATATAATTTTGAGCAGTTTGTAAAACGCTTAAACCCGTTTTTATTCTAGGATTTTTTTTGCAATTTGCATGAAACATTCTACACGCAATCTAAGGACCTTTATCTAACATGCCTATGAAGTGCACACAAAAAAATTATAAAATAATAATAATAAATATAGCTGCAAGCAGCGATAAAGTGGCCAAAGCCAAAAACACCTCAAATCATGAACACAGCCTGGGATGTGCGTGAAATCTTGCAAGCACATTCCCAATAGGTCAAGGAACAGATACCAACCTTCTCACATTGGCCTGTTATAGCGCCACCAGCGGCTCAACTTTTGCACAACACATTTTTGGAACAAAAAGAGAGCACTGCCTGCGATCTTGACATTTTGTGCTTTTATAGCCATTGTTTTCTGGCTTGAAGCAAGCCCACAATTGTTTCGAAGGAACAATATTTTTCTAGTTTATTTATATACTATATCAAGTTCTCCTCAAAACTTCGGTTCCTTTCTACTCCTACATACTTAGTGAGAAAATGAAAATAAAAACATCAATGTGTTCAGTTTACAGTGGCGAAGTGTGCTATTATTTTCTATAGCAATCGGCCAAATGGTGGCGCTGTAGGAAGCCTTCGAAAGTGCGATCTTTGAACAGGTATAGCTCATGCTGTGTTATACATACAGCCATGAAACCTGTATACACTTATGCGTCTCCTCATGCCGAACAACTTTTACCCTCTAACTTTTGACCTCTGACCTTTAGGTCTCCCACAATTCGGAATTATATGAAAAACAGTAAAAATCTATCTCCTCCTGGGATTTTCGCGTCAAGTGCACAAAACTTTTTTCACATGAACTTTGGACCAATACGGTCAGATTGATCAACCAGATTTTTTTTAAAGTGAAATATAATTTTTTAATAATTCAATCAATATTGTGGTTTTATGCAAATTATTCTTCGGCCTCTAAATCATACATGCAAAGTCACACGTTCATGGCATTTGGCAAAGATGTGGAGGGTTAGTCAAAGTATCACTGAAACCAATTTTATTCCAATCGGCCAAAGGGGGACGCTATACGAAGCGTTTGAAAATTCAAACTTCAAACGGGCATAAGTCATGACTCGTTTCGTTTGAAGACATGCAATTTGTTACACGCGTGCTTTGACTCAAGCGGAAGACATCTGTGTCGTTTTTAAGTAAGCTCCGCCCTTCGATTTTCCGCCATTTTGAGCAGTTTGTAAAAGGCGTAAACCCGCTTTTATTCTGGAATTTTCGCTCCACGTGCACAAAACTTTTTTTACGTGAACTTTGGACCGATATCTAAAGATCTGTCGGATCGGATTTCTTTAAAATTTAAACATGCTTTTTAAAATAAATTCAATGTATATTGCAGTTTTATGCAAATTATTCTTCTGCCTCTAAATCATACATGCAAAGTAACATGTTCATGGCATTTGGCAAAGATGTAGAGTGTTAGTCCAAATATCACTAAAACCAATCTTACCCCAATTGGCCAAAGGGGGGCGCTATATCATTTTGAGCAGTTTGTGAAACGCTTAAACCCGTTAGGATTTTTTTTTGCAATTTGCATGAAACATTCTACACACAATCTAAGGACCTTTATCTAATATGCCTATGAAGTGCACACACACAAAAAAATAATAATAATGAATATAGCTGCAAGCAGCGATAAAGTGTCCAAAGCCAAAAACACCTCAAATCATGAACACAGCCTGGGATGTGCGTGAAATCTTGCAAGCACATTCCCAATAGGTCAAGGAACAGATACCAACCTTCTCACATTGGCCTGTTATAGCGCCACCAGCGGGTCAACTTTTGCACAACACATTTTTGGAACAAAATGGACCAATCTTTGACGTCAGTAACGTCAAAGAGAGCACTGCCTGCGATCTTGACATTTTGTGCTTTTATAGCCATTGTTTTCTGGCTTGAAGCGAGCCCACAATTGTTTCGAAGGAACAATATTTTTCTAGTTATTTATTTGTTTATTTATCTATCAGTAGACGGGATCTTCGGTTCCTTTCTACTCCTACATACTTAGTGAGAAAATGAAAATAAAAACATCAATGTGTTCAGCTTACAGTGGCGAAGTGTGCTATTATTTATTATAGCAATCGGCCAAATGGTGGCGCTGTAGGAAGCCTTCGAAAGTGTGAACTTTGAACAGGTATAGCTCATGCTGTGTTTTAGGTACAGCCATGAAACCTGTATACACTTATGCGTCTCCTCATGCCGAACAACTTTTACCCTCTAACTTTTGACCTCTGACCTTTAGGTCTCCCACAATTCGGAATTATATGAAAAACAGTAAAAATCTATCTCCTCCTGGGATTTTCGCATCAAGTGCACAAAACTTTTTTCACATGAACTTTGGACCAATACGGTCAGATTGATCAACCAGATTTTTTTTAAAGTGAAATATAATTTTTTAATAATTCAATCAATATTGCGGTTTTATGCAAATTATTCTTCGGCCTCTAAATCATACATGCAAAGTTACACGTTCATGGCATTTGGCAAAGATGTGGAGGGTTAGTCAAAGTATCACTGAAACCAATTTTATTCCAATCGGCCAAAGGGGGGCGCTATACGAAGCGTTTGAAAATTCAAACTTCAAACGGGCATAAGTCATGACTCGTTTTGTTTGAAGACATGCAACTTGTTACACGCGTGCTTTGACTCGAGCGGAAGACATCTGTGTCGTTGTTAAGTAAGCTCCGCCCTTCGATTTTCCGCCATATTGAGCAGTTTGTAAAACGCGTAAACCCGCTTTTATTCTGGAATTTTCGCTCCACGTGCACAAAACTTTTTTTACTTGAACTTTGGACCGATATCTAAAGATCTGTCAGATCGGATTTCTTTAAAATTGAAACATGCTTTTTTAAATAAATTCAATGAATATTGCAGTTTTATGCAAATTATTCTTCTGCCTCTAAATCATACATGCAAAGTAACATGTTCATGGCATTTGGCAAAGATGTAGAGTGTTAGTCCAAAAATCACTAAAACCAATCTTACCCCAATTGGCCAAAGGGGGGCGCTATATCATTTTGAGCAGTTTGTGAAACGCTTAAACCCGTTAGGATTTTTTTTTTTGCAATTTGCATGAAACATTCTACACACAATCTAAGGACCTTTATCTAATATGCCTATGAAGTGCACACACAAAAAAATTATAATAATGAATATAGCTGCAAGCAGCGATAAAGTAGCCAAAGCCAAAAACACCTCAAATCATGAACACAGCCTGCAATGTGCGTGAAATCTTGCAAGCACATTCCCAATAGGTCAAGGAACAGATACCACCCTTCTTACATTGGCCTGTTATAGCGCCACCAGCGGGTCAACTTTTGCACAACACATTTTTGGAACAAAATGGACCAATCGTTGACGTCAGTAACGTCAAAGAGAGCACTGCCTGCGATCTTGACATTTTGTACTTTTATAGCCATTGTTTTCTGGCTTGAAGAGAGCCCACAATTGTTTCGAAGGAACAATATTTTTCTAGTTATTTATCTATCAGTCATATCATACTGTAGACGGGAACTTCGGTTCCTTTCTACTCCTACATACTTAGTGAGAAAATGAAAATAAAAACATCAATGTGTTCAGTTTACAGTGGCGAAGTGTGCTATTATTTTTTATAGCAATCGGCCAAATGGTGGCGGTGTAGGAAGCCTTCGAAAGTGCGATCTTTGAACAGGTATAGCTCATGCTGTGTTATATATACAGCCATGAAACCTGTATACACTTATGCGTCTCCTCATGCCGAACAACTTTTACCCTCTAACGCAGGGCTACTCAACTTGAGATGGCTCAGGGGCCACTCAGCAAAATACCAAAAGTCCAAAGGGCCGCAAGCTAAAAATGACGGTCCTATTTTGGACGTTTACATTGATTTTGTACAGTACACAGTCTAATAATTAAGGAAACGCACAGAAAACAGCCACATTTCCATAAGCCAGGCCAAACCTCATTGAACCAAAAGATTGTCATGGATGGAATGATGAAATTGATGACATTTGAATTTTTTATCAAATTAGGCTTTATTCACAAAATGTGAAGTGAAAATGAACAGTTCTGGTTCAACCTTTTTGTAACCTCCCCTGTGTCTGGGTATGCAAAGCTAGTGAACTTTGGCAATGTAAAGGTATGTTTTCTCATGCCACTAACACTCCTTTTCATTAATAGGACAGATTTAAAATAAATAAACGTTTATACTTATTATTCAATCACTCAAACCCCAGCATCCCTATTCTTGGGGGACATAGCCGATCTACAAGCTCACCACAAGATGCATTGTGAGCTTGTAGATCGGCTATTTTTGGTGAAGAGAGTTATTGTATGGAAAAATAACTCAAGTACAGTTCAACTCCCCCTCAGATGCACTGTACTTGTAAAACAGTGTGATGCTTTGAGCTTTGTAAAACACAACAGCTCGTTGGAGGAGATTTGTGTTAATAAGCATAGTTCCTTGGCTGCAGCGCGATCTGTTGGAATGCTTGGACTGTCGGTGCCATAGAGTTATAGTCGGAGCTGACTGGCGGAGTCGCGGAGGGAGAGACAAGCAGCGGAGACAAGGGCTAGGTCTTCATTAGACTGAAACATGACGATCGCGGGATTCACGGCCGTTCATATCGCACGACCGTCATGCGTCTCCGCTCCAGTGAGCCCGACTGTGGTTGTCTGCTGCAAAATCTCCGCATATTTGTCTGTCTGACTGTCTCGTTGTACTGTAGCTCTAGTGTAGCGTAGCCGCCTGCATCTCTGCACTGCTACTGCATTCGCTTCCTGACTCTTATCCCTAACTACGGAGTGCACCGAGGGTCAAACATCACCGCGTTTTGCGTTTCGCGTTAACTTTGACAGGCTTAGAAAAATCATATTTTCTTTGGCATGATCATGACGGGCCGCACAGACATGCGGAAAGGGCCGCATGCGGCCCGCGGGCCGCGGGTTGAGTAGCACTGCTCTAACGTTTGACCTCTGACCTTTAGGTCTCCCACAATTCGGAATTATATGAAAAACAGTAAAAATCTATCTCCTCCTGGGATTTTCGCGTCAAGTGCACAAAACTCTTTTCACATGAACTTTGGACCAATACGGTCAGATTGATCAACCAGATTTTTTTTAAAGTGAAATATAATTTTTTAATAATTCAATCAATATTGCGGTTTTATGCAAATTATTCTTCGGCCTCTAAATCATACATGCAAAGTTACACGTTCATGGCATTTGGCAAAGATGTGGAGGGTTAGTCAAAGTATCACTGAAACCAATTTTATTCCAATCGGCCAAAGGGGGGCGCTATAGGAAGCGTCTGAAAATTCAAACTTCAAACGGGCATAAGTCATGACTCGTTTCGTTTGAAGACATGCAACTTGTTACACGCGTGCTTTGACTCAAGCGGAAGACATCTGTGTCGTTGTTAAGTAAGCTCCGCCCTTCAATTTTCCACCATTTTGAGCAGTTTGTAAAACGCGTAAACCCGCTTTTTTTCTGGAATTCTCGCGTCACGTGCACAAAACTTTTTTTACGTGAACTTTGGACCGATATCTAAAGATCTGTCAGATCGGATTTCTTTAACATTGAAACATGCTTTTTTAAATAATTCAAACAATATTGCATTTTTATGCAAATTATTCTTCTGCCTCTAAAACATACATGCAAAGTCACATTTTCATGACAAAATAGTGTAGAGGGTTAGTTCAAATATCACTGAAACCAATCTTACCCCAAATGGCCAAAGGGGGGCGCTATATAATTTTGAGCAGTTTGTAAAACGCTTAAACCCGTTTTTATTCTAGGATTTTTTTTGCAATTTGCATGAAACATTCTACACGCAATCTAAGGACCTTTATCTAACATGCCTATGAAGTGCACACAAAAAAATTATAAAATAATAATAATAAATATAGCTGCAAGCAGCGATAAAGTGTCCAAAGCCAAAAAACACCTCAAATCATGAACACAGCCTGGGATGTGCGTGAAATCTTGCAAGCACATTCCCAATAGGTCAAGGAACAGATACCAACCTTCTCACATTGGCCTGTTATAGCGCCACCAGCGGGTCAACTTTTGCACAACACATTTTTGGAACAAAATGGACCAATCTTTGACGTCAGTAACGTCAAAGAGAGCACTGCCTGCGATCTTGACATTTTGTGCTTTTATAGCCATTGTTTTCTGGCTTGAAGTGAGCCCACAATTGTTTCGAAGGAACAATATTTTTCTAGTTTATTTCTATATTTATATACTAGTCAGTATCTCCTCAATATTTTGGCGCGCTTCATCTCTTAAACGCTTACACCTTTCAACACCATTCAAATTTTTATGTGTTCAGCTTACTGAGGACACGTGTGCTTGTACTTTTGGTTTTGAAATGTTTTGTAGTATAAATATAAAAAAATAAAAATGTTTAACTTTAAGCACCCAATGCATTTCCAATGGGTTTAGTGAGTGGGGACAGAGTGGAGAGAAGGATAATAGACCCATGTTTATGTTAAGGCGCTGTGGCTGCAGTGTTCACACTTCAGATATGCTATCTATATCATTGCGTTCACACAGGTCTGCTCTCTGATTTGATCCAAATGTCTAAGCTGTGTGATGTATAAAACTATAGTTATAGTTAAAACTATAAATAAATGTCCCTCTCCACTCTACTGATTACACAGCTGTGATCAAGAATCAAGTCCGGGCGATGGGATGTAAATCCCATAGCCATATATCCTAGAGCCCGCAGGGACAGTCAGCCATATTAGTGGTTGTTGTTGGTTGTCAGGGAGATATCAAAACCAATGCATTTCCAAGTCAGATCCACAAACACAATAAAAGCCATGCTCCACTCCTCAGTCTGGAGTGGCCACATAGAAGAACGCCTTGGTTATAGACATAGTGGAGGACAGATGTGATCTGGGATTGTTAGCCTACAGTATATGCACTCAATATACTCCACTACAGTTGGAGTCCATTTGACAGTTGCTGGTTCCCAAACACAGAATCAAAAATGTAGATCTAGAACACATAGAATATGTACAGTACAGTAAGGTTCAGTAGAGTACAGTAAAAGTACAGTAAGGTTCAGTAGAGTACAGTAAAGTACAGTAAGGTACAGAAAGGTACAGTACAGAAAGGTACAGTAGAGTACAGTACAGTAAGGTACAGTAAAGTACAATACAGTACAGTAAGGTACAGTAGAGTACAGTAAAGTACAATAAAGTACAGTAAAGTAGAATAAAGTACAGTAAGGTACAGTGGAGTACAGTAAAGTACAGTACAGTAGAGTACAGTAAAGTACAGTATAGTAAGGTACAGTAGAGTACAGTACAGTAAGGTACAGTACGGTACTGTAGAGTACAGTATAGTATAGTACAGTAAGGTACAGTACAGTACAGTAAGGTACAGTAGAGTACAGTACAGTAAGGTACAGTAGAGTACAGTAAAGTACAGTAAGTTACAGTAGAATACAGTAAAGTACAGTACAGTAAGGTGCAGTACAGTATAGTAAGGTACAGTACAATACTGTAAGGTACTGTACCTTAAAGTATCCTATTTGTTGGGTTGGAATCGAGCCCACACTGTTTCGAAGGAACAGTATTTCTAGTGTTTAATGTATTTCTTTCATGTTTTTATTTTGAGCCAACCAAAATGGCATGGCCATCGAGTTTAATTAATCATTTAAGGATATTGCTAATGTAATTTGAGCCATTGTGTTTATTCATTGTTAAAATAATTTAAAAAAATATTATAATTAGGTATTTTTACCGGAAGTTTCGTACGTCTTTCACCACACGCCCTACGCGAGTTTCTAAATTCTAGGAGAGCTAAGGCAAGGAGCGCTCGTTTTCACCAGCGTCGGCAGGTTAGCTACTCAGCGTCTGTTTTACTGAGGTTAAGGTTAGGGTTAGGGTTAGAGTTAGGGTTAGGGTTAGGGTTAGGGTTAGAGTTAGGGTTAGGGTTAGAGTTGGGGTTAGGGTTAGGAATGGTTAAGGATAGGTTCAGGTTTTGGTGCACCTCCGCGGTCCAAGTGACTACAATGTAGCGCTCCCTATCTCCGGTTCAGCCAATCACAAGCTTCAAAAATGAGTCCGGGGCGTGGTTTTGCACCCCCTACCACTGACTGGTGTGACATCATCATCATACCCGGAACTTATGCGGAAAGTACAGCCAAACAGAAAAGTCATATCTGATCGCATTAGACAGTGTTAAACTATCTTTGCCTCTCGATTTGCGCATACCCTTTATTGTTGCTGACGGAACAGCTTTGGTTTGTTTGAGACAACCGAGAGACAACTACTACTACTAAAGGCCTACATTGCATTAAGGTAAGTTAGAGCAACACTGATGGCTAATGTTGTTAGCTACCATGGCGTGTGCTAAGTGTTTCCATAGAACAGAGTGGTTCTCAACCTTTTCAGGCCGCAACCCCCAAAATAATCATATTTTAACTGGGGATCCACACACCCTGACGAGCACCAAGAGTTGATGCATTACATTTTGTATAACACGGTTCTATTGTGAAATGTTTGTCTTATGAATGAGACAAATACAAAACAATGTTTTTATTGAACTCAAGAAAACAATTGGACGTCAACTACTACTTTAATGTTTTATGATAAGCATGTTGAATTACCTTGTAGAAATACGTTATACAAATAAACTTGCCTTGCCTTACTCTAAAGTAAGGCAAGGCACTTCAGGTCTCCATCAGTCCCCTCCCCCACTGATGGAGACTCCAAGCTCTGGCACGGGGGCATTGTGAAAATAGCACAAAAATCTTTTCGAGCTTGTGCTGGGCTAAACTGGGCCCAGGTGGTTGCTATAGTAATATAGTACATGCAAGTACTATTGTGATAAACCCAAGGTGATGTTATTATTATTATGTGAGATGGTCAGGAAAACAATAATGTACCGTGGGACACCTTTGGCTGTGGGGTCTGGGGGCTCTCTTCTGAAATGTTTAAACTTAGATGTAATGTCATGTATTGTGGCGCATTTAAACAGGGATTGTGATACTTTTATCAGGCTTTCCTAACAGGAAAAGTACATGTATATTTTGTAGTTCAAAAGAAAATGTACAGAGATGGTTGTGATAACTGAAGCAAAGTAGACCTCTTTAATAATAACCACATATGATTTAAAAGTGCTTATCTCTTTATGAGTGAATGTACGTGTATACTGTATTTGGGAACGCAAAGGGAATATTCTCACATTATTGATATTTTACATAAATTGTGGTGGCTCTACTTTTTAAATTGGCTAAATATAGTATCTTGCACCTTGGCTGAAATGAAAAAGTAACTCATTGATCTCAATAATTCAAGTTTGCAATGGCTTGAGAGTCAATGGATTATGTTGCATCTCTAATGGCAGCAAACCATGTGCACTGGAGTTGCAATTTCCAGCTTGGCCAAAGTGGTTATGATCTCCTGGTGTTTGCTACTTGATGTCCACTAATTGCTGTTTTTAACAAGGATAGCTCTTCAATTTCTTTATTGTCCGAAGGAAAATCATTCATCTTATTTAAATGAATCATCAAAATAGCCTAGTACAGGGGTAGGCAATCTTAGGCACGGGTGCCAACATTGGCACAGGGGAGGGTAATCATTGGCACACTGGTAGAAGTGTGAGAGAGTCCACTCACATCTATATGCAGTTTACATCCTGCATAATTCTACATTCATTCAAACTGATAACTTTGGGGAGAGAGTCTGGGAGATAAGTGGGTTATTGCTTGAGTCTAATGATCATTATGCCTACAGAGTACAGACTAATGTAAAATAATATATTTCTAAAGAAGAACAAAAATAAAGGTCATGTATAGCCCGTCAAAACCAATTGGAAATATTATATGTTGGTGTCATAATTAAGATGTGGTGTTATAGTTGATATGGCACACTATCAAGAAAATGAAAACTTGGCACTTCATGTCAAAACGTTGCCGACCCCTGGCCTACTATGTTTACATTTTCACAAGAAAGCTAATCAACCTATGTTTCCACCCGCTTGTTTTTAGAATGGATTCAGACGATGAAGCCATCCTGGATGAGCTGGATGAAATTGTTGCAGAGCAAGCACCACCAGCAACACAGACAGCTCGACCCAGTCTCCCACGACCATCGACCAGGTCGGTAGAGAGAGACAGGGTTCCCACGGTCATGAAATTCCTGGAAATATTTTGAAATTGATTCGAAAAATATTTTTCCAGTACAGGAAAAGCTTTGGAATTGATCAAGGGTCCTGGAAGGTCCTGGAAAAAATAGCTATGCATTGTCTTTGGTTATTGATTTTGTTAATACCTCTGAAATGTCAAATTAAACACTGGCCAAATTGTCAAATATTAGAGGCAGAAATTGTGAAAATGGCAGATCTACATGCTCACAATGCCTCACAACGCGAGGCGTTGTGCATAGCAGTAAGCGACTTGTTATTTAGCAGAATTATTGTTATATAGTCCTGGAAATCGGGTTAAATATTCTGGAAAAGTTTTGGAAAAGTTTAGGAAATTAATCGGTAATGATGTGTGGGAACTGGGAACCCTGGAGAGACAATTATAGCCAAGAGGCCAGCAGCAAGCTATTTAACCATATCTTTTTCCACCCTGTTTGTTTTTAGTTTGGATGCCGATGATTTGCCCGTCCTCCTCCATGAGTTGGACGAGCTTGTGGCAGATCAAGAAGCACCAAAAAAGAAACCCCGGCTCCGTCCTGCACGAGCACAGAGCGTGAGGTGGATAGAGAGAGATGAGAGTGGACGTATTCTAGCCAAGAGGCCAGCAGCTAGCCGGAACCCATCTGGACAGGGTTAGTATCTATTAAGCCAGTTAGTATGACTACAGTGCTCATGAAAACGGCTCAAAACAATTAAGGGATCACAGTGTTCCCTTTTTTCTTTGAGCAGTGTATATTCAATTGATTATTTGGACTTACTTTTGTTTGCTTCAAATACGTGTAAGATTGCTACCGGTATATGATGTTGTAGTAGTCATGATTCCTACAGTATTAGTTAAGTAAGATTGGTCTCCTTGTCTTTCAGCTCTTTAGTAAATAGAAAATACATTTACAGGTTAGGACAACCAATTTATACAAACATTAGAGAAAACTTACAGGATGCAGGATAAACAAGTGATATTGGTGTTATAACACAAATGGCAAAGACATAAGTGATGACACAGAGAAATTCTCTCTCTCTCTAAAAAAACAAACACTACAGAGTGTTCCAGTTTTAAAGACCTGTAGAGATGGGGTTATTGGAGACTATCATTACTTGTTAAATAGGGCTACTAAAAAACAAACAATATCTCACAATATAGCTTTAACAGTTGCACCCCTATAGACAGTATATAACTATGTAAGTATAAAAATAGCATACTATAGTGTATAGATACTATAATGATCTGGGGCTTTCAACTGATTATGAACCAGGGGCCACCACCCTCACTAAGAATCAACCTGGGGACCACCGTTGTCTTGGAGAGGGGGTATGAGCTAAGATTAGTTATTTTGGAAACACTTGATATGCATTCCATGTCTATACAGTACATCTCACATTTTGATGAGATTTAGCCTCTGAGACAAAACGAAAGAATCTTTTGTCCACAATTCCATGCTGTATTGATGTTGGTACCAAAGGGAAGTTAACTGAAAGCGTAAAATAAAATACATTTTCATTTGAGAGTTAAAGATCTATAAGGCTCCATTTGTTAACAACTCTTTGCCTGGGGACCCATTTAGCTGGGGACCACCTGGAACCCTTCCAGGGACCCCTGGTGGTCCCCGGACACTGATAGTAGCCCCAGTTCTGTTATTGCTAGCTCCCTGTGTGCAGTTAGCCCAGTCGGTAGAGTGATAGCTTTTGGCCTGCAACGTACACGCATGCACACACACAACCATTCACCTGCCTTCACCCACACCCCCCCCCCCCCCCCCCACCTCCCCACCCAATGTCTTGTCAGGGCTTTTTTTTCTTTCTCCCAGGCAGTTCCTCAAATTAGTGGAACTGTATGGAAGCAATGTTTTTTTAACAGCCCAAGCCTGCAACTCCCCATCACCCAAACGCAAAGCTTGTACTCCCCACTCCCAAATCTTTTTCTTTTTTCAGCAAGAAAGGGCTATATTGGCAGCGCCGTGGAATGGCAGCAGCTGTGCTCCCTTAAATGCACAAATACATTTCGTTGTACTGTGAATGTACTTGTATGTGTACTGTTCTTTGTAAATGAGTTGATCGTTGACAAATGAAACTGTGCCTGTGTACCTGTACTGTATTGTTACAATGACAAATAAACTCTAATCTAATCTACTGGGTTCATGGCTTGGGTATGGGGCGGCCATAGCTGAATGGTTAGGGGGCCTGCCTGTCACTGGTTTGATTCTCGGCCAGGATAGCAATGTTGATGTGTGTCCCTGAGCAAGACTCTTAACCCCTAATTGCTCACGCGCTCCTTGTGGGCTGCGAAGCAGCTGGGTTGGGCTGCAAATACTGAATTTCCCTCGTGGGAGGTAACTATTATTATTAATTAAGATGGATGTGTGTAAGTACTGTATTAAGCTCCGATATATCTACCAGTGTGTAAGTACTGTTAGCTCCACTGTATATACCAGTGTGTAGGTACAGTACTGTAAGCTCTAATATATCTACCAGAGGTCTAGCACATAGAAAGGTTATACACAACCTTCTTCTCAATTTCCCACTACTACTACTACTGACCACTCTGACCTGCTTGCATACATTTTCATTTTATTTCTTATTAGTCTTTATCCTTGCATGATTTGGAGGACACAAATGTAACATGAAACATGAAAAAAAGGAATAAATATATATATATATATTAAGGGTGGGGAAGTTAACGCGATATTAACTAATTAACGCAAAATCCCTTTATCGGCGATAATATTTTTAACGTGCGATTAACGCGGTGATTTTTGCCCCCCGGTGCAATGAGTTTTGAGCCTCGGTGCGCCCCGTAGTCAGGAAGAGAATGCAGCCCGCAGTGCAGAGAGGGAGCAGAGGGAGAGACACGTAAACAAGACAGTCACACAGACAGTCAGAGGCAGAGCGGTGGAGGTTTTGGGACACAGGCAGGGGCAGACAGACAACCACGGTTGCACTCATTGGAGACTATTGGACTTCACTCAGTAATCACAGTTCTCTCGAGAACACAGCACATTATTTTGACGGGGAGTGGAGGCTTCTGTTGCATGGGCTGACTGTTATGAAGACGTTAGCTTCACGTTAGCTTCAGACGTAGCCTACTAGCCCTGGAACTTGTCTGTGCTGTCTGCCCCAAAGCCTCCACCATGCGTGTAGCCGGAGAGAGTATCATTGAAAATAAAGTCAGCAAACTGCTGATCACCGACAGTGCACACAACATGATCGCAGGGGCCAGGGAACTGGATGGGCATAATGCCTTGTGCAACACATCTTCAGCTAGCTATAGCCTATAATCTCCAAGCAATACCACCGCAATGTGTGGCATCGTCACGTTAATGTTAATGTATTGTTAATCTAAGGCTACCAACAAGCCATCACAGTGTCTACATAATAACAGGGTTTATCAAAGTGAACTAGGGGTGCCATAATCTTAACACCAGTCCAGGGTGCGGTGCCTCAGAATACTTTGATAATGTTTCAAATGTAGCCTATCAATATTACTTCAGTTAAACCTAGAGCCTCTATACTTTGTAAAACGCTGCACTGTACTTGAGTAATCTTTCCAATACACAAACTCTTCACAAAATAAAAGATTAAAAGCTCACAACGCATCTTATTGTGAGCTTGTAGATCAGCTATGATTGGTGAATGTTCCCCCCAGAATAGGGATGATGTGGTTAAAGTGATTAAATATATAAAAGTTAATTTAAATCTGTCCTAATGGAAACATTTTCTCGAATATTCTGGACAGTAAGCCTATTTGTCATATAGATTTTGAATAAACTAGGTATTTGTCTACCTCCCATGTTGATATGAGTATTATATATCTGTTTAAGGTAGTTTTAGAACAGATAAAAAATATGCGATTAATTTGCGATTAATCGTGATTAATTATGGACAATCGTGCGATTAATATATATATATATATATATATATAGATATATATAGATATATATAGATATTGATCCGGAATGTGATATGAGCAGGCACAGCACGGCACTGGTCCTTCACAACCGGGATGACATGACTGGTGGTTTCTTCCGGTCATTAGCTCCAACCAGTTGCATTGTAGATGCGGCTGTTAGACAATGTGGTAAGTTACATTAGCACACGCTATTATCCAAAGTACATGAGCAGAATAAATGTGCTCTATTCAACAAACAAATGGTCACATAAGTAGATCAATTGTTTAAGTAGGAGGTACCAGGAAGCATCCAGCCTAGTATCAGCCTGCATAATATGCATCTAAACTAGAATATTATGATATAATTGATAATATCATTTTAACTCATCTGGTGCCGATCCCGGACTAGTTTGGCTTTATTTCAATCCAATACAATCTTTTTTTTATTAATTCACTTACCCTGAGCTGCTTGTAGAGTCGTGGGTGGTCCTGGCTCGCTAGCCGCTAGCCAGCTAGCCGTTCTACTCTGTCCGACGATATATTCCATTAAAAATGGTTTAAAATACATTTTTGAGCTCCCCAATGTTCACCCAATGTTCGGCGCCGCTTCCGATGAGTACACGAGTGTGCCGATCCCGGAGTAGTCCGGCTTTATTTAATTAAAGGAATAAAATGATAAGGGGCCTTCTGAAGCCTGGCTTGATTTTTGTAGCTACTAGCCGAAAGCTAACAACGTCCCGGCCGGCCGTAATTTGCGAACGTAATCGCCAATCTCCGCCTAATCCAATGAAAGGCAGCATCTTTAAAGGCTTATAGCTCCTTTTTGTGTTATAGGAAAGCGGCGCGAGGTTTATTTACGGCTAAATAGCCGAAAAATGATCTTTTAGATGACAAAATGGAAATAGCCATTGTGTTTGCATCTTCATCCGGGACATTTCCATGCTGTGCATGAACGTGAGCACGTCAGGTCCTGGAAGCTGAAGTCTTGGAAGCTAAAGCGCTCGCCTATGAGAGATGCGCTGGCATTCTTTGGCCCCTAGAGGGCGCTGGCACTCAAAGAGTTAAATAGCATCCCATTAATGAGTGACATCTGAGGGAAGTTAATTACTGTTAATTGACATATAGATAACTAGTGAAGGTACGTTAGACTGCTGTATGTGATTTTGCTAATTGATAATGAACAAAACTCTCTTTTAGTGCGATTCTTGCCCATTGTGATGCCTGTCAACATCTGTGGTTGTCCACCTGAGCTGATGAAGGTCATCAAAGGAAAGGATGTTGTTTTGGTCACAATAAATGGTAATTATAGGATTTCCTCTTCTCTGTTTGAAATATGTTTCCTTACAAAACAGCTCCCTCAAGAAACATTGTGGTTAGCATCATGTATGTATGTATGTATGTATCTGTAGGACGGTATGATCTTAGCATGCCACAGCTGTCCTGTGAGGGATGCCAGGCTTCGTGGAATGTAGGAGTTGCGGATCTTGTACAAAATGGCTACTGGCCAGCCACCACCGTCAACTTCCAAACAATCTACGAGGCAGACTTGTTCCATACCTTTGAGGACCTGAAGATGCTGTCACCAGGGATTGCAATTCAGGCTTTTCTACGGATGATTGACAGAAGGACTGTTCGCTTTGGCCGTGTAAGTACTAATTTCTTTGGTCTGCACTTCACGCATTGTAAAAGTGTTTGTTTGGATATGAAGATTTCTGTTAAACTAATGTTTTTTGCTGTTGTTTCTGCTGTTGTTTTTCTAGACTGGGAAAATTCCTTCAGACAGCTTTCAAAAAATATTTTTTGAATGGGCTGCTGTACGGTACCTGATCGATTCCCTCTGCCAGGAGGAGCCATTTTGCTGTCCTGCATGCACGCCGTCAATGCTTGCGGTCTCTGTAGATGGGAACCGGAAGCATTACCGTTTTAAGAGCACAGCAAGGTTTGTACATATCCACACTGTTCATATCAAGGAATGGCAAAATCTATTGTGCATTTTACACAGTGTAACCCAGTTGCGCTGTAGCTTGGCATTGCCAGACTGATTATGTGAGGTCACTGTAACGTTCCCACCATATTGCTATGAATGTTTGAGAGATCCTACATGATCAGTCTGGAAATACCTTGAACTTTTAGTGTTCAACATCTTAAATGAAATGTCTCCCCATTTTTTTTTTTTAGATCCAACGAACAAGCCATCTTCGTCCTGAGGTCCTGGTAGATGAGTACAACAGCCTGGTTCCTGACCAAACATTGTGCTTTGACACCATCCTCGCCACAGAGAATCCCTGGCCGTGGCAAATATGTGGTATGCATTTGGCCTCTTAAACCCCAGCGTCTCTATTCTGGGAAAACATTTGCGCAAAATAGCCGATTGACAAGCGCGACGCATTGTGAGCTTGTAGATTGGCTATTTTCAGTGAAGATATTTAATGTAGAGCAGAAACACCTGATAGTTACTAGTATAGGGTCATGAGGGACGCTCAACAACAAATGGTGTGTGCGTGGTTAATGTCCTGTATGTATTCTTTCTTTCATGTTGTTGCTATAGTACCGTATATGATTAATACTGATAAATGATGACATGAATGACAAATAATATATGCGTCTATAATCTTTGAGCAGTGTTCCCAACCTTCCATATCTATGTATTACAGGGTCTGTTGATTACAGTACGAAGAAAGAGGTGTTCATCAAGTGCATGGCAGTCCGTAGGCTTCAGGAAGAAAAGTACATCATTGTCCGGGAGATGAGGCAGCACTGGGATTTTCTCAAGGCCCGTTCCAGAGTGCTGTCCGACGTTTCTCTCCATCAGAATGAAGGCAAGTGGCAAAGTAACATTGTGAACTTCTACTTATTGAAAATGTTCTGTCATGTTAAAACAGGATTGTGCTAGGTAATGTAATTTCTGTTTGGCTGGAAATGGCTGATCTACCAGCTCAAAACACATCACAACGTGACGTTTTTGAGCTTGTAGATCTGCTATTTCCACTATTTCTGAAAATCCAAAATGGAAATTATTGTGACGATCTAAGCAAAAATAATTGCAATTAGGTGATTGTGTAATAATTTTGACAGGCCTAGTTTAGAGTGTGAAATATGCGTTGTTCCCTATATAGTGAGTGACACATTGTTCCTTTTTTAGGAGTTCTACCGGAGGACGCAAGGAGGGGTCTCACGTGCCTCGTCCGCAAAAAGGAGATGGAGCTGAGAGCTGTTAAGAGGCGCGCAAGGAAGCGTTACTTGGAGGTCATGTCATCAACCGATGACAGGCAAGTGGACCCGTTGGACAGTTCAGATGAAGAGCAGTTCTTCCTAAGTTCGGACTCTGGCAGTTCAGACTCCGACAGTTCTGACTCGGACTCTCCTGACTCGGACTCTCCTGGTGACGTTGATGTGGAAGGCACTCTTCCAGAGATGGAGACGGAGAGACAGAGAGAGACAGACAGCGAGAGAGAGTGAGACGGAGATACAGAGAGACAGGCACTCTGTCACTCAAATTGAATACTGAACTATAACAGGGACATGGTACTTTTGACGTTGTTGGTCTACTTTTTTCTTGGTCTACCTCACGCCTACTCATGGATCCTACTGACTTACCTACCAGGAGGACAGAGAGCCTTCATCCTACTCCCTCCCAACACTCCCTGCTGACAGCCTGTAGGAATGCAGTGCCAATTACCACCCTCCTCCCTGGCCAGCGATAGATGCTCGACAAAGCCAGATGCACCATGGTGGCTTTCAAATCTGTGGTGGAGGGCAGGCATTTTACCACTGCACCACCCGAATGCCTATGTGGATTATGTGTCTTGACAGTTTTTTTTGAGCGATGGAAGCCGCTCATTTGAGTGGCTATGTCCGTGGCTCACTGCTCCTACAGATTTTGCACATTTCTGGACACTGCTGTCTAGAGTCATGTCATCAACATGGATCTGTCCCATTTAGCGCCACCATCAGGCCGATCTTTTCAAACACATTTCTGGACACTGCTCCTACAGATTGTCTATGTCTATATTAGTGTCATAGACTGCTGCCCTGTGTTGTGCCTCCATGGGCTGTGTTCATCAATAAAGAGAGAGGTAAATGTCATTCAGTTTGGTTTTATACACAATATGTTTTATATTGTGTTAAGGTGTATGATTTCTTTATTTTATAGATAGACTGTGACTGCTGTTTTGTTCTGTTTGAGTTTTACTGATTTATATTCATTTCAGTTATTCCCTTTTCTTTCTTTTGTGTAATAGTATTTATTGGAATGGCATTGTAACCTGAACATTCTTTGTTCAACATCCTTGTATTTCCCCCAAGAAATATTTATACTCATACATTTATACTCGTCGTAATCTATTCAGTAGTGCTTTCAAGGCCGGACGTGACCGGACGCCATGTGGCTTTGCATACTCTGCTTTACTTTATTGAATGCCTTAGCTTTTACCTTTTAAGGTGGTTGTGTGGGGCTTTTAAGCCGTGACATAATTTTGTAGTCAGACCTCCAAGCAGATTTATTGTCAATATGTGTCCCTCGCTATTTCAACAGATCTGAGACAAAAAATAACGACTCAAGTATAATTCTACCACTTTCCTGTCAACAAGAAAGAGAAGACAAATTTGTAAATAGTAAAAATAGTAAAAAGATTCATGGGTGCTGGGGCCTTTTGGCCCCAAAAGTTCTCCTCTGCCTACAAAATGATGTCAGACTTAAGAGGGCACTTGTTGCTAGGCCCTTCCTTTTGGCAACACCTGCCATCCTCCAGTGCCCCTTGTGTATATAGAGCATGAGCTTTTCTTTTTAACTGATGTTTTAAACTAGGACTATATTTTATACAATATAGTCCTTTAATCATTTCTGAATTATTGAATAAACATTGTAATCTTGGGGGGAAATCCTTGTCTCTGCCCGTCTTTTATTGTCACACATGCATCAAGAATCTGTTGGGGTTTTAGTTTGTATATGTGAATTAAACCTAAACTAAACCTGGGATATGGCCCAATGTATTGTTATTGTGGTCATTGGCTCCACATTGGACCATCATGGCTCATCCTGAAAAGGTCCCTCATTAACCCAGGAATTCACACATAATGTCCTATTGTTCCAACAGGGTTTATATCCAGAGACCTGTACATCTGCTCATTCAGCACAAGCTACTACTGACTGAGAGCAGTTCTCAAACCACTGCTCTGTGTCTGGGACTTCATTCTATCTACAGCAAACAAGATGTCTGGAAACCTTGGAACTCGCCTGTCTCACCACAATGATTCATTCACTAGTACTCAGCAAGAAAGTTTCAACAAGTGCAAAACATACTTGGCAATGGTCGCCTTCGTCCTACAAGACTCTCCAGACAGGATGCTCACCTCTAATCAGGTAAGAAACAGACAATGCTGCTGTTAACAGTTTACATCTCGTAATCAAATGCAATGTTAACTTTCAGAATTTATAACTTGATTTATTTTTTTCTCCAGTTGATGGACAGACTGGAAGCATTTGGGTCCACAAGGACAAGATTCTTTGAGAACAACATCCTAGTCTGTTTGTCAGCCAACACATGTTTTGTCAGGGTAAATATAAATTCATCAAATAAACATTCACAAATAAAAATGTAATCTGTAAATGTCTGAACTTTCATCCAGCTTAATCAAATAGACATTATACTGTGCTTTCATTTTCATGTTCAGATGAGCCCAGGGAACAACTGGAGACTTGATCACAGTAAAATAACAGAAAAGATGGCATGTCGTCACCTCAAAGGAGTTCTGGAGTGGTTCCCAGAGTTGACTTCCACAGGGAGAAAGGCGATGTTGACCAGACCACCACCAGCCCACTACACAACCCTCCACTCTCCTGAAGCCTGCAAAGATGTTAACAGTAGATATAAGGTGAAGTTCAGCAGTTCTTTCTCCATTGAATCCATCCTGAAGAAAGACGGCCCCTCTGGTCTGTGCTGCAAAGCCTCTCTGTCAGAGGAGTCCAGTGTGTCACAGAAGTCTAACTGGTCTACAGAGAGAATGGTTGGACTTAAGATGAAGTTCACATGGGACTCTTCACCTGCTGCTAGACCCACCAAGAGGAAGTTCATGAGTCTTGCTCAATCAAACGCTACTCGGCAAGAACATTTCAACCAGTGCAAATCCTGCTTGGCAATGATCGCCTTTGTCTTACAAGATGCTCCAGAAAAGATGCTCACCTTTAGACAGGTAAGAAAACATATAATCCCACTATATATTTAACCGTCGATTAGCCATTCCCGGGTAACATTGCGAGGCCAGTGTGGATATACAGTATAATCCTCCATCTGGTCCTTAGTCTGCCCGTGGCCTTCTCTCAGTGGGACGTACCCTAAATACCTACCTATGGAAATGCCTGTTTGTTATCAAATGTAAAGTTGACGTTACATTTGATTCAAGACCTCATTTGTAATTTGACGTATTTTTCTTTTTTCCCCTGCAGTTGATGAACAGACTGGAATCATTTGGATATCTGCAGACAAAATCTGCGAACATCAGAGCCTGCTTGTCAACCCACACATGTTTTGTCAAGGCAAATATATAAATTCCTTGAAAAAGAACATTCCAACTGGTATTAAATGGATATGATTTACCCATGCTCTCATCAAACTTAATTCTAACAGCTGTGTTCTTTCATTTTCAGATTTCGTTGAGCCCAGAGTCCCCATCGAACTACTGGAAACTTGATCACAGCAAAATAACAGAAAAGATGGTGCGTCGTCACTTCGAAGGAATTCTGGGGTGGTTCCCTGAGTTGACCTCAGTGAGAAAGGAGATGATGGCCACGTCGCCACCATCACCAGACCACTACACAACTCTCCACTCTACTAAAGATGCAGCCTGCAAAGCTGTTAACAGTAGATGGGAGGTGAAGTTCAGCAGTTCTTTCTCTGTTGACTCCATCCTGAAGAAAGACAGTCTCTCTGGTCTGTGCTGCAAAGCCTCTCCTCTGTCAGAGGAGTGCAATGTGTCAGTCAAAGTGGTGCATAAGCCTGATTGGTGCACAGAGAGAACTGTTGGCACGAAGAGGAAGTTAAACTGGGACTCTTCACATGTGGACACACCAGTCCCTGATATTCAGGGACTGGTTGCTTACTGTAAATTCTGCTAAATCTAGAGTAAAATGTATATATGTGTATAGTATAATTTGTAAATTCATTGCGAGGCCTTGTCTGTGTGTGTTGTGTGGATTTGTGCTGAATTGTGCTGTACCTTTTATCATTTATGCTGGTATCATTTTTGTCTTAATCTTAAAGGTGTTATTATTTTAATAAATGCATGAAAATATATTCAAAGAAAACCAACCGAATCCTTTCCCAGTTTAGGGGTCTGGTGTGCACACATAGGCCTGTACATTATATTGAAAATTCTGCTGGCGCAAGTACGGTAATGCAACAGGCAAACGGGAATAACATTTAAAATGTGAAATCAATTGGCAGCCTACTGCCACTGTTTAGGTATAGTACCTTCCACGGAGATGGGGATGATTCCAATTCTCATCTCGTTAAAGTGCTGTCTTGAACAGTTTTGACACTTATTCACTGCTAGGAGGCAAGGCTCAGTTTCCTCCTCTGTCATGTAAAATATCTAAATGCAGTTCATGTGAATGTCACTCACTGTCAAAATACACAAAACATCCAAAAATGACTCCAACTGTTTCATCCAGCCTCAAGGTAAATGTAAAAAGCATTAAATAAAATGAATAGTTTTGTGTAAATGTTCATTTTAGCTCTTTCATAAAAGTAGTTTGGAAAACAATATCCATGGTTGTTGATGTCAGAAAGGATCTCAGATAATCACTGGATCTTTCTGATATGCACTTACTTAATTGACACATCCTCATTTGATGTTGCCTGGGTGGTTCAGAAGATATTTTTTTCTATGGTGTTTTCAATTTTTTCTATGCCTGTTGTGTGCCACATTGTACCATTGATTCAAACAATGATGGACCACAATATTGTTATACTGTAGCCAAGTTTAAATGCCCACTTCACCTCTGGGACAACAGATCTTATTTTATTGTTGTTTTGGACACGATAAATATGATGCAAAATGCATCACTAGTCATGCTGAAATACTAACATATCTAAAAACACAGATTGAACACAAAAAATAACTCGGGATTGTGTTGATTGTGTCCCAAACAACAATAAAATAAGATCTGGTTGTCCCAGAGGTTTGTTTACTGTTGAGAGAAAAAAAACAATGTTGCACATTAAGTTAATCATCTGGGGACCCCCCAAAATAATTTGGGGACCCCCCTGGGGGTCCCGGCCCACAGGTTGAGACCACTGCTTCATGGTATGATGATCATGAAACATGTCTATCCTGACTGAGGGAGTGGAATGACAATGCCACCACCTACAGGCCACGAGGTGTCACTGAATGGTTTGATGTGTGAATCATATTCTATGAACTGTGCACTGTGTGCAGTGCCCAGATATCAACACAACTGAACACCTATGAAAGATTTTGGACTAACGTGCACGTGTTGAGACATTTGGCGCTCTCCACCACCATCATCAAAATATTTTGGTTAGAATGGTCTTTCATCCCTCAAATAAGAGTTCTAGAATCTAAGTCACTTGTAACAGAGTATTTCTATTTTGCAGTAAAACATTTGAGAGTTAGCTTGCTGTTAGCAGCTGAGAGTTAGCTTGCAAGCTAACACAATGTTTAATACAAACAAAAGACAACAAAAAGCAAGAATACATGTCATGTGTTATAGTGCTAGACCAGACACATGTCACTGCTGATTATTTACCTGCCACAATGTGTCCTTTGGTCGTGTGGCGATGTCGCCATGACAACGAAATATTATATATATAACACAAATTGTACACAAGCCTAGCTGACTGCTGCAGCATCTGTTTGTTTACAAGCTGTGCGTACACGTGGATTCAGGTGACGTCAGAGCGTTTGCGCGTCTCTGTTGTGTACAAACCTAGGCAACAGCCAATGAGCAGCGGGCAGCCACGTCAGAGCGTTTGCGCGTCTCTGTTGTATACAAACCTAGGCAACAGCCAATGAGCAGCGGGCAGCCACGTCAGAGCGTTTGCGCGTCTCTGTTGTATACAAACCGTTGCTAGGCAACAGCCAATGAGCAGCGGGCAGCCAGCAGGATAAATAGAGAAGAGCAGGCCGTTCACATCACTTTTCTTCTTTCTTGTCACAGAGAAAGCACAGAACTGAACTGTAAGCAGCAGAGAGACGACTTATCCATTACTATGGCTGAAGTTACACTGTTGTGGTCAGACCTGGTGGAGTTGCAGGAAATATGTTGTCAACCAATCATCAAGGATGATGATACACGAAAGAAGAAGTGGACGAGCACGAGGAGAGGATGGAGGAGCTGGAGTCTCTTCAGAATTCTTTTCCCTCAGGAAGCTGAAGGAGGAGAAGACTCTGCAAGAGATTCAGCGAGAGTGGTTCTCTTCAGAATTCTTTTCCCTCAGGAAGCTGAAGGAGGAGAAGACTCTGCAAGAGATTCAGCGAGAGTGGGACGCCGGTCCCACTCCGCGGTGGCCAACTACTTTTCCCTCATGTGAGATCCAAGACCCCGCCCCGCCAAACGGCCCTTTTAAGGGCCACCTTCCTCTCCTTTTGCTGTGACCTTGCCGTGGTGGAGAGGCTTAGTGATTCAGTGACTCTGGGACCTATGCTGGTGGAGGTTGATCCTGACAGGTTTAACCACACCGCATTGGTCACAGGAGAGAGTCCAAACTAACAACAGCAAAACCTCTTTCTGTAATCAGTGAGGTGTGAACTATGGACATGTTACCATACTTAAAATCCAACACATTATCATCCTCTGTTCGTCAGAGGGTTGACGTGCTGACACATATGCCCATGGCGTTTATTCAAGAAGCTCCAAGACCGGCTCATGAGCCGTGGCGTTTATTCAAGCAGCAGGAGGAATGGGCTCCTTGCGTTCATTCAAGCAGCAGTGGCTGTTGGCTCTCCGCCCACTCTTTCAGTCGCGCTAGTGAGGTTACCATGACAACGCGATTGTCAGAACCGGGATGCTGTTACACGCGTGTATCAAACCAGCATCCCGGTTCTGCAACATGGGCTAAAACGAGTCATCGTCACGTGTCCATTTCAATATTCCGGTGGTTTAGTTTATAGGCATTTCCATTTAACTCATTGCATGCCAGGCCCGATAGTCCCGAGATTATTTCAATGTCTTTCCCTGCCAGGCCCGATAGTCCCGAGAATTTCCGCCATTTTGAGAAAAAAAAAGTTTTTTTTTCAAAAAAAAAAAAAATCAAAAAAAATTCTTTTTACAAAAAAAATCTTTGTTTACATTTTAGGAAAACATAATGGCTTCTATCTCATGAATGCCTGAACGGATTTCCATTCGGATTTTTTTGTTTGAAAGCTGTGAGCAATGTGGACACACGTGGTGCATTATCTAGGCATGGGTGTGCATGATCCGTGCACTATGAATTACATGGAAGTCTATGGAGACCATAGGCACCGTAGAGTACGAAGCTATGTTAAAATGGCGGGGAATGTGTTAATGCATTTTGATAACATTTAAAGCCTTAGCTTTATAATGGGTTTAATTTTACCTCCCTCTAATTAATTCCTTAGATTTTTATTTAATGTTTAATGTATTTCTTTCATGTTTTTATTTTGAGCCAACCGAAATGGCATGGCCATCGAGTTTAATTAATCATTTAAGGATATTGCTAATGTAATTTGAGCCATTGTGTTTATTCATTGTTAAAATAATTTAAAAAAATATTATAATTAGGTATTTTTACCGGAAGTTTCGTACGTCTTTCACCACACGCCCTACGCGAGTTTCTAAATTCTAGGAGAGCTAAGGCAAGGAGCGCTCGTTTTCACCAGCGTCGGCAGGTTAGCTACTCAGCGTCTGTTTTACTGAGGTTAAGGTTAGGGTTAGGGTTAGAGTTAGGGTTAGGGTTAGGGTTAGAGTTAGGGTTAGGGTTAGAGTTGGGGTTAGGGTTAGGAATGGTTAAGGATAGGTTCAGGTTTTGGTGCACCTCCGCGGTCCAAGTGACTACAATGTAGCGCTCCCTATCTCCGGTTCAGCCAATCACAAGCTTCAAAAATGAGTCCGGGGCGTGGTTTTGCACCCCCTACCACTGACTGGTGTGACATCATCATCATACCCGGAACTTATGCGGAAAGTACAGCCAAACAGAAAAGTCATATCTGATCGCATTAGACAGTGTTAAACTCTCTTTGCCTCTCGATTTGCGCATACCCTTTATTGTTGCTGACGGAACAGCTTTGGTTTGTTTGAGACAACCGAGAGACAACTACTACTACTACTACTAAAGGCCTACATTGCATTAAGGTAAGTTAGAGCAACACTGATGGCTAATGTTGTTAGCTACCATGGCGTGTGCTAAGTGTTTCCATAGAACAGAGTGGTTCTCAACCTTTTCAGGCCGCAACCCCCAAAATAATCATATTTTAACTGGGGATCCACACACCCTGACGAGCACCAAGAGTTGATGCATTACATTTTGTATAACACGGTTCTATTGTGAAATGTTTGTCTTATGAATGAGACAAATACAAAACAATGTTTTTATTGAACTCAAGAAAACAATTGGACGTCAACTACTACTTTAATGTTTTATGATAAGCATGTTGAATTACCTTGTAGAAATATGTTATACAAATAAACTTGCCTTGCCTTACTCTAAAGTAAGGCAAGGCACTTCAGGTCTCCATCAGTCCCCTCCCCCACTGATGGAGACTCCAAGCTCTGGCACGGGGGCATTGTGAAAATAGCACAAAAATCTTTTCGAGCTTGTGCTGGGCTAAACTGGGCCCAGGTGGTTGCTATAGTAATATAGTACATGCAAGTACTATTGTGATAAACCCAAGGTGATGTTATTATTATTATGTGAGATGGTCAGGAAAACAATAATGTACCGTGGGACACCTTTGGCTGTGGGGTCTGGGGGC
Source organism: Nannobrachium achirus (assembly GCF_963921795.1). NCBI lineage: Eukaryota > Metazoa > Chordata > Actinopteri > Myctophiformes > Myctophidae > Nannobrachium > Nannobrachium achirus. The sequence continues at coordinate 56,010,713 of NC_137820.1, read as the reverse complement.
TCTCTTCTGAAATGTTTAAACTTAGATGTAATGTCATGTATTGTGGCGCATTTAAACAGGGATTGTGATACTTTTATCAGGCTTTCCTAACAGGAAAAGTATATGTATATTTTGTAGTTCAAAAGAAAATGTACAGAGATGGATGTGATAACTGAAGCAAAGTAGACCTCTTTAATAATAACCACATATGATTTAAAAGTGCTTATCTCTTTATGAGTGAATGTACGTGTATACTGTATTTGGGAACGCAAAGGGAATATTCTCACATTATTGATATTTTACATAAATTGTGGTGGCTCTACTTTTTAAATTGGCTAAATATAGTATCTTGCACCTTGGCTGAAATGAAAAAGTAACTCATTGATCTCAATAATTCAAGTTTGCAATGGCTTGAGAGTCAATGGATTATGTTGCATCTCTAATGGCAGCAAACCATGTGCACTGGAGTTGCAATTTCCAGCTTGGCCAAAGTGGTTATGATCTCCTGGTGTTTGCTACTTGATGTCCACTAATTGCTGTTTTTAACAAGGATAGCTCTTCAATTTCTTTATTGTCCGAAGGAAAATCATTCATCTTATTTAAATGAATCATCAAAATAGCCTAGTACAGGGGTAGGCAATCTTAGGCACGGGTGCCAACATTGGCACAGGGGAGGGTAATCATTGGCACACTGGTAGAAGTGTGAGAGAGTCCACTCACATCTATATGCAGTTTACATCCTGCATAATTCTACATTCATTCAAACTGATAACTTTGGGGAGAGAGTCTGGGAGATAAGTGGGTTATTGCTTGAGTCTAATGATCATTATGCCTACAGAGTACAGACTAATGTAAAATAATATATTTCTAAAGAAGAACAAAAATAAAGGTCATGTATAGCCCGTCAAAACCAATTGGAAATATTATATGTTGGTGTCATAATTAAGATGTGGTGTTATAGTTGATATGGCACACTATCAAGAAAATGAAAACTTGGCACTTCATGTCAAAACGTTGCCGACCCCTGGCCTACTATGTTTACATTTTCACAAGAAAGCTAATCAACCTATGTTTCCACCCGCTTGTTTTTAGAATGGATTCAGACGATGAAGCCATCCTGGATGAGCTGGATGAAATTGTTGCAGAGCAAGCACCACCAGCAACACAGACAGCTCGACCCAGTCTCCCACGACCATCGACCAGGTCGGTAGAGAGAGACAGGGTTCCCACGGTCATGAAATTCCTGGAAATATTTTGAAATTGATTCGAAAAATATTTTTCCAGTACAGGAAAAGCTTTGGAATTGATCAAGGGTCCTGGAAGGTCCTGGAAAAAATAGCTATGCATTGTCTTTGGTTATTGATTTTGTTAATACCTCTGAAATGTCAAATTAAACACTGGCCAAATTGTCAAATATTAGAGGCAGAAATTGTGAAAATGGCAGATCTACATGCTCACAATGCCTCACAACGCGAGGCGTTGTGCATAGCAGTAAGCGACTTGTTATTTAGCAGAATTATTGTTATATAGTCCTGGAAATCGGGTTAAATATTCTGGAAAAGTTTTGGAAAAGTTTAGGAAATTAATCGGTAATGATGTGTGGGAACTGGGAACCCTGGAGAGACAATTATAGCCAAGAGGCCAGCAGCAAGCTATTTAACCATATCTTTTTCCACCCTGTTTGTTTTTAGTTTGGATGCCGATGATTTGCCTGTCCTCCTCCATGAGTTGGACGAGCTTGTGGCAGATCAAGAAGCACCAAAAAAGAAACCCCGGCTCCGTCCTGCACGAGCACAGAGCGTGAGGTGGATAGAGAGAGATGAGAGTGGACGTATTCTAGCCAAGAGGCCAGCAGCTAGCCGGAACCCATCTGGACAGGGTTAGTATCTATTAAGCCAGTTAGTATGACTACAGTGCTCATGAAAACGGCTCAAAACAATTAAGGGATCACAGTGTTCCCTTTTTTCTTTGAGCAGTGTATATTCAATTGATTATTTGGACTTACTTTTGTTTGCTTCAAATACGTGTAAGATTGCTACCGGTATATGATGTTGTAGTAGTCATGATTCCTACAGTATTAGTTAAGTAAGATTGGTCTCCTTGTCTTTCAGCTCTTTAGTAAATAGAAAATACATTTACAGGTTAGGACAACCAATTTATACAAACATTAGAGAAAACTTACAGGATGCAGGATAAACAAGTGATATTGGTGTTATAACACAAATGGCAAAGACATAAGTGATGACACAGAGAAATTCTCTCTCTCTCTAAAAAAACAAACACTACAGAGTGTTCCAGTTTTAAAGACCTGTAGAGATGGGGTTATTGGAGACTATCATTACTTGTTAAATAGGGCTACTAAAAAACAAACAATATCTCACAATATAGCTTTAACAGTTGCACCCCTATAGACAGTATATAACTACCGGTATGTAAGTATAAAAATAGCATACTATAGTGTATAGATACTATAATGATCTGGGGCTTTCAACTGATTATGAACCAGGGGCCACCACCCTCACTAAGAATCAACCTGGGGACCACCGTTGTCTTGGAGAGGGGGTATGAGCTAAGATTAGTTATTTTGGAAACACTTGATATGCATTCCATGTCTATACAGTACATCTCACATTTTGATGAGATTTAGCCTCTGAGACAAAACGAAAGAATCTTTTGTCCACAATTCCATGCTGTATTGATGTTGGTACCAAAGGGAAGTTAACTGAAAGCGTAAAATAAAATACATTTTCATTTGAGAGTTAAAGATCTATAAGGCTCCATTTGTTAACAACTCTTTGCCTGGGGACCCATTTAGCTGGGGACCACCTGGAACCCTTCCAGGGACCCCTGGTGGTCCCCGGACACTGATAGTAGCCCCAGTTCTGTTATTGCTAGCTCCCTGTGTGCAGTTAGCCCAGTCGGTAGAGTGATAGCTTTTGGCCTGCAACGTACACGCATGCACACACACAACCATTCACCTGCCTTCACCCACACCCCCCCCCCACCTCCCCACCCAATGTCTTGTCAGGGCTTTTTTTTCTTTCTCCCAGGCAGTTCCTCAAATTAGTGGAACTGTATGGAAGCAATGTTTTTTTAACAGCCCAAGCCTGCAACTCCCCATCACCCAAACGCAAAGCTTGTACTCCCCACTCCCAAATCTTTTTCTTTTTTCAGCAAGAAAGGGCTATATTGGCAGCGCCGTGGAATGGCAGCAGCTGTGCTCCCTTAAATGCACAAATACATTTCGTTGTACTGTGAATGTACTTGTATGTGTACTGTTCTTTGTAAATGAGTTGATCGTTGACAAATGAAACTGTGCCTGTGTACCTGTACTGTATTGTTACAATGACAAATAAACTCTAATCTAATCTACTGGGTTCATGGCTTGGGTATGGGGCGGCCATAGCTGAATGGTTAGGGGGCCTGCCTGTCACTGGTTTGATTCTCGGCCAGGATAGCAATGTTGATGTGTGTCCCTGAGCAAGACTCTTAACCCCTAATTGCTCACGCGCTCCTTGTGGGCTGCGAAGCAGCTGGGTTGGGCTGCAAATACTGAATTTCCCTCGTGGGAGGCAACTATTATTATTAATTAAGATGGATGTGTGTAAGTACTGTATTAAGCTCCGATATATCTACCAGTGTGTAAGTACTGTTAGCTCCACTGTATATACCAGTGTGTAGGTACAGTACTGTAAGCTCTAATATATCTACCAGAGGTCTAGCACATAGAAAGGTTATACACAACCTTCTTCTCAATTTCCCACTACTACTACTACTGACCACTCTGACCTGCTTGCATACATTTTCATTTTATTTCTTATTAGTCTTTATCCTTGCATGATTTGGAGGACACAAATGTAACATGAAACATGAAAAAAAGGAATAAATATATATATATATATTAAGGGTGGGGAAGTTAACGCGATATTAACTAATTAACGCAAAATCCCTTTATCGGCGATAATATTTTTAACGTGCGATTAACGCGGTGATTTTTGCCCCCCGGTGCAATGAGTTTTGAGCCTCGGTGCGCCCCGTAGTCAGGAAGAGAATGCAGCCCGCAGTGCAGAGAGGGAGCAGAGGGAGAGACACGTAAACAAGACAGTCAGAGGCAGAGCGGTGGAGGTTTTGGGACACAGGCAGGGGCAGACAGACAACCACGGTTGCACTCATTGGAGACTATTGGACTTCACTCAGTAATCACAGTTCTCTCGAGAACACAGCACATTATTTTGACGGGGAGTGGAGGCTTCTGTTGCATGGGCTGACTGTTATGAAGACGTTAGCTTCACGTTAGCTTCAGACGTAGCCTACTAGCCCTGGAACTTGTCTGTGCTGTCTGCCCCAAAGCCTCCACCATGCGTGTAGCCGGAGAGAGTATCATTGAAAATAAAGTCAGCAAACTGCTGATCACCGACAGTGCACACAACATGATCGCAGGGGCCAGGGAACTGGATGGGCATAATGCCTTGTGCAACACATCTTCAGCTAGCTATAGCCTATAATCTCCAAGCAATACCACCGCAATGTGTGGCATCGTCACGTTAATGTTAATGTATTGTTAATCTAAGGCTACCAACAAGCCATCACAGTGTCTACATAATAACAGGGTTTATCAAAGTGAACTAGGGGTGCCATAATCTTAACACCAGTCCAGGGTGCTGTGCCTCAGAATACTTTGATAATGTTTCAAATGTAGCCTATCAATATTACTTCAGTTAAACCTAGAGCCTCTATACTTTGTAAAACGCTGCACTGTACTTGAGTAATCTTTCCAATACACAAACTCTTCACAAAATAAAAGATTAAAAGCTCACAACGCATCTTATTGTGAGCTTGTAGATCAGCTATGATTGGTGAATGTTCCCCCCAGAATAGGGATGATGTGGTTAAAGTGATTAAATATATAAAAGTTAATTTAAATCTGTCCTAATGGAAACATTTTCTCGAATATTCTGGACAGTAAGCCTATTTGTCATATAGATTTTGAATAAACTAGGTATTTGTCTACCTCCCATGTTGATATGAGTATTATATATCTGTTTAAGGTAGTTTTAGAACAGATAAAAAATATGCGATTAATTTGCGATTAATCGTGATTAATTATGGACAATCGTGCGATTAATATATATATATATATATATATATAGATATATATAGATATATATAGATATTGATATTGATATATGTATCTATCTTTTTATCATTACAGCCCAAACACGCCATTCCAAGTCTGCTCACTCTAGTACAGACGCATCCGTTGATCCAGAGACTTCCTCAGAGACTGGTGGTAGGTCATTTAATATCTACGGTTGTTTATATTTTCTTCTCTTTCATTTTTGCCTGTTGGATGAGCAATTGCCAAGCAGCATTCACATTGTTATCTAACACTGTTGCATTTGAATGTATTTATTATTTGTTTTTGTATAAAAATGTTCAAACCGTAGGCATAATATATTTGTACTAGTGCATGTCTTTCTTTTACAATTCCTATAGAATGCCTCCTTCAAGATCTGCTGCAGGACCAGAGCAGCTCGGATGACGAGCCAGAGCCAGAGGTACTCGAACGAGCTCCACAGGCCAAGGACGATTGGAGCACTCGCAATGCCCTTCACTCTGAAAGATGGAGGGCAATGAGGCCATCCCTGGTCAACTGCATGCTGGCACGAGAAAATGTGGCATCGTCCATCTGCAGCCAGTGTCAGAACAACACTGCAGCTGTCCGGTGCAGAGACTGCCTCCCGTGTCCATTCCTCTGTGCGGAATGTGATATGAGCAGGCACAGCACGGCACTGGTCCTTCACAACCGGGATGACATGACTGGTGGTTTCTTCCGGTCATTAGCTCCAACCAGTTGCATTGTAGATGCGGCTGTTAGACAATGTGGTAAGTTACATTAGCACACGCTATTATCCAAAGTACATGAGCAGAATAAATGTGCTCTATTCAACAAACAAATGGTCACATAAGTAGATCAATTGTTTAAGTAGGAGGTACCAGGAAGCATCCAGCCTAGTATCAGCCTGCATAATATGCATCTAAACTAGAATATTATGATATAATTGATAATATCATTTTAACTCATCTGGTGCCGATCCCGGACTAGTTTGGCTTTATTTCAATCCAATACAATCTTTTTTTTATTAATTCACTTACCCTGAGCTGCTTGTAGAGTCGTGGGTGGTCCTGGCTCGCTAGCCGCTAGCCAGCTAGCCGTTCTACTCTGTCCGACGATATATTCCATTAAAAATGGTTTAAAATACATTTTTGAGCTCCCCAATGTTCACCCAATGTTCGGCGCCGCTTCCGATGAGTACACGAGTGTGCCGATCCCGGAGTAGTCCGGCTTTATTTAATTAAAGGAATAAAATGATAAGGGGCCTTCTGAAGCCTGGCTTGATTTTTGTAGCTACTAGCCGAAAGCTAACAACGTCCCGGCCGGCCGTAATTTGCGAACGTAATCGCCAATCTCCGCCTAATCCAATGAAAGGCAGCATCTTTAAAGGCTTATAGCTCCTTTTTGTGTTATAGGAAAGCGGCGCGAGGTTTATTTACGGCTAAATAGCCGAAAAATGATCTTTTAGATGACAAAATGGAAATAGCCATTGTGTTTGCATCTTCATCCGGGACATTTCCATGCTGTGCATGAACGTGAGCACGTCAGGTCCTGGAAGCTGAAGTCTTGGAAGCTAAAGCGCTCGCCTATGAGAGATGCGCTGGCATTCTTTGGCCCCTAGAGGGCGCTGGCACTCAAAGAGTTAAATAGCATCCCATTAATGAGTGACATCTGAGGGAAGTTAATTACTGTTAATTGACATATAGATAACTAGTGAAGGTACGTTAGACTGCTGTATGTGATTTTGCTAATTGATAATGAACAAAACTCTCTTTTAGTGCGATTCTTGCCCATTGTGATGCCTGTCAACATCTGTGGTTGTCCACCTGAGCTGATGAAGGTCATCAAAGGAAAGGATGTTGTTTTGGTCACAATAAATGGTAATTATAGGATTTCCTCTTCTCTGTTTGAAATATGTTTCCTTACAAAACAGCTCCCTCAAGAAACATTGTGGTTAGCATCATGTATGTATGTATGTATGTATCTGTAGGACGGTATGATCTTAGCATGCCACAGCTGTCCTGTGAGGGATGCCAGGCTTCGTGGAATGTAGGAGTTGCGGATCTTGTACAAAATGGCTACTGGCCAGCCACCACCGTCAACTTCCAAACAATCTACGAGGCAGACTTGTTCCATACCTTTGAGGACCTGAAGATGCTGTCACCAGGGATTGCAATTCAGGCTTTTCTACGGATGATTGACAGAAGGACTGTTCGCTTTGGCCGTGTAAGTACTAATTTCTTTGGTCTGCACTTCACGCATTGTAAAAGTGTTTGTTTGGATATGAAGATTTCTGTTAAACTAATGTTTTTTGCTGTTGTTTCTGCTGTTGTTTTTCTAGACTGGGAAAATTCCTTCAGACAGCTTTCAAAAAATATTTTTTGAATGGGCTGCTGTACGGTACCTGATCGATTCCCTCTGCCAGGAGGAGCCATTTTGCTGTCCTGCATGCACGCCGTCAATGCTTGCGGTCTCTGTAGATGGGAACCGGAAGCATTACCGTTTTAAGAGCACAGCAAGGTTTGTACATATCCACACTGTTCATATCAAGGAATGGCAAAATCTATTGTGCATTTTACACAGTGTAACCCAGTTGCGCTGTAGCTTGGCATTGCCAGACTGATTATGTGAGGTCACTGTAACGTTCCCACCATATTGCTATGAATGTTTGAGAGATCCTACATGATCAGTCTGGAAATACCTTGAACTTTTAGTGTTCAACATCTTAAATGAAATGTCTCCCCATTTTTTTTTTTTAGATCCAACGAACAAGCCATCTTCGTCCTGAGGTCCTGGTAGATGAGTACAACAGCCTGGTTCCTGACCAAACATTGTGCTTTGACACCATCCTCGCCACAGAGAATCCCTGGCCGTGGCAAATATGTGGTATGCATTTGGCCTCTTAAACCCCAGCGTCTCTATTCTGGGAAAACATTTGCGCAAAATAGCCGATTGACAAGCGCGACGCATTGTGAGCTTGTAGATTGGCTATTTTCAGTGAAGATATTTAATGTAGAGCAGAAACACCTGATAGTTACTAGTATAGGGTCATGAGGGACGCTCAACAACAAATGGTGTGTGCGTGGTTAATGTCCTGTATGTATTCTTTCTTTCATGTTGTTGCTATAGTACCGTATATGATTAATACTGATAAATGATGACATGAATGACAAATAATATATGCGTCTATAATCTTTGAGCAGTGTTCCCAACCTTCCATATCTATGTATTACAGGGTCTGTTGATTACAGTACGAAGAAAGAGGTGTTCATCAAGTGCATGGCAGTCCGTAGGCTTCAGGAAGAAAAGTACATCATTGTCCGGGAGATGAGGCAGCACTGGGATTTTCTCAAGGCCCGTTCCAGAGTGCTGTCCGACGTTTCTCTCCATCAGAATGAAGGCAAGTGGCAAAGTAACATTGTGAACTTCTACTTATTGAAAATGTTCTGTCATGTTAAAACAGGATTGTGCTAGGTAATGTAATTTCTGTTTGGCTGGAAATGGCTGGTCTACCAGCTCAAAACACATCACAACGTGACGTTTTTGAGCTTGTAGATCTGCTATTTCCACTATTTCTGAAAATCCAAAATGGAAATTATTGTGACGATCTAAGCAAAAATAATTGCAATTAGGTGATTGTGTAATAATTTTGACAGGCCTAGTTTAGAGTGTGAAATATGCGTTGTTCCCTATATAGTGAGTGACACATTGTTCCTTTTTTAGGAGTTCTACCGGAGGACGCAAGGAGGGGTCTCACGTGCCTCGTCCGCAAAAAGGAGATGGAGCTGAGAGCTGTTAAGAGGCGCGCAAGGAAGCGTTACTTGGAGGTCATGTCATCAACCGATGACAGGCAAGTGGACCCGTTGGACAGTTCAGATGAAGAGCAGTTCTTCCTAAGTTCGGACTCTGGCAGTTCAGACTCCGACAGTTCTGACTCGGACTCTCCTGACTCGGACTCTCCTGGTGACGTTGATGTGGAAGGCACTCTTCCAGAGATGGAGACGGAGAGACAGAGAGAGACAGACAGCGAGAGAGAGTGAGACGGAGATACAGAGAGACAGGCACTCTGTCACTCAAATTGAATACTGAACTATAACAGGGACATGGTACTTTTGACGTTGTTGGTCTACTTTTTTCTTGGTCTACCTCACGCCTACTCATGGATCCTACTGACTTACCTACCAGGAGGACAGAGAGCCTTCATCCTACTCCCTCCCAACACTCCCTGCTGACAGCCTGTAGGAATGCAGTGCCAATTACCACCCTCCTCCCTGGCCAGCGATAGATGCTCGACAAAGCCAGATGCACCATGGTGGCTTTCAAATCTGTGGTGGAGGGCAGGCATTTTACCACTGCACCACCCGAATGCCTATGTGGATTATGTGTCTTGACTAGAGATGTTACCGATCAATCGGCAATGGATCGGATCGGGCCGATCAAAGCATGATCGGCGATAATCAGTGGTTTAGATCAAAAGGTAAATTCACCGATCCGATCCGATCGGTGCATCTGATCAACCAGACGTTCAGTATGCCCACTTGAGGCCATTTTGGGGTATTGATTTCCACAGTGCTGAAGGAATAATTAGTTACTGCTATGATAATAAATACATAGTAATGCTGGTAAATAACTATAAGGCAAATATATAAATGAATTCATGAGTGAATGAATGAAATAAAGTTAAAACATTAACATTTAGAAAATATAAATAATAACTTGATCGGATCGGTGATTGATCGGGATCGGGTGATCAAACTTTTGTGATCGGCACTCTGTGATCGGTTCCAAAAAACCTGATCGGACCATCCCTAGTCTTGACAGTTTTTTTTGAGCGATGGAAGCCGCTCATTTGAGTGGCTATGTCCGTGGCTCACTGCTCCTACAGATTTTGCACATTTCTGGACACTGCTGTCTAGAGTCATGTCATCAACATGGATCTGTCCCATTTAGCGCCACCATCAGGCCGATCTTTTCAAACACATTTCTGGACACTGCTCCTACAGATTGTCTATGTCTATATTCGTGTCATAGACTGCTGCCCTGTGTTGTGCCTCCATGGGCTGTGTTCATCAATAAAGAGAGAGGTAAATGTCATTCAGTTTGGTTTTATACACAATATGTTTTATATTGTGTTAAGGTGTATGATTTCTTTATTTTATAGATAGACTGTGACTGCTGTTTTGTTCTGTTTGAGTTTTACTGATTTATATTCATTTCAGTTATTCCCTTTTCTTTCTTTTGTGTAATAGTATTTATTGGAATGGCATTGTAACCTGAACATTCTTTGTTCAACATCCTTGTATTTCCCCCAAGAAATATTTATACTCGTCGTAATCTATTCAGTAGTGCTTTCAAGGCCGGACGTGACCGGACGCCATGTGGCTTTGCATACTCTGCTTTACTTTATTGAATGCCTTAGCTTTTACCTTTTAAGGTGGTTGTGTGGGGCTTTTAAGCCGTGACATAATTTTGTAGTCAGACCTCCAAGCAGATTTATTGTCAATATGTGTCCCTCGCTATTTCAACAGATCTGAGACAAAAAATAACGACTCAAGTATAATTCTACCACTTTCCTGTCAACAAGAAAGAGAAGACAAATTTGTAAATAGTAAAAATAGTAAAAAGATTCATGGGTGCTGGGGCCTTTTGGCCCCAAAAGTTCTCCTCTGCCTACAAAATGATGTCAGACTTAAGAGGGCACTTGTTGCTAGGCCCTTCCTTTTGGCAACACCTGCCATCCTCCAGTGCCCCTTGTGTATATAGAGCATGAGCTTTTCTTTTTAACTGATGTTTTAAACTAGGACTATTTTATACAATATAGTCCTTTAATCATTTCTGAATTATTGAATAAACATTGTAATCTTGGAGGGAAATCCTTGTCTCTGCCCGTCTTTTATTGTCACACATGCATCAAGAATCTGTTGGGGTTTTAGTTTGTATATGTGAATTAAACCTAAACTAAACCTGGGATATGGCCCAATGTATTGTTATTGTGGTCATTGGCTCCACATTGGACCATCATGGCTCATCCTGAAAAGGTCCCTCATTAACCCAGGAATTCACACATAATGTCCTATTGTTCCAACAGGGTTTATATCCAGAGACCTGTACATCTGCTCATTCAGCACAAGCTACTACTGACTGAGAGCAGTTCTCAAACCACTGCTCTGTGTCTGGGACTTCATTCTATCTACAGCAAACAAGATGTCTGGAAACCTTGGAACTCGCCTGTCTCACCACAATGATTCATTCACTAGTACTCAGCAAGAAAGTTTCAACAAGTGCAAAACATACTTGGCAATGGTCGCCTTCGTCCTACAAGACTCTCCAGACAGGATGCTCACCTCTAATCAGGTAAGAAACAGACAATGCTGCTGTTAACAGTTTACATCTCGTAATCAAATGCAATGTTAACTTTCAGAATTTATAACTTGATTTATTTTTTTCTCCAGTTGATGGACAGACTGGAAGCATTTGGGTCCACGAGGACAAGATTCTTTGAGAACAACATCCTAGTCTGTTTGTCAGCCAACACATGTTTTGTCAGGGTAAATATAAATTCATCAAATAAACATTCACAAATAAAAATGTAATCTGTAAATGTCTGAACTTTCATCCAGCTTAATCAAATAGACATTATACTGTGCTTTCATTTTCATGTTCAGATGAGCCCAGGGAACAACTGGAGACTTGATCACAGTAAAATAACAGAAAAGATGGCATGTCGTCACCTCAAAGGAGTTCTGGAGTGGTTCCCAGAGTTGACTTCCACAGGGAGAAAGGCGATGTTGACCAGACCACCACCAGCCCACTACACAACCCTCCACTCTCCTGAAGCCTGCAAAGATGTTAACAGTAGATATAAGGTGAAGTTCAGCAGTTCTTTCTCCATTGAATCCATCCTGAAGAAAGACGGCCCCTCTGGTCTGTGCTGCAAAGCCTCTCTGTCAGAGGAGTCCAGTGTGTCACAGAAGTCTAACTGGTCTACAGAGAGAATGGTTGGACTTAAGATGAAGTTCACATGGGACTCTTCACCTGCTGCTAGACCCACCAAGAGGAAGTTCATGAGTCTTGCTCAATCAAACGCTACTCGGCAAGAACATTTCAACCAGTGCAAATCCTGCTTGGCAATGATCGCCTTTGTCTTACAAGATGCTCCAGAAAAGATGCTCACCTTTAGACAGGTAAGAAAACATATAATCCCACTATATATTTAACCGTCGATTAGCCATTCCCGGGTAACATTGCGAGGCCAGTGTGGATATACAGTATAATCCTCCATCTGGTCCTTAGTCTGCCCGTGGCCTTCTCTCAGTGGGACGTACCCTAAATACCTACCTATGGAAATGCCTGTTTGTTATCAAATGTAAAGTTGACGTTACATTTGATTCAAGACCTCATTTGTAATTTGACGTATTTTTCTTTTTTCCCCTGCAGTTGATGAACAGACTGGAATCATTTGGATATCTGCAGACAAAATCTGCGAACATCAGAGCCTGCTTGTCAACCCACACATGTTTTGTCAAGGCAAATATATAAATTCCTTGAAAAAGAACATTCCAACTGGTATTAAATGGATATGATTTACCCATGCTCTCATCAAACTTAATTCTAACAGCTGTGTTCTTTCATTTTCAGATTTCGTTGAGCCCAGAGTCCCCATCGAACTACTGGAAACTTGATCACAGCAAAATAACAGAAAAGATGGTGCGTCGTCACTTCGAAGGAATTCTGGGGTGGTTCCCTGAGTTGACCTCAGTGAGAAAGGAGATGATGGCCACGTCGCCACCATCACCAGACCACTACACAACTCTCCACTCTACTAAAGATGCAGCCTGCAAAGCTGTTAACAGTAGATGGGAGGTGAAGTTCAGCAGTTCTTTCTCTGTTGACTCCATCCTGAAGAAAGACAGTCTCTCTGGTCTGTGCTGCAAAGCCTCTCCTCTGTCAGAGGAGTGCAATGTCTCAGTCAAAGTGGTGCATAAGCCTGATTGGTGCACAGAGAGAACTGTTGGCACGAAGAGGAAGTTAAACTGGGACTCTTCACATGTGGACACACCAGTCCCTGATATTCAGGGACTGGTTGCTTACTGTAAATTCTGCTAAATCTAGAGTAAAATGTATATATGTGTATAGTATAATTTGTAAATTCATTGCGAGGCCTTGTCTGTGTGTGTTGTGTGGATTTGTGCTGAATTGTGCTGTACCTTTTATCATTTATGCTGGTATCATTTTTGTCTTAATCTTAAATGTGTTATTATTTTAATAAATGCATGAAAATATATTCAAAGAAAACCAACCGAATCCTTTCCCAGTTTAGGGGTCTGGTGTGCACACATAGGCCTGTACATTATATTGAAAATTCTGCTGGCGCAAGTACGGTAATGCAACAGGCAAACGGGAATAACATTTAAAATGTGAAATCAATTGGCAGCCTACTGCCACTGTTTAGGTATAGTACCTTTCACGGAGATGGGGATGATTCCAATTCTCATCTCGTTAAAGTGCTGTCTTGAACAGTTTTGACACTTATTCACTGCTAGGAGGCAAGGCTCAGTTTCCTCCTCTGTCATGTAAAATATCTAAATGCAGTTCATGTGAATGTCACTCACTGTCAAAATACACAAAACATCCAAAAATGACTCCAACTGTTTCATCCAGCCTCAAGGTAAATGTAAAAAGCATTAAATAAAATGAATAGTTTTGTGTAAATGTTCATTTTAGCTCTTTCATAAAAGTAGTTTGGAAAACAATATCCATGGTTGTTGATGTCAGAAAGGATCTCAGATAATCACTGGATCTTTCTGATATGCACTTACTTAATTGACACATCCTCATTTGATGTTGCCTGGGTGGTTCAGAAGATATTTTTTTCTATGGTGTTTTCAATTTTTTCTATGCCTGTTGTGTGCCACATTGTACCATTGATTCAAACAATGATGGACCACAATATTGTTATACTGTAGCCAAGTTTAAATGCCCACTTCACCTCTGGGACAACAGATCTTATTTTATTGTTGTTTTGGACACGATAAATATGATGCAAAATGCATCACTAGTCATGCTGAAATACTAACATATCTAAAAACACAGATTGAACACAAAAAATAACTCAGGATTGTGTTGATTGTGTCCCAAACAACAATAAAATAAGATCTGGTTGTCCCAGAGGTTTGTTTACTGTTGAGAGAAAAAAAACAATGTTGCACATTAAGTTAATCATCTGGGGACCCCCCAAAATAATTTGGGGACCCCCCTGGGGGTCCCGGCCCACAGGTTGAGACCACTGCTTCATGGTATGATGATCATGAAACATGTCTATCCTGACTGAGGGAGTGGAATGACAATGCCACCACCTACAGGCCACGAGGTGTCACTGAATGGTTTGATGTGTGAATCATATTCTATGAACTGTGCACTGTGTGCAGTGCCCAGATATCAACACAACTGAACACCTATGAAAGATTTTGGACTAACGTGCACGTGTTGAGACATTTGGCGCTCTCCACCACCATCATCAAAATATTTTGGTTAGAATGGTCTTTCATCCCTCAAATAAGAGTTCTAGAATCTAAGTCACTTGTAACAGAGTATTTCTATTTTGCAGTAAAACATTTGAGAGTTAGCTTGCTGTTAGCAGCTGAGAGTTAGCTTGCAAGCTAACACAATGTTTAATACAAACAAAAGACAACAAAAAGCAAGAATACATGTCATGTGTTATAGTGCTAGACCAGACACATGTCACTGCTGATTATTTACCTGCCACAATGTGTCCTTTGGTCGTGTGGCGATGTCGCCATGACAACGAAATATTATATATATAACACAAATTGTACACAAGCCTAGCTGACTGCTGCAGCAGCTGTTTGTTTACAAGCTGTGCGTACACGTGGATTCAGGTGACGTCAGAGCGTTTGCGCGTCTCTGTTGTATACAAACCTAGGCAACAGCCAATGAGCAGCGGGCAGCCACGTCAGAGCGTTTGCGCGTCTCTGTTGTATACAAACCTAGGCAACAGCCAATGAGCAGCGGGCAGCCACGTCAGAGCGTTTGCGCGTCTCTGTTGTATACAAACCGTTGCTAGGCAACAGCCAATGAGCAGCGGGCTGCCAGCAGGATAAATAGAGAAGAGCAGGCCGTTCACATCACTTTTCTTCTTTCTTGTCACAGAGAAAGCACAGAACTGAACTGTAAGCAGCAGAGAGACGACTTATCCATTACTATGGCTGAAGTTACACTGTTGTGGTCAGACCTGGTGGAGTTGCAGGAAATATGTTGTCAACCAATCATCAAGGATGATGATACACGAAAGAAGAAGTGGACGAGCACGAGGAGAGGATGGAGGAGCTGGAGTCTCTTCAGAATTCTTTTCCCTCAGGAAGCTGAAGGAGGAGAAGACTCTGCAAGAGATTCAGCGAGAGTGGTTCTCTTCAGAATTCTTTTCCCTCAGGAAGCTGAAGGAGGAGAAGACTCTGCAAGAGATTCAGCGAGAGTGGGACGCCGGTCCCACTCCGCGGTGGCCAACTACTTTTCCCTCATGTGAGATCCAAGACCCTGCCTGCACCCTGCACCACCCCCCCCCCCCCCCCCCCGCCCGCCCGCCAAACGGCCCTTTTAAGGGCCACCTTCCTCTCCTTTTGCTGTGACCTTGCCGTGGTGGAGAGGCTTAGTGATTCAGTGACTCTGGGACCTATGCTGGTGGAGGTTGATCCTGACAGGTTTAACCACACCGCATTGGTCACAGGAGAGAGTCCAAACTAACAACAGCAAAACCTCTTTCTGTAATCAGTGAGGTGTGAACTATGGACATGTTACCATACTTAAAATCCAACACATTATCATCCTCTGTTCGTCAGAGGGTTGACGTGCTGACACATATGCCCATGGCGTTTATTCAAGAAGCTCCAAGACCGGCTCATGAGCCGTGGCGTTTATTCAAGCAGCAGGAGGAATGGGCTCCTTGCGTTCATTCAAGCAGCAGTGGCTGTTGGCTCTCCGCCCACTCTTTCAGTCGCGCTAGTGAGGTTACCATGACAACGCGATTGTCAGAACCGGGATGCTGTTACACGCGTGTATCAAACCAGCATCCCGGTTCTGCAACATGGGCTAAAACGAGTCATCGTCACGTGTCCATTTCAATATTCCGGTGGTTTAGTTTATAGGCATTTCCATTTAACTCATTGCATGCCAGGCCCGATAGTCCCGAGATTATTTCAATGTCTTTCCCTGCCAGGCCCGATAGTCCCGAGAATTTCCGCCATTTTGAAAAAAAAAAAGTTAAAAAAAAAAAAAAAAAAATCAAAAAAAATTTCTGACCCCAAAAAACTTAGTAGGCATGATAGAAATCGCGAAATTGCATGTTTAACCCCCATAGCAACCCCATCTATCAAACATGGCAGCCATCTTTGTTTACATTTTAGGAAAACATAATGGCTTCTATCTCATGAATGCCTGAACGGATTTCCATTCGGATTTTTTTGTTTGAAAGCTGTGAGCAATGTGGACACACGTGGTGCATTATCTAGGCATGGGTGTGCATGATCCGTGCACTATGAATTACATGGAAGTCTATGGAGACCATAGGCACCGTAGAGTACGAAGCTATGTTAAAATGGCGGGGAATGTGTTAATGCATTTTGATAACATTTAAAGCCTTAGCTTTATAATGGGTTTAATTTTACCTCCCTCTAATTAATTCCTTAGATTTTTATTTAATGTTTAATGTATTTCTTTCATGTTTTTATTTTGAGCCAACCGAAATGGCATGGCCATCGAGTTTAATTAATCATTTAAGGATATTGCTAATGTAATTTGAGCCATTGTGTTTATTCATTGTTAAAATAATTTAAAAAAATATTATAATTAGGTATTTTTACCGGAAGTTTCGTACGTCTTTCACCACACGCCCTACGCGAGTTTCTAAATTCTAGGAGAGCTAAGGCAAGGAGCGCTCGTTTTCACCAGCGTCGGCAGGTTAGCTACTCAGCGTCTGTTTTACTGAGGTTAAGGTTAGGGTTAGAGTTAGGGTTAGGGTTAGAGTTAGGGTTAGGGTTAGAGTTGGGGTTAGGGTTAGGAATGGTTAAGGATAGGTTCAGGTTTTGGTGCACCTCCGCGGTCCAAGTGACTACAATGTAGCGCTCCCTATCTCCGGTTCAGCCAATCACAAGCTTCAAAAATGAGTCCGGGGCGTGGTTTTGCACCCCCTACCACTGACTGGTGTGACATCATCATCATACCCGGAACTTATGCGGAAAGTACAGCCAAACAGAAAAGTCATATCTGATCGCATTAGACAGTGTTAAACTCTCTTTGCCTCTCGATTTGCGCATACCCTTTATTGTTGCTGACGGAACAGCTTTGGTTTGTTTGAGACAACCGAGAGACAACTACTACTACTACTACTAAAGGCCTACATTGCATTAAGGTAAGTTAGAGCAACACTGATGGCTAATGTTGTTAGCTACCATGGCGTGTGCTAAGTGTTTCCATAGAACAGAGTGGTTCTCAACCTTTTCAGGCCGCAACCCCCAAAATAATCATATTTTAACTGGGGATCCACACACCCTGACGAGCACCAAGAGTTGATGCATTACATTTTGTATAACACGGTTCTATTGTGAAATGTTTGTCTTATGAATGAGACAAATACAAAACAATGTTTTTATTGAACTCAAGAAAACAATTGGACGTCAACTACTACTTTAATGTTTTATGATAAGCATGTTGAATTACCTTGTAGAAATATGTTATACAAATAAACTTGCCTTGCCTTACTCTAAAGTAAGGCAAGGCACGTCAGGTCTCCATCAGTCCCCTCCCCCACTGATGGAGACTCCAAGCTCTGGCACGGGGGCATTGTGAAAATAGCACAAAAATCTTTTCGAGCTTGTGCTGGGCTAAACTGGGCCCAGGTGGTTGCTATAGTAATATAGTACATGCAAGTACTATTGTGATAAACCCAAGGTGATGTTATTATTATTATGTGAGATGGTCAGGAAAACAATAATGTACCGTGGGACACCTTTGGCTGTGGGGTCTGGGGGCTCTCTTCTGAAATGTTTAAACTTAGATGTAATGTCATGTATTGTGGCGCATTTAAACAGGGATTGTGATACTTTTATCAGGCTTTCCTAACAGGAAAAGTACATGTATATTTTGTAGTTCAAAAGAAAATGTACAGAGATGGATGTGATAACTGAAGCAAAGTAGACCTCTTTAATAATAACCACATATGATTTAAAAGTGCTTATCTCTTTATGAGTGAATGTACGTGTATACTGTATTTGGGAACGCAAAGGGAATATTCTCACATTATTGATATTTTACATAAATTGTGGTGGCTCTACTTTTTAAATTGGCTAAATATAGTATCTTGCACCTTGGCTGAAATGAAAAAGTAACTCATTGATCTCAATAATTCAAGTTTGCAATGGCTTGAGAGTCAATGGATTATGTTGCATCTCTAATGGCAGCAAACCATGTGCACTGGAGTTGCAATTTCCAGCTTGGCCAAAGTGGTTATGATCTCCTGGTGTTTGCTACTTGATGTCCACTAATTGCTGTTTTTAACAAGGATAGCTCTTCAATTTCTTTATTGTCCGAAGGAAAATCATTCATCTTATTTAAATGAATCATCAAAATAGCCTAGTACAGGGGTAGGCAATCTTAGGCACGGGTGCCAACATTGGCACAGGGGAGGGTAATCATTGGCACACTGGTAGAAGTGTGAGAGAGTCCACTCACATCTATATGCAGTTTACATCCTGCATAATTCTACATTCATTCAAACTGATAACTTTGGGGAGAGAGTCTGGGAGATAAGTGGGTTATTGCTTGAGTCTAATGATCATTATGCCTACAGAGTACAGACTAATGTAAAATAATATATTTCTAAAGAAGAACAAAAATAAAGGTCATGTATAGCCCGTCAAAACCAATTGGAAATATTATATGTTGGTGTCATAATTAAGATGTGGTGTTATAGTTGATATGGCACACTATCAAGAAAATGAAAACTTGGCACTTCATGTCAAAACGTTGCCGACCCCTGGCCTACTATGTTTACATTTTCACAAGAAAGCTAATCAACCTATGTTTCCACCCGCTTGTTTTTAGAATGGATTCAGACGATGAAGCCATCCTGGATGAGCTGGATGAAATTGTTGCAGAGCAAGCACCACCAGCAACACAGACAGCTCGACCCAGTCTCCCACGACCATCGACCAGGTCGGTAGAGAGAGACAGGGTTCCCACGGTCATGAAATTCCTGGAAATATTTTGAAATTGATTCGAAAAATATTTTTCCAGTACAGGAAAAGCTTTGGAATTGATCAAGGGTCCTGGAAGGTCCTGGAAAAAATAGCTATGCATTGTCTTTGGTTATTGATTTTGTTAATACCTCTGAAATGTCAAATTAAACACTGGCCAAATTGTCAAATATTAGAGGCAGAAATTGTGAAAATGGCAGATCTACATGCTCACAATGCCTCACAACGCGAGGCGTTGTGCATAGCAGTAAGCGACTTGTTATTTAGCAGAATTATTGTTATATAGTCCTGGAAATCGGGTTAAATATTCTGGAAAAGTTTTGGAAAAGTTTAGGAAATTAATCGGTAATGATGTGTGGGAACTGGGAACCCTGGAGAGACAATTATAGCCAAGAGGCCAGCAGCAAGCTATTTAACCATATCTTTTTCCACCCTGTTTGTTTTTAGTTTGGATGCCGATGATTTGCCCGTCCTCCTCCATGAGTTGGACGAGCTTGTGGCAGATCAAGAAGCACCAAAAAAGAAACCCCGGCTCCGTCCTGCACGAGCACAGAGCGTGAGGTGGATAGAGAGAGATGAGAGTGGACGTATTCTAGCCAAGAGGCCAGCAGCTAGCCGGAACCCATCTGGACAGGGTTAGTATCTATTAAGCCAGTTAGTATGACTACAGTGCTCATGAAAACGGCTCAAAACAATTAAGGGATCACAGTGTTCCCTTTTTTCTTTGAGCAGTGTATATTCAATTGATTATTTGGACTTACTTTTGTTTGCTTCAAATACGTGTAAGATTGCTACCGGTATATGATGTTGTAGTAGTCATGATTCCTACAGTATTAGTTAAGTAAGATTGGTCTCCTTGTCTTTCAGCTCTTTAGTAAATAGAAAATACATTTACAGGTTAGGACAACCAATTTATACAAACATTAGAGAAAACTTACAGGATGCAGGATAAACAAGTGATATTGGTGTTATAACACAAATGGCAAAGACATAAGTGATGACACAGAGAAATTCTCTCTCTCTCTAAAAAAACAAACACTACAGAGTGTTCCAGTTTTAAAGACCTGTAGAGATGGGGTTATTGGAGACTATCATTACTTGTTAAATAGGGCTACTAAAAAACAAACAATATCTCACAATATAGCTTTAACAGTTGCACCCCTATAGACAGTATATAACTATGTAAGTATAAAAATAGCATACTATAGTGTATAGATACTATAATGATCTGGGGCTTTCAACTGATTATGAACCAGGGGCCACCACCCTCACTAAGAATCAACCTGGGGACCACCGTTGTCTTGGAGAGGGGGTATGAGCTAAGATTAGTTATTTTGGAAACACTTGATATGCATTCCATGTCTATACAGTACATCTCACATTTTGATGAGATTTAGCCTCTGAGACAAAACGAAAGAATCTTTTGTCCACAATTCCATGCTGTATTGATGTTGGTACCAAAGGGAAGTTAACTGAAAGCGTAAAATAAAATACATTTTCATTTGAGAGTTAAAGATCTATAAGGCTCCATTTGTTAACAACTCTTTGCCTGGGGACCCATTTAGCTGGGGACCACCTGGAACCCTTCCAGGGACCCCTAGCTGGTGGTCCCCGGACACTGATAGTAGCCCCAGTTCTGTTATTGCTAGCTCCCTGTGTGCAGTTAGCCCAGTCGGTAGAGTGATAGCTTTTGGCCTGCAACGTACACGCATGCACACACACAACCATTCACCTGCCTTCACCCACACCCCCCCCCCCCCACCTCCCCACCCAATGTCTTGTCAGGGCTTTTTTTTCTTTCTCCCAGGCAGTTCCTCAAATTAGTGGAACTGTATGGAAGCAATGTTTTTTTAACAGCCCAAGCCTGCAACTCCCCATCACCCAAACGCAAAGCTTGTACTCCCCACTCCCAAATCTTTTTCTTTTTTCAGCAAGAAAGGGCTATATTGGCAGCGCCGTGGAATGGCAGCAGCTGTGCTCCCTTAAATGCACAAATACATTTCGTTGTACTGTGAATGTACTTGTATGTGTACTGTTCTTTGTAAATGAGTTGATCGTTGACAAATGAAACTGTGCCTGTGTACCTGTACTGTATTGTTACAATGACAAATAAACTCTAATCTAATCTACTGGGTTCATGGCTTGGGTATGGGGCGGCCATAGCTGAATGGTTAGGGGGCCTGCCTGTCACTGGTTTGATTCTCGGCCAGGATAGCAATGTTGATGTGTGTCCCTGAGCAAGACTCTTAACCCCTAATTGCTCACGCGCTCCTTGTGGGCTGCGAAGCAGCTGGGTTGGGCAGCAAATACTGAATTTCCCTCGTGGGAGGTAACTATTATTATTAATTAAGATGGATGTGTGTAAGTACTGTATTAAGCTCCGATATATCTACCAGTGTGTAAGTACTGTTAGCTCCACTGTATATACCAGTGTGTAGGTACAGTACTGTAAGCTCTAATATATCTACCAGAGGTCTAGCACATAGAAAGGTTATACACAACCTTCTTCTCAATTTCCCACTACTACTACTACTGACCACTCTGACCTGCTTGCATACATTTTCATTTTATTTCTTATTAGTCTTTATCCTTGCATGATTTGGAGGACACAAATGTAACATGAAACATGAAAAAAAGGAATAAATATATATATATATATATTAAGGGTGGGGAAGTTAACGCGATATTAACTAATTAACGCAAAATCCCTTTATCGGCGATAATATTTTTAACGTGCGATTAACGCGGTGATTTTTGCCCCCCGGTGCAATGAGTTTTGAGCCTCGGTGCGCCCCGTAGTCAGGAAGAGAATGCAGCCCGCAGTGCAGAGAGGGAGCAGAGGGAGAGACACGTAAACAAGACAGTCACACAGACAGTCAGAGGCAGAGCGGTGGAGGTTTTGGGACACAGGCAGGGGCAGACAGACAACCACGGTTGCACTCATTGGAGACTATTGGACTTCACTCAGTAATCACAGTTCTCTCGAGAACACAGCACATTATTTTGACGGGGAGTGGAGGCTTCTGTTGCATGGGCTGACTGTTATGAAGACGTTAGCTTCACGTTAGCTTCAGACGTAGCCTACTAGCCCTGGAACTTGTCTGTGCTGTCTGCCCCAAAGCCTCCACCATGCGTGTAGCCGGAGAGAGTATCATTGAAAATAAAGTCAGCAAACTGCTGATCACCGACAGTGCACACAACATGATCGCAGGGGCCAGGGAACTGGATGGGCATAATGCCTTGTGCAACACATCTTCAGCTAGCTATAGCCTATAATCTCCAAGCAATACCACCGCAATGTGTGGCATCGTCACGTTAATGTTAATGTATTGTTAATCTAAGGCTACCAACAAGCCATCACAGTGTCTACATAATAACAGGGTTTATCAAAGTGAACTAGGGGTGCCATAATCTTAACACCAGTCCAGGGTGCGGTGCCTCAGAATACTTTGATAATGTTTCAAATGTAGCCTATCAATATTACTTCAGTTAAACCTAGAGCCTCTATACTTTGTAAAACGCTGCACTGTACTT
Organism: Nannobrachium achirus; assembly: GCF_963921795.1. Lineage (NCBI taxonomy): Eukaryota > Metazoa > Chordata > Actinopteri > Myctophiformes > Myctophidae > Nannobrachium > Nannobrachium achirus. The sequence continues at coordinate 55,987,817 of NC_137820.1, read as the reverse complement.
GAGTAATCTTTCCAATACACAAACTCTTCACAAAATAAAAGATTAAAAGCTCACAACGCATCTTATTGTGAGCTTGTAGATCAGCTATGATAGGTGAATGTTCCCCCCAGAATAGGGATGATGTGGTTAAAGTGATTAAATATATAAAAGTTAATTTAAATCTGTCCTAATGGAAACATTTTCTCGAATATTCTGGACAGTAAGCCTATTTGTCATATAGATTTTGAATAAACTAGGTATTTGTCTACCTCCCATGTTGATATGAGTATTATATATCTGTTTAAGGTAGTTTTAGAACAGATAAAAAATATGCGATTAATTTGCGATTAATCGTGATTAATTATGGACAATCGTGCGATTAATATATATATATATATATATATATATATATAGATATATATAGATATATATAGATATTGATATATGTATCTATCTTTTTATCATTACAGCCCAAACACGCCATTCCAAGTCTGCTCACTCTAGTACAGACGCATCCGTTGATCCAGAGACTTCCTCAGAGACTGGTGGTAGGTCATTTAATATCTACGGTTGTTTATATTTTCTTCTCTTTCATTTTTGCCTGTTGGATGAGCAATTGCCAAGCAGCATTCACATTGTTATCTAACACTGTTGCATTTGAATGTATTTATTATTTGTTTTTGTATAAAAATGTTCAAACCGTAGGCATAATATATTTGTACTAGTGCATGTCTTTCTTTTACAATTCCTATAGAATGCCTCCTTCAAGATCTGCTGCAGGACCAGAGCAGCTCGGATGACGAGCCAGAGCCAGAGGTACTCGAACGAGCTCCACAGGCCAAGGACGATTGGAGCACTCGCAATGCCCTTCACTCTGAAAGATGGAGGGCAATGAGGCCATCCCTGGTCAACTGCATGCTGGCACGAGAAAATGTGGCATCGTCCATCTGCAGCCAGTGTCAGAACAACACTGCAGCTGTCCGGTGCAGAGACTGCCTCCCGTGTCCATTCCTCTGTGCGGAATGTGATATGAGCAGGCACAGCACGGCACTGGTCCTTCACAACCGGGATGACATGACTGGTGGTTTCTTCCGGTCATTAGCTCCAACCAGTTGCATTGTAGATGCGGCTGTTAGACAATGTGGTAAGTTACATTAGCACACGCTATTATCCAAAGTACATGAGCAGAATAAATGTGCTCTATTCAACAAACAAATGGTCACATAAGTAGATCAATTGTTTAAGTAGGAGGTACCAGGAAGCATCCAGCCTAGTATCAGCCTGCATAATATGCATCTAAACTAGAATATTATGATATAATTGATAATATCATTTTAAATAGCATCCCATTAATGAGTGACATCTGAGGGAAGTTAATTACTGTTAATTGACATATAGATAACTAGTGAAGGTACGTTAGACTGCTGTATGTGATTTTGCTAATTGATAATGAACAAAACTCTCTTTTAGTGCGATTCTTGCCCATTGTGATGCCTGTCAACATCTGTGGTTGTCCACCTGAGCTGATGAAGGTCATCAAAGGAAAGGATGTTGTTTTGGTCACAATAAATGGTAATTATAGGATTTCCTCTTCTCTGTTTGAAATATGTTTCCTTACAAAACAGCTCCCTCAAGAAACATTTTGGTTAGCATCATGTATGTATGTATGTATGTATCTGTAGGACGGTATGATCTTAGCATGCCACAGCTGTCCTGTGAGGGATGCCAGGCTTCGTGGAATGTAGGAGTTGCGGATCTTGTACAAAATGGCTACTGGCCAGCCACCACCGTCAACTTCCAAACAATCTACGAGGCAGACTTGTTCCATACCTTTGAGGACCTGAAGATGCTGTCACCAGGGATTGCAATTCAGGCTTTTCTACGGATGATTGACAGAAGGACTGTTCGCTTTGGCCGTGTAAGTACTAATTTCTTTGGTCTGCACTTCACGCATTGTAAAAGTGTTTGTTTGGATATGAAGATTTCTGTTAAACTAATGTTTTTTGCTGTTGTTTCTGCTGTTGTTTTTCTAGACTGGGAAAATTCCTTCAGACAGCTTTCAAAAAATATTTTTTGAATGGGCTGCTGTACGGTACCTGATCGATTCCCTCTGCCAGGAGGAGCCATTTTGCTGTCCTGCATGCACGCCGTCAATGCTTGCGGTCTCTGTAGATGGGAACCGGAAGCATTACCGTTTTAAGAGCACAGCAAGGTTTGTACATATCCACACTGTTCATATCAAGGAATGGCAAAATCTATTGTGCATTTTACACAGTGTAACCCAGTTGCGCTGTAGCTTGGCATTGCCAGACTGATTATGTGAGGTCACTGTAACGTTCCCACCATATTGCTATGAATGTTTGAGAGATCCTACATGATCAGTCTGGAAATACCTTGAACTTTTAGTGTTCAACATCTTAAATGAAATGTCTCCCCATTTTTTTTTTTTAGATCCAACGAACAAGCCATCTTCGTCCTGAGGTCCTGGTAGATGAGTACAACAGCCTGGTTCCTGACCAAACATTGTGCTTTGACACCATCCTCGCCACAGAGAATCCCTGGCCGTGGCAAATATGTGGTATGCATTTGGCCTCTTAAACCCCAGCGTCTCTATTCTGGGAAAACATTTGCGCAAAATAGCCGATTGACAAGCGCGACGCATTGTGAGCTTGTAGATTGGCTATTTTCAGTGAAGATATTTAATGTAGAGCAGAAACACCTGATAGTTACTAGTATAGGGTCATGAGGGACGCTCAACAACAAATGGTGTGTGCGTGGTTAATGTCCTGTATGTATTCTTTCTTTCATGTTGTTGCTATAGTACCATATATGATTAATACTGATAAATGATGACATGAATGACAAATAATATATGCGTCTATAATCTTTGAGCAGTGTTCCCAACCTTCCATATCTATGTATTACAGGGTCTGTTGATTACAGTACGAAGAAAGAGGTGTTCATCAAGTGCATGGCAGTCCGTAGGCTTCAGGAAGAAAAGTACATCATTGTCCGGGAGATGAGGCAGCACTGGGATTTTCTCAAGGCCCGTTCCAGAGTGCTGTCCGACGTTTCTCTCCATCAGAATGAAGGCAAGTGGCAAAGTAACATTGTGAACTTCTGCTTATTGAAAATGTTCTGTCATGTTAAAACAGGATTGTGCTAGGTAATGTAATATCTGTTTGGCTGGAAATGGCTGATCTACCAGCTCAAAACACATCACAACGTGACGTTTTTGAGCTTGTAGATCTGCTATTTCCACTATTTCTGAAAATCCAAAATGGAAATTATTGTGACGATCTAAGCAAAAATAATTGCAATTAGGTGATTGTGTAATAATTTTGACAGGCCTAGTTTAGAGTGTGAAATATGCGTTGTTCCCTATATAGTGAGTGACACATTGTTCCTTTTTTAGGAGTTCTACCGGAGGACGCAAGGAGGGGTCTCACGTGCCTCGTCCGCAAAAAGGAGATGGAGCTGAGAGCTGTTAAGAGGCGCGCAAGGAAGCGTTACTTGGAGGTCATGTCATCAACCGATGACAGGCAAGTGGACCCGTTGGACAGTTCAGATGAAGAGCAGTTCTTCCTAAGTTCGGACTCTGGCAGTTCAGACTCCGACAGTTCTGACTCGGACTCTCCTGACTCGGACTCTCCTGGTGACGTTGATGTGGAAGGCACTCTTCCAGAGATGGAGACGGAGAGACAGAGAGAGACAGACAGCGAGAGAGAGTGAGACGGAGATACAGAGAGACAGGCACTCTGTCACTCAAATTGAATACTGAACTATAACAGGGACATGGTACTTTTGACGTTGTTGGTCTACTTTTTTCTTGGTCTACCTCACGCCTACTCATGGATCCTACTGACTTACCTACCAGGAGGACAGAGAGCCTTCATCCTACTCCCTCCCAACACTCCCTGCTGACAGCCTGTAGGAATGCAGTGCCAATTACCACCCTCCTCCCTGGCCAGCGATAGATGCTCGACAAAGCCAGATGCACCATGGTGGCTTTCAAATCTGTGGTGGAGGGCAGGCATTTTACCACTGCACCACCCGAATGCCTATGTGGATTATGTGTCTTGACTAGAGATGTTACCGATCAATCGGCAATGGATCGGATCGGGCCGATCAAAGCATGATCGGCGATAATCAGTGGTTTAGATCGTGGTCTGGTTATTCTTACGGTCTTCTTCATGTTCTTCGGACAGGGGTCTGTGTCCTGGGGCAGGCTGCTCTTGTTGCCCCTCGGGGGGGGGGGGGGGGGGGGAGAGGCTGCTGCTGCTCCTGGGGCCCCGAAGAGCTGCCTGCACCCCCCCCCCCCCCTTGGGGGGGGGGGGGGTACTGGGCCACACACCTTGGGAACCCTTCTTTTTGTTTTGTATTTGTATAGTTTTTATTAATATAATTAAAACACAAATTAAAAGGCCTAAACCAAAAATATAAATGCCAGCAGCATATTGCCTGCTCAAATTGGCAAAATAAACAAAAAAAATAGCAAATAGACCTGTTATGGCCACTATGGGGTCCCAAGGTGTGTGGTCCAGCCATGAGCAGCGGTCTGATGAGAGAGAGAGATGGGGAGAGAATTTGATGCAGTCTGTGATTGTGAAGCATGTGCTTCCTAGTGTATCTTTATAATACAAAAGGGTAAATCATCTACTACCGGGTCAATCACCGCAAATTTAAAACCAAACCACTTGGCCAAGAGGGGGGGGGGGGGGGGGGAGGCTGCTGCTGCTCCTGGGGCCCCGAAGAGCTGCCTGCACCACCCCCCCCCTTGGGGGGGGGGGTACTGGGCCACACACCTTGGGAACCCTTCTTTTTGTTTTGTATTTGTATAGTTTTTATTAATATAATTAAAACACAAATTAAAAGGCCTAAACCAAAAATATAAATGCCAGCAGCATATTGCCTGCTCAAATTGGCAAAAAAAACAAAAAAAATAGCAAATAGACCTGTTATGGCCACTATGGGGTCCCAAGGTGTGTGGTCCAGCCATGAGCAGCGGTCTGATGAGAGAGAGAGATGGGGAGAGAATTTGATGCAGTCTGTGATTGTGAAGCATGTGCTTCCTAGTGTATCTTTATAATACAAAAGGGTAAATCATCTACTACCGGGTCAATCACCGCAAATTTAAAACCAAACCACTTGGCCAAGAGGGGGGGGGGGGGGGGAGAGGCTGCTGCTGCTCCTGGGGCCCCGAAGAGCTGCCTGCACCCCCCCCCCCCCCTTGGGGGGGGGGGGGTACTGGGCCACACACCTTGGGAACCCTTCTTTTTGTTTTGTATTTGTATAGTTTTTATTAATATAATTAAAACACAAATTAAAAGGCCTAAACCAAAAATATAAATGCCAGCAGCATATTGCCTGCTCAAATTGGCAAAAAAAACAAAAAAAATAGCAAATAGACCTGTTATGGCCACTATGGGGTCCCAAGGTGTGTGGTCCAGCCATGAGCAGCGGTCTGATGAGAGAGAGAGATGGGGAGAGAATTTGATGCAGTCTGTGATTGTGAAGCATGTGCTTCCTAGTGTATCTTTATAATACAAAAGGGTAAATCATCTACTACCGGGTCAATCACCGCAAATTTAAAACCAAACCACTTGGCCAAGAGGGGGGGGGGGGGGGGGAGAGGCTGCTGCTGCTCCTGGGGCCCCGAAGAGCTGCCTGCACCACCCCCCCCCTTGGGGGGGGGGGGGTACTGGGCCACACACCTTGGGAACCCTTCTTTTTGTTTTGTATTTGTATAGTTTTTATTAATATAATTAAAACACAAATTAAAAGGCCTAAACCAAAAATATAAATGCCAGCAGCATATTGCCTGCTCAAATTGGCAAAAAAAACAAAAAAAATAGCAAATAGACCTGTTATGGCCACTATGGGGTCCCAAGGTGTGTGGTCCAGCCATGAGCAGCGGTCTGATGAGAGAGAGAGATGGGAGAGAATTTGATGCAGTCTGTGATTGTGAAGCATGTGCTTCCTAGTGTATCTTTATAATACAAAAGGGTAAATCATCTACTACCGGGTCAATCACCGCAAATTTAAAACCAAACCACTTGGCCAAGAGGGGGGGGGGGGGGGGGGGGGGGGGGGGAGAGGCTGCTGCTGCTCCTGGGGCCCCCTTGGGGGGGGGGGGGTACTGGGCCACACACCTTGGGAACCCTTCTTTTTTGTTTTGTATTTGTATAGTTTTTATTAATATAATTAAAACACAAATTAAAAGGCCTAAACCAAAAATATAAATGCCAGCAGCATATTGCCTGCTCAAATTGGCAAAAAAAACAAAAAAAATAGCAAATAGACCTGTTATGGCCACTATGGGGTCCCAAGGTGTGTGGTCCAGCCATGAGCAGCGGTCTGATGAGAGAGAGAGATGGGGAGAGAATTTGATGCAGTCTGTGATTGTGAAGCATGTGCTTCTAGTGTATCTTTATAATACAAAAGGGTAAATCATCTACTACCGGGTCAATCACCGCAAATTTAAAACCAAACCACTTGGCCAAGAGGGGGGGGGGGGGGGGGAGAGGCTGCTGCTGCTCCTGGGGCCCGAAGAGCTGCCTGCACCCCCCCCCCCCCCCTTGGGGGGGGGGGGGGGGGTAC